>NW_017804509.1:803057-887404 GCF_001625305.1 Branchiostoma belcheri
AGTGCAAATTATTCTACTATTGACAGGACGATCCTGTCAGCAGTGCAATATTTTCTGCTATTGACAGGACGATCCTGTCAGCAGTGTAATATTTTCTGCTATTGACAGGACGATCCTGTCAGCAGTGCAATATTTTCTGCTATTGACAGGACGATCCTGTCAATAGCCACAGGCATCGCAATATAGGACATAAGCCGCAAAGCGTAACGTCGTAATCAGCTCTGAGGCTTTAACGTAATTCGTGATTGGCAGCGAAAATTTTGCGTAATTCGTAATCGCTAACCCCCCCCCCCCATGCAGGCCCTCTCTGACCTGGTTGAGGCTTAACTACTAGTAATGTGAGATGCGGTCTGTGTTTGTGAACCATGGATTGGGTAGCATTCCTCAGATAAAATGTTTATCTATGCGGCCAGCCGTATTGGCTGACCTGGTTAAGGTTAAAGAAGAATTGTATTGCACGTGGTACAATGTATGGAAAACTACATAAAGACAGTAACAAACAAGAGTTCCACGATCTCATACCTTCGCCAAATGATGTTAACCCTTGTGGGTGGCGAATTATACAATTTTAATCAGTGATTTAACCAGGGTTCGCCTGGCCTTACTGGTTGTGATCTGGACATGTTCGGTCCAGCGTAAGGTTTGGTGGATGGTTGTCAAGGTTCTGGAAGTGGTCAAGGTTTCTGTTGCAAATTTTTCATCGAGAAATCATGGACCGTCGCCTCAAGGGATCGCGGAGTGTTACAGTATTATATGCGGGCTGCGTGATGTCATGTCCAGCAAGGTGGTCCAAATTGTGGTTAGAGTTTTTGACCTACTGTCACACGCATACACACGCACCGCATACACACACACACACACACACACACACACACACACACACACACACACACACACACACACACACACACACACACACACACACACAGACACACACACACACACACACACACAGACACACACACAGACACACACACAACAGACACCCCTAATGTCACAAGGGATCAGCGGTAGTGGTAAGCAACACTCTGTGGTATCTGGACTTTTCAATAAATACAAAATTAATACGACTACAGGTAGCAGTCACCATGTCTGAGGAGGACCACAAGCTCAGGCAGCGAATCAGATGTGAGTACACGTTTTTTTAATTCATATTCCAACATCGATGTTTTCACAAGACGTGGCGATAGCACACTCAAGTTTTTTCAACTTTATATATATGTTAATGCCGCCACCAACACAGGGGATAATACAATATTCATTTGCACCTGAGCGAAGTGAGGAAAGTCGTGTTAAGTGCCTTTCACAAGATCGGTGGCATGTCAGGACTCGAACCCGGGAACTCTTGGTTCCGAGTCGAGCACTCTGCCGCTACGCCACACGACCCCACTACACATTTTTAAAATCGCGCCCGGCGACCCAACAAATAGTCTCTATCCGATCCTAAAGTTATCATAGAAATGAACGATCATTGTTCTTCCTTTATAATGAAAATGTTGACAGTGCAGATTTTCAAAGCTTTCTACCAGAGTGTACAATATGTGAGATAAGAGTGATGCGTTTCGTCTTGAATTGAATGTTCAAATTGATATAATCATTGCCAAGGGCTCATTTCCTAGAATTAAAAAGATAATGGATATGTAGATAGATAGTAATCTAGAATCGTCTGTATCAGTTTGTCGAAGTAACGATGTGCCTTTAGCTGCCGCCAGTACTTGAATCTTAGCTTGACAACTGAAAGTTACAGTCTTCGATCAAGTTAAAAGAATAATATTTTGTCTTGTTTCGAGTTAAAACTTTTGGTCCAACACAATTAAAAAAGTTCTCTCACCTAGAGCTCTCAACCAGTCACTCTGGTCTTCCTCAGTAGACTGACCCACCCTTCACAAGCCTCACTGGGTCAGTCTACTGAGGAAGACCAGAGTGACTGGTCGAAAGCTCTAGGTGAGAGATTTCTTTGTGTTGGATCAAAAGTTTTAACTTTAAACACGTAACTACCAACACAGTTGAACTTTCATGGTAATATTTTTGTGTTGTATTCCCAGACCGTCATGTAGAGAAGATTTACATGGACCTTAAAGAGGTGGGAACATGTATATATCATTTATGATATATAAATATCTATTATTTGATTATTTGAAATGATTATATATCATTTATGATATCACGTTCATAATTTTGGTTCATACCTATCTTAGAATTGCTATGATTGTATAATGCGATAGTGATACAGAGCCTGCAACAATTATCCGTGAATAGTTTCATCAGGTTGGTAAGACACTGAGTAAAGAGACTCTTTTTACACAACCAAGTCTTTTATTCAGTCGACGTTTCGGTGACCGTCTGTCACCTTCCTCTCAGGGCAGTTCTGACTGGTTCACATTGTATTGCAGCACAGGCGTCGCTGCCACAGATGCATTCCCAAATCTGTATCTGTATAGCCGGTATAAACGCCTTTCGGCGTAACACACCAGTTTAAATGTACAATGTTTAGTACATATCTACACATATGCGTGATTGGATTACAGGGGAATGTATCTACAAAACGGTCCCAATCGTGAGGGAGTTGTATAATATTATATACATAAAGGTGGTCAGCTGCAACAATTATGTATTGTGCAATGCCCACTACAACTTAGCTTGTAAGAGTCAGTATAGAATATAGAATTGTATGCGAACGATAATCTACAAGCAGATTCTGTGGGGAAAGGGGAGTCTACATTGGGTGCTTGTATCCATTGGCCTCCTGTAACTAAAAAAGCGCTGGCAACCAATACAGGGACACCACAACCATAATTGGGGGCCGGGATGCCCTTTTCCTTAGAGCGTAATCGGCCGTTTTAATTCTACGTAGAGCGTAAACGGACCGCTCTAATTCAACGTAGAGCGCATTTTGCAATTCGCCGTTTTAATTCTACGCAATGCGTTGTAGCTTACCGGAATTTGCCGTAAATGTAATGAGGAGGCTTCCTGGATTCAGCGTAATACTCTCAAGATTTAGCGTTGGAGGCCCTCATACTTGAGCGTCGCGTCTGTCATGACGCAACAGCTTTTTATGATGCCCAGTTTAACCATCCAAGATGGCGGCCAATGCCTACGTCATAATCACGTGAGTGTGAAGACTGTTCTAACAAAGTCACGTGGTTCTGTCCTAGCTTGGTTACCATGACAACGACCCCCTGGAGGTGACTGACCTGATGACGTTGGACCAGTGGCACTACTTCGGCACGGAGCCAGTTGACGCCGTCATCAAGCTACTGGACATCAGGTACAGTTCAGAAAATAGCTTCAAGTGCCCATGACACCAAAAAAAGTCAGTGAAATAAATACAAATATTGGAAATGTACATACAATATAGTCACCTGAACTTTGTTCCAATCATGATGACTGAGAAACTGAGCCTGTACGGCCTTCTACACGTGGGTTTTTGGACACTCTCTAACAAGCTTCCCAATTGCCCACTTCGGGCATCTCTATTTGCATTTCTATGTTTTATTTTTGCATTTCTGTGCTTTTTCCTGAGCTGACATCACTGGATGACGTCAGCTCAGGAAAAAATTTAGATATGCAAAAATAAAATGTAGAGATGCAAATCGCCTGCCAGGACTGACTTTTCCAAGGCAGGGCATTAGAATTTCGAATGCAACAAGAGAACCGTGCATATTTATTGTAAATGTGTCTGTTGGCCAGGTAATACTAGTTATGTCAATTACAATCAGCTAGGTCATTTTTTGTGTCATGAGCACTTTCATCAGGTTGGTTAACTGTGAAGGAGTATCTTGTCGATAACACATTATTTTATCTTGAAAGATCATCAGTGTTGGTAGAGGTCATTATGAAACGTGCTGAACTGCAATATCCAACACAAAAAATTAACTCACCCAAATCTGTACTACTCCATTCTTTACACCAAAAAGCAGTTACTAGTACTCAAGCAACTGGATATGATTTTGGAAACGGTCAGACGTCAAACTCCAGTCTTTGTCGTCAGAAATGTATCATTAACATATTACATTCCTTGCCAAAGACTTGAGTTGAACAGTCAAAAATTTGAATGAGTCCAATTTCTTCTGTAGGAAATTGCAGTTCAAACTTGTGTCATAACACATTATTTTATTCTAATGAAACAGGGAAGGTGCGCGGGTCACAGAGATCAAATTTTCAACCACTGTCGCCTCCATCAGGATAATGAACAGATGGCTTTGCTTATTAGTAATTTCTAACCATTGATTGGAAAAGGTGGGGAGACCATATTTGTCGGCAATGTGTAATAAACCGGCTGAAAAGAACATCATTTATTTGATTGAGTTGTCAATAATACATTTTTCTTGTTCTATGAAACAGGGAAGGTGCGCGTGTCCTGGACGTGGGGGCCGGCATTGGGGGTCCATCTCGGTACCTCGCGCACAAAACCAAGTGTCACGTGACGGCCGCCGAACTCCTTCCCGACAACCACCGCGTGGGGCAGGACCTGACGTCACGCTGTTGCATGACGGGAAGCGTGAAGCACGTGTGCGGTGACATCATCAAAACCGAGCTGGGTACGCGTCAGATTGTGCTTTTTTTCTGGCCGTCTCTTCTTTTAATAAAGCTATCTGTATACGATCATGAAAGTTCATCTGTGTTGGTAGTTACATGTTTAAAGTTAAAACTTTTGGTCCAACACTAAAAAATTCTCTCACCTAAAGCTTTCGACCAGTCACTCTGGTCTTCCTCACTAGACTGACCCAGTGAGGCTTGTCACGTGGCTTCTTTGAAGTGTGACGTCAAGACTGGGTCAAAGGTATCTGGTAGACGATGTCGGCCCCCGTCGCGGTTAAGTGAAAGGTGGTGGGCCCTGGTGTAAATAGCCTCCTTCACCCCTCTCAGGAAATAGTCGTGTTCAGTGTCCAAAATCCTTACAGTGTGAAGTGAAACAAAGTGTCCGGGCGACTCTATGTGGATGTGTTGTGACACCTCTGAACTGGCTGAGCTTGGACGTGTGTGTTCTTGGAATTCGAACCTGGCCTTCAGAGACCTTTCTGTTTCACCGATGTATGTTTCCTGGCAGGGCCCTGTCTGTATACGATATGTATTACATTGTATTTTACTGTCTATGGAAATTCAATGTATCAATTGACCTGTGTATTGATATAATTAAGTAATGCCTGCAATGACCTTGAATGCCCTTGTAGGTAATCAGGAGTTTGATCACGTGATGAGCATCCAGGCGATCTACTACGTAGAGGACAAATCTAGGCTGTTCCGTCAACTGTACGACTCCCTCAAACCTGGAGGGACCATGTAAGTATTTCACATACCCAGGCTGTTCCGTCAACTGTACTGCAAATCCAGCCAGCGCTTGTTCCTTCTCCGCAAACTGAAACACTTTCACATCTCCTCAGAAGACCTCGTCACAGTCTATGTGTCCTATATACGCCCAGTTCTCGAGTACGCTGCCCCCGTCTGGCATTCTGGACTTACCACTGAACTCAGCAACAAGATTGAGAAGATCCAACGGAGAGCAGTGCGCATCATTATGGGTACGAAGTACACATCCTACACTGAAGGCTGCTCCTACCTGGGACTACCTACCCTACAGTCACGACGCCTTCTCCTGACTGTGAACTTTGCGAACTCTCTTAGACAGTCTGAACAGTTCCGGCATTTTCTGCCACCTGTTAGAAGTGCAATAAGTGGTCGTCAAACCAGATCAGCTTATAAACTGAACACTCCCCGCAGCAGAACTGATCGTTATCAGAATAGTGCCCTCCCTTTCATGATCCGCCTGCTTAATATGTATATGTAACACTGTCACTTTTTTTAACCTAAGACTTATTTTAGTGTTACCAGTGTCCGTCTGTTTTGTTATCTGCTACGATATTAATTTGCACTTGAAACGTTGTTGACAATATTTTATATACATTTTATGTAATGGTTTATTTCTATTTTAATCGCTTAATATGACGTTTTATACTAATAATGTGATGCCCCAATGTCAATTCAGCCTCTGGCTGCCATTTTTGGGACAGTGTTGTTGTGTTTTAATGCAAATAAACCATTGATATACAACTCCCTCAAACCTGGAGGGACCATGTAAGTCACAAGTCCAGGCTGTTCCGTCAGCCGTACGCCCCCCCCCATATCGACACACACATAATGAAAAAAAATGTGACAGAAATAATTTGCATTTGCTGGCAAATGCTTGCTTCTAAGGTTACACGTACACGTTTGAAAGTGACGTCACAATCGCCATGCACGTTTCTTGATTGAACCAAAAAGAGTCTGGCAACTTGCATATTTAAGCATAAAAGGCTGGCTGCAATATGCTTTTGTGCAATAAACCAATTTGAATTTGAATTTGAAAGAGCTTTCAACCAGTCACTCTGCAAGCCACGTGACAAGCCTCACTGGGTCAGTCTACTGATGAGGAAGACCAAAGTGACTGGTGGAAAGCTCTAGGTGAGAGACCTTTTTGTTAGCCTCCTGTGCAGCCCCCGCGGCGGTGGGGAAGAGTTTTTAACGCATTGTTTTAATATAGCCGACCATCCTACATAGCCGCCGAGAGAAGGTTCCATTCCGCCCTTTTTGTGTTGGATCTAAAGTTTTAACTAAAAAAATTTTCGGATGTATTTGTTAGATGTTTTGAGGAGTTCTGCCGCCTGAAGGACGTTGAGAGTAACGAGGAGAAGGCGGCACTGGACTTCTTCCTGCTGTGCGTCAACACTCTGCCGACCCAGCAGGACTACAGACGCCTGCTGGAGGAGGCTGGCTTCCAAGTCACGGTCAGGAGTTTCCCTTTACACTTCATTCTAGTCTCTATCCTCTCTCGCCCCTCCCTCCCCCCTCTCTCTCTGCTGGAGGACGCAGGCTTCCAAGTCTCGGTGAGGGATTTTCTCTTTGACTTTGCACTTCATTCTAGTCTCTATCCTCTCTCACTCCTCCCTCTCCCCCTCTCTCTCTGCTGGAGGAGGCAGGCTTCCAAGTCTCGGTGAGGGATTTTCTCTTTGACTTTGCACTTCATTCTAGTCTCTAGCCTCTAGCCCTCTCTCTTGCTCCTGTGCGCCAACACTCTGCCGACCCACCAGGACTACAGACGCCTGCTGGAGGAGGCTGGCTTCCAAGTCACGGTCAGGAGTTTTCTCTCTACACTTTATTCCTATTCCAGTCTCTAGCCTCTCTCACTCCTCCCTCTCCCCCTCTCTCTCTGCTGGAGGAGGCTGGCTTCCAAGTCACGGTCAGGAGTTTTCTCTCTATACTTTATTCCTATTCCAGTCTCTAGCCTCTCTCTCTCTCCTCTTACTCTCCCCCCATCTCTCTCTGCTGGAGGAGGCTGGCTTCCAAGTCACGGTCAGGATTTTCTCTTTGCACTTCATTCTAGTCTCTATCCCCTCTCTTTCTCTCTCTCTTTCTCTCTCTCTCTCTCTCTCACCTCTCCCTCTCCCCTATTCTATGTTCTGCCAAAAGTCACAGTGACGATTTTCTCTTTGTACTTCATTCAGAGCGAGTGAAATGTCAATTTTTTACTTCTCTCTCTCTCTCACTCCCTCATGTCGCACCTCTCTCTGTCTCTCTCTGTGAGCGTCTGTCTGTATGTATGTGATTGTCTCTGTGTCAGTCTGTGTTTTTGGCTCTATCTCTAGCTTTGTGCGTACGTGACAGTGTGTTTGTGTGTTTGTGCCCTCGTGTCTCTCTCTCTCTCTCTTTATGTCTCTCTCTTCGTCTCTCTCTATGTGTCTCTGTCTGTCTGTCTGTCTCTCTAAGTAGATTTAGACATTGTTGAAAGATTGACATCCATATGAACGATATAGATCAACAAAGGTTCCTAAAACTGGGTATCGTGAAGTCATGTTTATGTTCTTTTCCATATAATTTTGAAGCTGTAAACTGAGATTAATTTGAGATTTACCGACTGAATCTTGCCCTCACAGGTTCACGACATTTCTGCCGCGTACGCCGAGTACACGTACGGGCGTTGGTCGAACTGGGACGAGCAGCGCGACAAGTACGTCCGTCTGTACGGGGAGGACATGGTGGACGGATGGCTCAACTTCATCGTCACCGCCAAGAAGCTGTGCAACGACTTCGGCCTGGTGGGAGGGGGGCGCTTCGTCGCGCGTAAATTGTGAAGATAGAAGTCTGAAAAGGGCAGTTCTAGCCTGTGTACGGTGTAACACAAGAGATGAAACTACATACAATAACACTTTAATAAAGGTCCAAGTTACATGGTGACTGGTGTTGTAAGGATGGTGGGAGGGGGGCGCTTCGTCGCGCGTAAATTGTAAAGATAGAAGTCTGAAAAAGGCAGTTCTAGTCTGTGTACGGTGTAACACAAGAGATGAAACTACAATAACACTTTAACAAAGGTCGAAGTTACATAGTGACTGGTGTTGTAGAGCTGGTGGGAGGGGGGCGCTTCGTCGCGCGCAAAGTGTAAATAATAGAAATCTGAAGGAGGCGATGTTACACAAGAGATGAAACTTCGACTGCATGTAAACGAAGGTGTAAGTTACATTGTGACTCAGGTGCGGTAGTGCTGGTGGGAGGGGTGGGGGCGCTTCGTCGCGCGTAGGGTGTGAAAAGTAAAAATCTGAAGGAGGCAATTGTAGGCTGTGTTGCACAAAAGATGAAACTTCGACTGCACCTAATTTATAAATAAAGGTGCAAGTTACACGGTGACTGGTGGTAAAGGGATGGTAAGAGGGAGAGGGGGACGTTGGTCGGTGTGAAGACAGAAATCTGAAGGAGGCGATTCTAGCCTGTATTACACAATTATTTCATAGTTGTAACTGCTGGGAATTTCATACTTGCCACATTTGGAAGTTAAGTGAAGATGAACATCAATAAACATAGTTATTTAAAATCATTACCTCATTTGCATAATTTCTGCAGAAGTGCTAGAATAGCCTTTTTGTTAAGATAAGGCTGTCATTGGGTGAAGAATATGAAATATGATCAACTGGTATAATCCATGCAAACGAGGCTCTTATTTGCGAAATCAATGATTAAAATTGTATAGATTGAAATTGTATAATTCGTCAACCTGAAGAGTTTACATCATTTGGCGAAGGTATGAGATCGTGGAAATCTTGTTTTACTTTTTACATTAATCTCCAAGCAGATGTTGGGATGGAAGACCGTAACGCTACCTCACAAAGCAATTCAACTTAATGATAATAAACTGAATGCAAAAGTACGTGTGGAACCTTGCAACTATTTCACAACTTTATTCCACAACTTAACTTTCTTTTGCGTGCAGCGCAAGCCAAACTCTGAAGCCACAATGTGGCAAAATGTTACGTAATGAAGCTTCGCGCAAACAAACGTTGAAGCTACGTGGTGAAAATTCAGCCACGGAGGCAGGTGTAGCCGGAGTAGCCGTCCTCCCTGCAGCTCCAATCGGGACCGCATGACGTCGCCGCGCAGAAGTGGCCGGTGTATCCGCGGCTCCCAGCAGGAGCTGTATGGAAACAAAAAGTTGTTAATGCCTGGTGTTTTAAGAAGTTAAGACGGAGTTTGCATCTGTTTTACGCAACTTAACGTGTATGCAAAAAGTAGAATTTCTGTATGCTACAATTGTTTCGATTCACTACTCGGTTGTTGGTTATTTCCAATCATGGTTCTATAAGCATTGGACAGAACGTATTGCGTTTGCATGCGCACGAAACCCGTTTTTTGTAGCATGTTGTGTCTGAGAAAGTATTGTCTGCAACGGGAAAAATTCTGCTGCAAGATTGATCAAACATCTAATGAAAACTGTAAAATCCCGGGTTTCTCACAGGCGCAGTACGTTCTGCCGACGTGCTGGTTGTACATATCACACAGTGACCATGAACATGCATGTTTCTCACCTTGGCAGTGGAAGGTGCCCAGGTCCGGGGCCACACAGGTCCAGCCAGACGGACAGGGGCTGGGGTCACACCAGTTTATAGCTGAAGAGAAAAATATGAAAATTCCAGGATTATTCAGAGTACATTTTGTCGCAGCACAACACAATCTAAAACAGCAAACGTATGGCTTTTCAAAAGCTAGAACCTGGAAAATCCAGACATTTACATTCCTCTAGAACTGTGTAGAACAGTGCCTATGTCAAAATTATGTGATATAAAACTTCACATCTATACAAATCCTAATTTAGGATCCATTCCCACCAGGCAAAACTTGTCCGGATCGAGATGAATTGATTCGCTTTGCTTCGGCTTCGATCTGGCTCAGTTCCGGCTCGCAGCAAAATCGAAGCCGGATCAAAGCGAATCAATTCGGATCTATCCTAGTGGGAATGGGGCCTTATCAATTTAGATGGCAGGTACCTGTCTCACAGCTGTTCCCGGTGAATCCAGGTGGGCACTGACAGGTGTAGCCGTTCACGTGATCCACGCAGGTGGCGCTTTGAGAACAGGGAGAACTCTGGCACTCGTCAATGTCTGAAAGTGGGAATGGAAAAACAATATGTAAGACTCATGGGCCGGAAGCTGGTATGTTTACTAGACTAAGTGTTGTCCAACGGCAACAAAATCGTGCAATGGCCCTCAACGAATATGACCATGCCGCCATTTGTTGTAGGCCGCAATTTTGATGTCATAAGATTTCCAAGCAGCTAGCCAGCGACAAAGATCCAAGACAATCTTTGGCGTAAGAAGAAAGCTGGGTTTTATCGGGACATAAAACTCGTAGTCTCCACCAGACTTCTTTTGCAGGCTGAATAGATAGTAGAAATCGGCCTAAAAAGGGATACAATTGGCAAGAGAACGTGTCTGCCGATAGAAGCTCAAATTTGCTTGCAAAAGAAGTCTGGTAGAGACTAACGCAATCGTACGACGTGACCGTGCCGTCATTCAGAAAACCTCAGGATTGAGTCTGTGGAGAAAACCTTGTAGCCTCCTGTGCAGGCTTCTGCGAACGGGAGTTTAGATACTGCGATGTTTTGTCAAAGAAGATTATGCCGGGAAAGAGGGTTATACCTAGTCTGGGCACCATCCTTGTTAGTTTACGTCCGCTCCCACAGTTGCTACAGACCGATTTCTACTACCGCTACAGGTAGCGACTGTGGGAGCGGACGTAAACAACCAGGATGGTACCCAGGCTAGGTATACCCGCCACGCCGTATTTAACTAAACTCCCGCTCGCGGAAAACTTGCCATATTCTACTCACCAATCTGGCACGTGTCTCCGAACCATCCCGGCTCGCATTGACACACGTAGTACGGCTCATGGTCCCCTTGCGGACAGTTGGTGTGGCAGGAGTAGTGCTTCACGCGATCCTCACAGGTTCCGTGCAGGCAGGGGGAACTGCTGCAGCTGCTGGGTTCTGCAGAAGGCAAACACATTTTTTTAGCCTGGATACCAAAATAAATTAGTAGGGAAGCGACCAAGAGAGCTTACAAAGCTGAATTGTCTAGCATCCAAGTTTAGAAAAAATAATAATACCATGTAATTATGAAGTGCTTAAGGGCATCGTCATCACTGTTTTGGATATGCTTCCCGGACTTATCAATATGACCTGAACGATTAAGAAGATTCTTTGGATGACCGTTTGCCAAGAAATACTTTGATTAACCAGAATCACAGAAGTAGCCAGTCTACTAGAAAATAATAACAGGAAGGAAGGAAGAAAAATATATGAATTAATAAAAGAATGAATGAAGGACGGAAGGAAGGAATTAAGGAAGAAACGAAAGAAGAAAAGAAAGGGGAAAAAAAGAAAGAAGTAAGGAAAGTAGAAAAGGAAAATAACAGAAGTATTTCCACAGAAGTAGATGGGAGTATGTTCAACTGGTAGTTTCCTTACTTGCGCACAGGGCATATTTGTCGCTTACGTCAGCTCCATGAACTTCTGTGTTAGTGATAACGTCATAACCATGTGCGCTATCTCTCTCCCAGTTGGGACGGACAACGAAAACATCGTGCAGGGCGGGGCAAATCGCAGGGTTGTACTCTACGCACAGGTGGGCGGACAGGATATATTGAATAGCGTTGCTGATCCCATCGGCACTGTATCTAATGCAGTCCGGTGTCCAGTAGATGCCGCCTTCGTAGTCACCATCTCTACCGAGGCATGGGTACTGCATCCCTGCAGCTTCACATGTAGACTTGACATTGACATTAGTCATCAGGCCCGTGGCCTTGACTTTGTAAAAGCCCCACCCACTCCATGAGGATAGATATACCGAGTAACCTATGGAAGAAAAAAAACTTTATAAAAAAACAACTTTATAAACAAATATTCTTTTTTCCTCTTTTAAAGGAATGATTACTTACATGAAAATTTGGTATTGTTTTTTATCTTTGTGTATGTGTGTGTGTGTGTGTGTGTATGTGTGTGTGTGTGTGTGTGTGTGTGTGTGTGTGTGTGTGTGTGTGTGTGTGTGTGTGTGTGTGTGTGTGTGTGTGTGTGTGTGTGTGTGTGTGTGTGTGTGTGTGTGTGTGTGTGTGTGTGTTTGTGTGTGTGTGTGTTTTGTGTGTCTGTTAATGACGTATGCTGGACATGTCCTCATAATGATGTCAGCCCGCCATGCCAAGACATCTATGTCCATGATACTAGAGGGCAAGCTTAAAAGAGGGAGACCCAAGCTGACATGGCGACGCACCTTCCAAAAAGGTTTTGGAAATTAGATGGGTGCTCTTGGCGGATGCTGAGAATCTGGTCAAAGATCGAATAGAGTGAGGAAACTTGTTGCCCAATGCGGAAGGAACTAAGTCTAAGTAAGTAAATGATGGGCAGTTAATATTTGTGACATGTGTAAGCTAGTTTAAGGTTAACATCTCTAGCACATAGTATGTGAATGTGGATGTTACAATGCATAATTAATGAAAATGAGTATTGCTATTGGACACGTTACAACCCTTGTTCGAATCCCTTGCAGGCCCTAACGAACCGTTGTGCTATTGGGAGGGGTACTTTATTTGAATAAGGCCACGCCGTCTTAATTTTATGTATGACATCCTCTAAAGACCCCCAAACTAGTGCGCCAAAAACAAAAATGCTTCTTAACCACAGGAATATAAAGCTGGTATTGTGAATTTGCGGCAGTACTTAGCGACGTATACGACAAGCCGGCACAAGTTGGCTTTCTCCGGAATTTATGACGCGGCACTATAGGTATGTACTGAGTTCTTGAGTCGTGGAGCTTCGGTAGCCTGGGTGCGCGGCTCCGTACGTATTGTCGCTAACTACCAGGGACTACGTATACCCAGGCCTAGAGCTTCGGTGGACGTGACTTTTTTTGAGAACAGGCTAGGCGAAAATCAATGCGCGCGCGGATGTCATCCATAAAATTTAGTCGGTGTGGCCTAAAATCATTGAGTAACTTGCTTTAGTTAGGGGCATTTTGTCGTCGTTTCACTTGTAAAACTAGCAGGCCCCGTGTTTGAGAATAGCCTTCCCTCGACACATGAAAAATCCCACCGCACTTATCGAAAAGATTCTAGGTCCATCCATGTGTAAGGGGATCACATCTTACAGTCTGGTCGTACGCAGTTTGTTCTCTTTCTACTGTACATGTACAAAACTGAAAGCCTCTACCAGGCTTCGTGAAGCGGCTGAAAAGGGTTGAAATTTGCCAAATAGTCGGATCATATGCCAAGGGAATTGGTCCAAAAAACAGTTTGCAGCTCCTGAGAAAATCTCTTAGCGGACAAACTACCCTGGTATATAATCAGTCTATGTCTATTTGGCAAATTTATACCTTTTCCAGCCGCTTCCCGAAGCCTGGTAGAGGATTCAAAACAATGATGTGTTACACCTAAAGGCGGTTTTCCGGTTAGGTCATGTTGATTTGATTATATGGATGACATCCTCTGGGAACCCCAAAATTTCATTATGCATATATGGTCAGTGAAGTTGACCAAATGACACAGAGTATGGTATGGCGAATAATCTACTCTTCAAATTCATTTCTTCTCGACATTTTCGTCTTTTTTCGTTTGATTTTGGCAATCTATGACATTGGTACATGTATGTATCATTTTTTATATTTTTTTGCAACTTACGACATATTATTGCTCATTTTGCAACTGTTTGGTACGATTTACAGTATGCTTGAAAACCTTTTTTTGGAAACGGTCGAAAATTCATGCGCGCGCGGATGTCATCCATATAATCAAATCAACATGGCCTTATGCAAAAAAAAGGAAATGTCCTTACCTGAAGCCAGGGTGATCGCACAAGCCACAAGGACCAGAGAAGACAGAACGAGGCGCCCCATGTCGTGTGCAGTTGCAGGTATCCTGATATCGCTGTGAAACTACAGTCTTTATATGGTCTGCCAGGTACAAGTAGGTATGCTGATAAAAGTAAATGTCGTCCTATATATTTTTAGCGGTCCACTTCAACAATTTCAACAGTTGCCTTCCTGTTGACTGTACGAGTGTCCGCAATTATTAAAACTTTCAATAGACTATCAAACAAGAGTCAAGACTGTTTGTATCAGACCGGTTATTGAATACCGCCTGCAATTGGTGTTACCAAATAATTGTCCAAATATTATCCTGCCTCAAACAGACCATATATTTCAATAGTATAGATGTATATATTGGGTGCTCAAATTTAATGTAATGTGTATAATTTTGATGTTATGTGTTATTCAAAGGCATCCAGTGCTGTTTTTAGGGCTTGGAAACCTGATTTTTCAAAGTCAATATTCTAGTCACTTATCTACATACTGAGTTAAAACCACACTTTCCCAATGTATAGTGACCCACATAGAGCAAAGATACCCAAAATGCTGACGGAAATGATTACTGGGAGGACCCTACGCTGATTTCAGGGTACCACCCATAAAATAAAGGACTCATCTTGGGGCTTGTTTCTGCGGTTTTAAATACACAAAGTATGAAATACTGATTGAAATGTGCATATGTGAAGTAGTATGTGTCAATCTCATAAAGATTGCCTAATACAGAATTTTTCCACTTTTGCTGCTCTGAAATCGCATTGGATGACTTTAAGACCCCATGAAGAGTAGTGAAGGGTGTATATCTATATGTACTATCACTAATGGAGTTCCTTGAAATAATAAACAATAGATATTAGAAATTCTAATAATAAGTAAACGCAAAATCACATTTTTATCCCACACCGTATTAAATCTCTTGTACCTGAAGATAGTTTAGTCTCTTAGTATGTTTGCTATGTAGCTATAGACACATTATATATATGCATTTGGCCTCTATTTTGATGGTTTAAAGTTTAAAACATCTGCTGATATCGCGTATCCCCGGAGTTTCTAATGAAATCACAAATTAAGTACATTGTCAATTTACATTCAAAAGAGGAGAAAGTTCCTGCTGACTGTACGAGTGCTCGCAACGATTAAAACTTTGAATTGATTATCAAACAATACTATTTATAAGACCCGTTATTGAATGCTGCAGTTGGGTGTTACCAAACGAATGTCAAATATATCCTACTTCAGATCAGGCCTGTCTCAGTCATTCTGCATCATACCATATATTTCAAAACATATCTAGCCGCTAGAAATTCCACTAAAATTGTAAAAGCACGTTTTGACCCCATACTGTATAGACTCTCTTGAAATATAGTTTAGTCTCTTGGTGTTTGTAGTCTCCGCCAGACTCCTTTGCAGGCTGCATAAATAATAGAAATAGGGGAACATCATTTGCCAGAGCTAGATCCTCTATGGCAGGCCAACTCCTCTGGCCAATGATGTTCCCCTTAGCCAATTTCTACTATGTATGCAGCCTGCAAAGGACTCTGGTGGAGACTAGACTAAGTGTGTTTGCTATATAGCTATAGATTGTGCCACTATTTTGATGTTTTAAATTCAAAGGTTGAAACATCTGCTGATGTCGCGTGTCCCCGGAGTTTCAAATGAAATCACATGTTAAGTAATTAATAATAAATTGTCAATTTATATTCAAAAGAGGAGAGGGTACATGATATTTGATGACATTCACAGAGTACTCGGTATTTTTACTTTTCAGGTTTGCCCTAAATCACATCGGTACATCTATCAGGTTTCTAACGTATAATATTATGTACTTGCACAATATTACGTACTTCAAAAATCGTTTGGTATTAAGGCCATGTTGATTTGGTTATTTGAATGAGTTTCAAATGAAATCACATATCAAAAGTATTAAGCAAATTTTTAATTAACGTTCAAAAGAGGAGAGGGTGTGTGATATTTGATGACTTTCACAGAGCACTTAAACTACCATCTGTTATTTGCGATTTTGTGAACGCACGGCACATATAGAAGCTAAAATTGGCATCTCCATACTTACTGGACAGCCGGAAAGGTAGAACCGATGTGAATACTGCACTTGAAGTTTGTAATAACGCAATGAATCAGTACCTGTTTGTCGCCGGTACAACTAAACGTTTAAAGTATGAATCAAATAAGCGTGATATTTACAGGCATATTTCCAACAAGATACAGACCAGATACAAACGTGGGGTCGTGTGGCGTAGCGGCAGAGTGGTCGACTTGGAACCAAGAGGTCCCGAGTTTGAGTTCGAGTCCTGACATGCCAACGATCTTGTGTCCTTGGGAAAGGCACTTTACACGACTTTCCTGGCCATGGGTATTGCCTTGTCCTGTATTCGTCCTCTACGTTGGTGGTGGCATAAAATAAGTTGATATAACTTGAGTGTGCCGTCAACATGTCTAGTCATGAAATGTTGGAATATGAAAAAAAAGATACAAACAGATACAGGGCTCACCATGGGGGAAGCGTAAACTATTGCCTTAAGGATAAAACTGACTGGAGATACAAATCCCCAAAAGTTGTAGAACACAGAACGCCTTCCTCCACAGAGTCACCCTTTTATGGAACTCACTCCCAATTGACATACAATCAGCCCCTACACTCTCTTCTTTTAAAGTATGGAAATCCCTTGGGGATCCATATTCTACTTAATCAAATTAAATTTGTATCAAACCCGACAAATATATTGCATTTTTGTACCTCGACAACGATGTATATACCAGGACTCCATTATTGTATTTGTAAGAATGTACTATGTATATTATTGCACCATTGTACATATTAACTGTATATTTCACTAAGCATGTATTTTGTAAATTGTAATATGCATTCTATGTATGTCTAATAATTTTCATCTTCCCCCCAGGGTGTCCCTGGTTTCTTTGAAAGCCACGTAAATAAATAAATAAATAAACTGGCTGGAGGAGCCATATGAGGGAGGGCAAGCGGCAGATCCTGGCCTGAGCACGTATAACAGGCAGGTAGGCAGGCATGCAAAAAGAAAGTCAAGGTGACAAAAGATTAGAAGTGCTGTCGAATAAGCTGAAACAAATATTTAAACACTTAACCAAAGGCGCTGGTTAGTGGCACAGGAAGGTTTGGAGTGTGGACTGTCAGTGATATTGGACGTTCAAAGTGAAATGTTAATACAGCACTTCTGTTCTTCAAATATACCACAGTGTGGCCAAGCCAAAAAAAATTTTAACAGATAGCTTGCCAAATGATATGATTTAGTTACTGATTCTCTTCATGTAACAATACCTGTTCTTTAAAAGAATGAATCAACCCGTCCTGTTCTCACTAAACAGCGTCCCAAAATCCTGTAATATTGCAACTCATTTCTAAACATTAACCTCTTGTGGTTATATTTAAGTTTGCCCAAACAAGGTGCCCACATCAACCAGTCTGTCGATATTGATTTCTGTGTAACTCTTTACTGTTTTTAGTATTGTATTTCGAAATCTCAAAGCCTTATGAATATATATAATTAGACGTATACTAGTAGTTACATCTGCTTGAAGATGTATTTCTACTGGCCACAAAACTGCCCACATCGATCAGCCGATTATCGATTTTTCTACCGTCCACCCGATGTTCCCTGTAAACTCTCTGTTACCCAAACAATCCCTGACCTCTCACCCTTACTGTTGGCGCACCTACGTCAGGAGTCTATTTTGGTCGACTGTTATTTGCAGCCACTAAGAGAGCGGCGACTAAGAACGGGGCATGTAATAAAGTAAAAGTAATAAACACAGTCGTAGGTGTGAACGATTTTCTCCTTTTAGTTATGCATTTAGTTCTGTTAGCTCACAGAGTGTTAGGACCTATTGATAGAGACCACAAAAACGCACCCGTGCAATATTAGATAACAAGTTATGTACCGGTTATGTACAGTACAATATGGATCTGTGCAAAAGTCAGGAAAGAGGCCAAGAATATGATCTTTGAAGTGCTTTATTTTCTGTCATTTTTTTATCAAATCAGAATCAGGAGAAAGCTTGTTGGCGGACACGCCTGTCAGCCTTTGGCTGTTTGTTGCGTGCATGACGTTTGGCCGTGACGTCACACAGCCTTGCAGGAGAAGGACGCCACGCCCTCTTTGTTGCAGTACATGCCGTCCGGACAGGAGGCGCTGCTGCACTGGTAGGGGAACTCCCGGTGGATAGGAGCCGGATCTAGATGTTAAGAAATAAACAAAAATATCAAGGAACAAGAAAATTTTGCGAACATCGTCTTACTTAAGTACTGACCGTTGAAAGCCATCATAATGATACATTTAATTAAGAGAAAAACAGAACACCTTCAAAACCATTGGCTAATTCTTTAGGAAACACATAATTTTCCTATTTCCTTTTCATAAAATCCCTGCCACATTCTTGATAATAATATATGATAATGAACCTTAACTTACCGACGCACAGGAAGTAGAAGGTGTAATCCTGGCAGGTCCAGCCAAACGGACACTGGACTTGGGAGCACCAGTCCATCACTAGACAAAAGAGAAGGAAACTGCTGGGACATACATATTGTACGGTGGAGTTCTGGCTGATCATGATGACGATATGTTCTTGCCAGAAAAAATATAAAATGAACTAGAAAGGTTACATTTGCAAAGCAAATGCATAATGTTTACCTTCGCATATGGTCTGCTCTGTTAATTCTTACTCAAACACATCCATACGTATAGTGGCAGGAGTCTAAATCCCTCCTGCTGTAAAATTGCAACATGATGTAACCTAACACTAGTTACCATGGTGACAGACGTTTGGTTCAGGTCATTGACCTTAATTGTTTGGAGAAGAAGAAGATGGAGAAACTGAGCCCAAACCATATGTTTTCCTTCGGTAAACATAAAAAGAGGAAAGTACGAACCCGCCTCGCAGTGTTCGCCACGGAACCCGGTTGGGCAGCGGCAGCTGTAGGAGTTGATGCGGTCCTGACAGGTTCCGCCATTTTGGCACGGATTGGAGGCGCACTCGTCGATGTCTGTTTAAATGGTAAAATCGTAAGACTGTCACTTAGAGTCCATTACAATATGTTTAACAAAAAAAATCATGACTATCTCTACAACTGGATGGAAACAGCACTACAAGTTAGGAAGTACAGATCGGTTTTAGTCGACGAAAAGCAGATTATTTCGGCTTACCACTTCACTAGCATTCAATAAGACCGTCTTGAAAGTTGAATGCACGACAAGTGAATAGAGCAAAGTAAAGCTAAAGCACAGTGGGTATATACGTGAAGAGCATTCGAATACTCACTGATTTCACACAGCTTCCCTTCAAAGCCATCAACACACTCGCAAAAACGTGGTAGTCTCGTTGAAGCAGGAGGTGCAGTTTCCGCCGTTCTGACACACGTTTGGTTCACACGGTTTGAGAGCTGGATTTATGAGATTATATCTGATATGGTTATCTCACTAACAACTGTGTTCTTATTTTGAGATTCTCCCGTTTTATATTCGATGCATTTCTTTTAGTATGGACTCCTTAACGTGGTGAAAATTATGTGGTACTTATACTAAGTACTAGGTTTTTCCATGAATAATAAGGATGGCAATAAGCTCGAATGCTAAAGCATGTCGCTGTATAGTTTGAAAGTGAAAGGACCAGAATTCACTGTGTGATTTTCACTTAGAAGTTGCCTGAATCAGCATTGACTGACCAGGAAATGTTTTTTGTCAGTTGAACGCAAAAAACAACATAAAAAACAACTGCCTTACCAGACTGACAGACATAGTTGTGCTGCTCAGTGCAGGGTGTTGCCTTTGCCAGATAGCTGTTGGAGCTGTCCAGGAGAACACACAGGTCACAAACAGAGTCGAGTCCAGTTGCGGACCACTGAAGGGACCGTAATGTTGGAAATATTCATTCAACATCAGGTCATGGATATGGCATATCCACGTTAATTACTATATTCAAAAACATCGTGCTCTTGTTTTAACCATGGGGGGGGGGTAATCTCCAAACAGATCGATCATACGGTGGCAAGGCAGTATCGGAATTTAGGGCCAGAGGAGTGTCCATTGGCCTTCGGTGGCTAATGGACACTCCTCTGGCCAATAGATACCGCTTTACCACCGTATGATCGATCTGTTTGGAGATTAGGTAAAAGGCAAATGAATTTTGACATCAACGTCTTCATCATACCTGAAGGAGACCCATCGCTGTAGACGAAAGCTGCCGGCGCAGTTTTGATCGCCAGCCAGGTGGAACCGCCGGTGGAGGCCGCGATCTGGTCGGACAGGAAAAGCTGCTGCGGCTGGTCTTTCACGTCCACCATGCGGCCACCATTGGTACTGCAGGCCAGGGTCGCTTCCTGGTGGGTTAGGGCGGTGGACGAAAACTGGTAGCATTCTCCGGAAAAACACCCTTAGAGAACAAAGAGAGGATGGGAGAGAGAAAGGGAAAAGTAAAACCGTACAACTTTTTTTTGTAATTGCATTTAAAAGAGGTTGAGTTGCTTTTGAAACCGAAGTAGTTGTTGTATGCTATCAAAATAATCTATGTATACTGTCATTAAAATTTGACCACCTACGTGCTCTGCGTGTAACTACATCAGTTGCAACACATGATTCTTACACTGCAGGGCTTTGCAAGAAATGAGATAGCTTTAACCCAACCACCATTGTGTAAACTCGCAATTCTATTTCGTATATGCAAAAATGTAAATGAGATTATCAGACAATACATGTAATAAACGAAACTATTACACATATAATATGCTACATATTCTGGAAACAACTATCATTTCTTAGCACGTTCGAATTTAAACAATGATATGATTCGTAGGCATTATCATACTTTATTTAGGTTTATTAAACGGCTAAACATATACGCTACCATACAATTTGCAAAAAGCACCATTTCGTAGTTGAGCATATTTTAAAACAGACCTGTTTCGCAGTTCTTTCCGGTTGTATCTTTAGGACAGACACAGCTGTAGCCGTTCACGTGATCCAGGCAGGTTCCTCCCAGCCAGCAAGGATTGCTCGCACACTCGTCGATATCTGCATTGAAGAAAATATTGTTAACCTACAGGGTGTGCCGTATATCAAACCTGACATGTTCCAGGCATTAGTATACACTGTACATACAGAAAATTCTGATATTGTTAAATACACATCAAGACTGTAGATGTTTTAGAATATATGGCTTGGTTATATTCAATATGGCAATATACCTTACAAATTTGCTTAGCATTTAATTTGAAAAAGACAATGACTAAAACAGATATGTCTTGCACAAAAACATTGCATTAGGTGGCATTCTTAGGAAAGCGAATAAAAGATTGTAATCTTAATCATACCAAATCTATTTGACATCTCTCATACAGGTACCTTGATCACAGTTGTTCCCTGTCCAGCCGTTCTCACAGCTACAAGTGTAGCTCATATAGCCGTCAGTACAAGTTCCGTGTGCACATGGGGAGAGCGCACAGTCGTCAGAGCCTAAAAAAGATCAGAAATGTTTTATGCAAGAAGCAAAAGCAGAACGATTACATAATTCCTGAATGTTGTTCAGCAAAGTTGATTAAAAGGGTTCGACGCCTCTATTTGTATTAGTGTAAAATGTCATGTCTTTAACAGAGATTTTTATTTCTGACACACTTAAGTAAAAAGCTGTTTATGTTTGAAACCTACATGTATTCACCCAATTCACAAAAAATCCCCTATAATGATACTTACAAATGCATGTTATCTTCACCAAAAGGTGACAGCTATTAAATGCAAAAGCTTATTGCTTTGATAACATCTGATGATAAATTCATGGCTCACAGTTACATGCAGTGAAAAGAACACTAACTTCGATCACAGTTGGTCCCTTCCCAGCCGTTCTCACACGCACACGTGTAGCCCCCGTTGTTATCATCAGTACAGGTTCCGTGTACACATGGGGACCGCGCACAGGTAGGGGCTGGAGGTGGGGAAAGGTTGCCATGTCACTTGGGTCAGTTTTCAGCCACTATATTTAATTTGTCTGCTACGTCATGACCAGGGACAAATTCCAATACACATTATTGTGTGTAATATCAAAATATTCAGCAAAGGGTTATATAAATGGAAGACCTCCCAGTCTTCTTGTCTACTTTTCAAGTGTAAGAAGATAAAAACTTGCCTTGTAACAAATCAATTATGCATCGAGTTTCCAGCACCAGTAGCCATGTCAACCTGTTTCACAAGTCATATCTAATTACATAAAAATTGGTACCTATATATAGCTACCACCCACTGTACTTAATTTTTTTATATCTTTAAATCTTCTATATTTGGTAAACTTCCCGCTTATAATTTACGAGTTCACCCCTACAAATATTGACATCTAATGGTGTTGATGTGCTTTATGTGCTTTATATTAATCCTTCATTAGCAAACATACAGTCAAGTACAAAATCAGGTATGCAGCTAGTCTTCCTGGAGTTAAACATACATTATACAAATACAATACATCAAAATTTAAAACATTATTTAAATAAAACATAATGCATTTTAAAAGTACATTTTAAATTTTACATGTGCCTATCAACTATCCCTGTCAACTCCTGCCTAAACTTACTCTTAGTTGCTGTTTGTACCTCATGTGGCAAGATATTCCATACCATCAAGAATCTGTATATGAAAGTCTTCTTCAGACTGTTTGTTTTGATGAACTAGACAAAGTGCTGAACAAATTTATTCTACAAATGGAAAATAGAAAAAAAAAACTAACTTTCTCTATTGGGTCATTGAATACCAGAAAACTATATTGACCCTTCATGTACGTGCTGACATTCAACAATCTAAGACAGCCGATTGGTAGTATACCCAGGGAATTGTGTCTTTCCTCTATAACAACATCAACATTGGATCTGTACCTGCACACACGGCGTACATGTTGTTGTAGTCTGCTCCATGCAGGGCCCAGGTGTGAGAGTCGTAGTCCACTCCGAAGGCGCTGTCATCACTCCGCCAGCCAGGCATGTACACAAAGGTGTCATCAAGGGGCTGACAGTACCGAGGGTTAGTATCTCCACACAGGTTTGCCGAGAGGACCCATATGGTACCACAGTTGACACCGGCGTCGTCATACCTGATGCAGTCTGAGGTCCAGTAGGTGGTACATACATCCGTACCTGAGTGGTAGCACGGATAGCTCATCCCCACCGCTTCACAAGTGAACTTAATATTCAAATTAGACAAAGGTCCAACCGCGCGAACTTTGAAAAATTTCCATCCGTCGACAGTCGTCATCAGATACTCGCTTTGACCTAGAGGACGAAAGATTATTATTTTTATTTTCTGGGCATTCTTCTTGGGAATAACGTAAAAAAAATGATAAAAGTCTTTTGTTTCGGGACAAAATTAACGGAAATCAATATAGACATTTTTTAAAAATCTACCTTGTTTCCTATCTACCAAACTAATATCATTAATGATTTAAACATCTAATAGTAATGCTTTCTAAGTGGTCAACGATGGTTGAATGTAAACAAGGACATTCTTTCTACGATGTGAATCATGCCGTAAGATTAACTTTAATTGTGCACACGGCTTACGACTGGAAATCCATGTACATGCAAACATGTCTATAAAGAGACATACTGCCAGAAACCTTCGGACGAGTTCCACCAAAAGGTCAATGACCTGACATAACGGATGGCGAGCCGTCAATAATGTAATTATAAATTCAGCTTATTATTGCTACAACTTAAAGGTAATGTCCAAGAAGCTTCAAGTGTATGGACGAATTTGCAACCATTGTACGTTGAATACGGTGGAAGACGAAACGCATTTTATCTCCAATTGTACCCTGTATAGCAATGAACGAAATGAACTCTTTGACTTAGTCTCCAAATCCTACCCAAACTTTCACACATGTATATACGAATGAAAAGAAAACTACTCTTAACATCCGAAAACCCACAAATTACAAAAAAAAGTGGGATCCTTTGTCTTCCTCTGTCTTCAAAAAAGAAGTCAAACCCAGTAGTTCTTACCAGTAGTTTCTTAGAAGTTAGTAGTTCCACGTGTACTAATCATCTGTTTTTATACCAAATGTTTCTTCTGTTCATGCAATTAGCCCTCGGGCATGAATTTGCAATAAAACTTGTAATGCGACAAAAGACACTTAAACGTCCGTACAGTACTACTCACCGTGAGACGAGCCCGGCCAGGCGATCACAGCCGCGACGAAGAGCAGAAGCTTCCACATTTTGCCGTCCGTTTGGTTCAGCCGCCGTGTAGTAGTCAGCCTGGCTGTATGTAAGTGAGTCTGGCTGTATGTAAGTGAGTCTGGCTGTGTGTGAGTGAGTCTGGCTGTGTGCGGACAATTATACACAGGCCTGAGTGGGAACACACACAGCTGACCAGCAGGCAGATTTGGCGCTATTTTCTATACATTCATATCTTTATTTGTCGCGAATATATGCAGTGCATAATTAATTGTGGCCACCATATTAGATATGCTTGGCAACGCCGGCCTGTATCTATGCATTGCCGCGCCGCTCAGTGTACGTTTTAATTAAAGTACAATGATTTACGTACCCTAACGTTACGCATGTTACGTCATGGACATAGGCGTGCATTCGCCCAACGCAATCCTTGACTTTATGCAACAAAATATATACGTTATACGATAGCCTCCTCTTCTGGAGGGATTTGGTTTTTCTTAGCTTCCATTAAGCCAAATAAGCTAATTTGGGCCGTGAAGACAACTGCAGACATGTAGGTTTGTCTCCGGATAAGCCAACACTTGTCTTATTTATGTCTATAGATACAAGTACGGTCAAAGGGCAGAGTTTATTCACGGTCAGAGGCACAAGCTACTAAAGTTTATACTTTAGACCAGGTCATCATTTCAATAATTAATACCTGAAGATTTGCCCATGTCGTCAATCGTTACAATTAAACCACACGGCTCACCGATTGGCCGTTTTTTGCGTTTTTTTAAGAATAAACTTATATCTTTATTTATCGCGAATATCGGCAGTGCATAATTAATAGTGGCCACTATGGGTAGATTTTACCGTTATAACGTTTGCTTGGCAACGCTGGGATATAGCTCTGCCTCGCCGCACTATTTTAATTAACTTCAAGGCACAATGATTTACATGCCTTGACGTTACGCATGTTACGTCATAGGCACAAAATCGCTCTACGCAGTCCTTGACTGTTTGAAAACAAAACTTAACGAAGAACTGGTCGTGCTGAAATTGTAAGATAGTCTCCTGTTCTATAGGGATTGAGTTTTTCTTACCTTTCTTCAATAAAATTAAGCTTAATTTGGCTGCACAGACAAATGCAGACATGTAGGTTTGCCTCCTTTCCATACAAGAGAACAATAGCTGTACTTTTATGTCTATAGGCTCACCACGTAGTACGGTCAAAGGGCAGAGTTTATCCACGGTCAGACGCACACATGTACACCACCAAAGTATAAACTACAGATCAGATCATCATTAATTAATACGTCATCAATCGTTACAATTAAACAGACTTATACGAAACACGTCGTTCTGTGTTACTAGCCAAGATTCTCATGTACACATCTTTGAAACATATGCCTCTATAGTACCCAATTCATCAGCGCAGACCCCGCTCCAATAACACTGCTTCTTAATAAAGCGGATTATGAGGTTATACAACAAGTAAGTTTGGCTTCTGTATGGAAACGTAACAGGTGAAGGAGCGATAAGATGCAATAATTGAATAGCCGCTACCTCGATGGTGTCGGAGGCTTGTCTTTTAATAAATGACAAATAAATCACCAGTTGACTATGTTATTAAACTGCTTCTCTCGACATAAGCACAAATTATGGCAACCAGATTAACTCGTACTCTATGACGTATGTATGTACGCCTGCCCTTTGGGGCCAGAAATAGCACGGCAGTAAGAATGTTTACATGGTGTTATAAGGAAATATTATACGTGAATTATAATTATCATGAAAGTTCATCTGTGTTGGTAGTTGCATGACGATTGTTTAAAGTTAAAACTTTTTTCCAACACAAAAAATTCTCTCACCTAGATCTTTCGACCAGTCACGCTGGTCTTCCTCAGTAGACTGACCCATTGAAGCTTGTCACGTGGCTTCTTTGAATTATAATTCTTTAGTTATTGCTGATATCACATTCTCACAATTCGTGTGCTCTCTTTGTGAATGGAAGCACAGATAAATTGGTGAACTGAGTCTTGCATACCCAACACTTGCGATGTAGTTCACGAATTTATTCTAAACTACAGCCATATTATTGTCATCTCTTTTATTCATTATTGCGGTTAGCTGAAATATGACTAGCTTTGACTAATGATGTGGTAGATTATAAATGGCATAGTACAGGTATCCATACAGGCAGGATAAATGCTTACTGTATTTAGTTTATTTCCAGAGTAATGTATGGCTTGACAATTCTACACTTGTTCAAAACATTCACCGGCCATGTGTTCCTCGCGATACTGTCATTGATGTAACTGCAAAAAAAAAAAATCTGTAGAAAAACATTCTCAATTAAAAATCAAGGAATTACTTCTTGCCTTCTTGAAAACATTCAAAGGGCGATATTTTTGTACAACATACCATTCTTATCAGCCATTTACTGTTTACACATTTTACTTGTAGCGGCACGGTTGGTATTTCCAATCTACAACGTTTTTCACAAGAGTTCTTTTAAATAATCGGACATCCCCAATATCAAGCCGGTAGCTAGTGGCACAATCCATCCTGACATATACACAACCGCCAGCGGTACGTGGGCTTTTAGTTAATCATTCTCAAAAGCATGAGAGACATTTACTGTGAGCCTGTTTTCCAAAATCATCAATGTAGCATATTTGGTCATTATAATTTCTTTCCAAATCAACAGTTATTTGAAGTGTTCAATTTTAGACTTGTAACTGCTGGTACAACATTGTAGCATTAATTTTCTATATAGCCTTCATCATTTTTGACATCTTTACACTTTACAAGTGAACGTAATATTTAATCGTTGTAGAACACGTGACGTTATATATAACAAGCCGCGATATAATTATGGAAAAACGTTTTAATTATGGACTCCCGCCCATAAATCCCAAACGCTTAACCCAACTGTTTTAATACTTTTTATGGTAACATATTAGGTGGTAATGAATATGCGGAAAGCGTTGACGAGTCCCTTGGGAATAGTCAAATTATACATAATTATACTATAATTATGTATAATTATACATAATGATTTTGGTATTATACATAATTATACATAACCCTTTGGACCATTATACATAATTATAGATAACCCTTTGGACCATTATACATAATTATACATAACCCTTTGGACCATTATACATAATTATAGATATCCCTTTGGACCATTATCTATAATTATACATAACCCTTTGGACCATTATACATAATTATACATTACACTTTGGACTGTTATACATACCCCTTTAGACCATTATACATAATTATACATAACAATTTGAATCATTATACATAATTATACATATTTATACATAATCTCTATGACCATTATATATAATTATCCATAATTCCTGCACTTATATCATGCAGTTATCCATAACTTTGGGATTATACTTCTGAATAAAAGCACAGAGTCTTATTTGCAATGATTTCCATCCATACATGTACCTGTTTACTCAATACAGTCAAACCTACTCAAGCCGGCCACACAGGGGACCGGAGAAAAACAGTCGGGTTGGACAGGTGGTCTGCCTGAATAGGGTTTATTCTCTCAACTCACAACATGACTGAGAGTTAATCGTCTCCGATTCGATGTGTTTTGGTGTCAAATACGGCATGTATCAGGTCCTATACCTCACAGTTTCTGGCAAATAAAGCAATACAGCTGTATTTGAATATTTGAGATTCATCAAATTCAATCACGAAGGAATTTTCTGAGTACGCACAGTGGTATCAACATTTTCAAGCGCTTTGAAAGACAACTGACCAGATGCCGGGGGTAAGCCTCAAGCGAATGTATTCACGATTTAATGGATTTCCATCTATGGGGTGTACAGTGCAGTACATACAACAACACCACGGATGATCCAATCTGTAGTATAGAAACTTTAATCGTTAAAAAAAACCTTTGTAGTAATCATGCACAGTAAATCATTTGAGTAATGACAAATGAGCTTAAACCCAAGAAATTCCCACCCATATCCATTGACCCAAAATGAACCAGTGGCGGCCATCTTCGTCCTTAGTCGAAAACATCATGTGGCAGTCGAAACCCAATAGTACAAGACAAATTGGTTGGTTTGAGAATAGATGTTTCCACTGATTGAAGGCTTTACAGAATTATGACCCTGTCGTCCGGTCGCCATGGGAAGGGATCAGGCCAAGGCAGACCCAACTCGTGGCAGTCGTGTTGGCCAGGTGGCCACACTGGGAAGATCGCTTAATGCTTGCATCAATGGGGAAAATTTTCGGATCCGAGAAAAAGTGGTCGAGACGGCCAGGTGGTTTAGTTGAAGAGGTGGTCTCCTGGGCAGGTTTGACTGTACTCAGGTTTTATATGATGGATGACTCCAAACCCGAAAAATCCCCATTAGTTAAACAAGCTGATCAACTATGGTTCACTACATTATCCAGTAATAAATTGTATCATGTGCCACTGCTTTGCTATTGACAAGTTGTTTATAAGCACTACTACAAACATGTATTTTGAACAAATAAGATGCTTCCAAGGACTAAGTAGTAATTGTTTTTTTGAGAAGACAGCAGGCTGTAACATATCTTAGGCCACACCAATTTAATTTCTTGGTTAACGGATCCGCCCACTTCATTTTTTTTCTGATTTGCAAATAAAAATAAAAATTCAGATCAACTGCAAAATGCTCATATTTTGCCCTGAACAGTTGAAAACAGTCCTTTTCATCCTAGTTGCCACAGTTAGTCCATCTTTCAATGCAGTGGTATCATTAAAAGTTCAAAATTCATTGTTTAAATTTTAAAGCGGCCTTGAGTGAGTGAGTGAGTGAGGTGTGTTGACTTCATGGCTCCTATCGTACCATTTTGGACCATAATAGGATGCCTAGGCCTGTTTTTATTTTTTTTCGCCCGCCCGCTCCATTATTTTTCTAGAAAAATCTGTTAACCAAGAAATTGGTGTGGGCTAAATTCAAAGTGTTTCCAAATCTCCCTGCATGTTTTTCCTGGTGCATATAGACATCGATGTCCAGAGCAAGTACACCCTTGTCCCCAAGAGCACAATTGACAGGTACAACTAACAGATTGGCCAAGAGAGTTTGTAAATTTTATTTATGATACTTACACCTGTCTCATGTGCACTTGTGGGCTAAAGGTGTTATTTTAACTTACATGTAATTTTGAGGGTTTTCAACATAATTATGCTGACAGCATACATGTACCGGTATCTGTATCTTTATCGGTATAGCTGGTATAACCGCCCTTCGGCGTAACACACCAGCTTCACACCGAACGACTTGTTACACTTGATCTTTGCACATTTGATTGCAGGAGTTGTTTAAAGCTTTCTAGTGATGATGCCCCAACTGTGCTTGGTGGCAACGAGTTCCAGTCTACGATAGTTCTGGGGAAATACAAGTTTTTGAATACCTAAATTCTTGGTTGATAACTCTGAAATTTGAAGGCATGACTGTTTCTTGTTCTTTTCTGGGCTGGTATCAGATACTTTTTAATAGTGGTTGGTACGTCCACCAGTTTATTAGTCATTTTGTACATCATGCACAGTCTGGACATTCTACGTCTGTCTTCCAGCGACCCCCACTGTAAGTTTCTTTTCATTTCCGTTACACTAGCACCCCTTTGATAGTTGTTCGTGCAGAATCTTGCAGCTTGGTTCTGTATCCTTTACAGTTTATCTTTGTCTTTCTTTGTATATGGATCCCATGCTGTCACGGCATATTCTAGGTTTGGTCTTACAAGCGACGTGCCTTTGCAGTGATGTTGTTAACATGGGTGCCCCGTTGTCAATGTAACACCGAGATACGGATGAGTTTTTGTTGTTGCCAAAGCTTGACCACAGGACAGATAGCTGGTTATATGTGGGGTTCGTTTGTTTGATATTTGCATAAAGTAGCATTTTTCTGGGTTAAACTGCATGAGCCATTTGCTTTGCCATTCTTCCAATGTGTTCAGATCTTTTTGTAAAAGGTGTGAGTCATTCTGTGTAAACAGACAGCTCTACATACAACAGACAGTCATCGGCAAATAATCTCACTTTTGAATCAAGCTGATCTGGTAGGTCATTAATATACAAGAGGTATGTGTATCAGCGAACTGGGAAGATGCCTTTTTGTTCCTACAGATTTTTGTCACAAATGGGAAAATTTTGTCTCCTGGAAACTACTTCTAATCAGCTCCCTAGCCTAGGTGCCATCCTCCGCAGTTTCTGCACGCTCTCTACCAGAAGCCAGCATCACTAGAGAACTGCCTATGGAGGATGACACTACTACATGTACATGGCAAATTTTGAACGTATACCATGTTCCAAATGTCCCAAATTCTCAGAATGCCAATCAATCATTTTTACAGAAATAAGTTTCAGAGACTGTAAAAAAGAAACCTTTGATTCCTTCACATTTTTTCATCCCTCCCTGTCTTCTGTGTAGACTCAGGAGAGGGTAGCCTCTACCAGGCTTTGGGAGGTGGCTGAAAAAGAGAAGAAACTGGCCAAACAGAGCATCATGCAGGGGAACTTATTGTAAATGGTCCGCTAGAGAGTACAGGTTTTGCTGCACCAGCAGCTACAGTGTTCAGCAAAAGTTGATAGAGATACAATGTAATTGACAGTAGCCTGCTAATTTAGTGGGAGGGGAAACAATTTGTCATACCCTCCCTATGCTTACAGGATGGCTTCCCTCTTTGTCCCAAGGGCCCATAAGTTAATCTGGGTAAACAAACACAGCTCTGGAGGCCAACCATCCCCAGGTTTGGGGGCCAGACCTTAGGCCAGACCCATAACATACTTATCCAGTATGCACACTGGATATTACTAGCCTGAGGCCATACCAATTTAATTTCTTGGTTAACAGATTCGCCGCTTCATTTTTTTCGGATTTGCAAATAAAAATAAAAATCCAGAATCAACTGCAAAATGCTCATATTTTGCCCTGAACAGTTGAAAACAGACCTTTTCATCCTAGTTGTTACAGTTATACCATCTTTTAATGCGGCAATGGTATCATTAAAAGTTCACAATTCATAGTTTAAATTTTGAACCAGCCTGGTGTGTTGACTTCATGGCTCCTATCGTACCATTTTGGGCCATAATACGATGCCTAGGCCTGTTATTATTATTATTTTTTTCACCCGCCCGCTCCATTATTTTTCTACAAAAATCCGTTAACCAAGAAATTTAATTGGTGCGGCCTGAGAGTACTTTGGGTGCCATTGTGCTGTGGGTCTGACATCCAGGCTAGCCTTTAACCTTAGATCTTATATAGTTCCTCCTGTGCCCAATGGCACATCAGGCAGCAAGCTTCAACTTCTTTTTGTCTAATCTCCAAGCAGATCCCTCTCGGTGGCAAAAAGACAGTATCAAATTGGCCAGACAGTATCCATTAGCCAGAGAAGCTCCATTAGCCACCGACAAAAAAAAAGGCCATATATACAACCTCTGCTTGGAGAGTACTTTTTGTCAGCAGCTAGTGTCTCTGCTTCCCAGACTAGGGGTATAAATTTCCAACAAGCACCATAATTATGAAGTTTGAACTGTAAGTTCCAACATAAGAAATTGGACCAAATTTTGTCAAGGAATGACTTCTAAACTGAACCAAGAACACAGATGAAATTTCAAGATCACTGTCACTGTGCTGTGTTATCCCATGCTTGAAGTTGAAACTAGCATGATATTAAACCCGATGATGTTAGCTTGAAACTAGACTACCGGGTACAGTACTAGCAGGTTTCAAGACAACTATTGAAAAGATACTGTCATAAGTAGAAATAGAGTACTACTGTAGTGCAGTGTCTACCCTCAGGTAGGACATTATGTATGTGATCCTCTCCAGCCCATTGTCATAGTGGGTGGTCCATTGTTCATGTGACCATGTTGATGTTGTTATGGCAAGTGTCAGAAATTATCTATACATTTATGTCCTGTACACGAGTACTACTACTCGTGTACAGCTATTTCTTGAATATTATGTTCCTATGGCCATATTTTCTTCAGATCTTTGCAAAATTATCTAGCCTCTCCACCAAGCCCGGCTAGCTCAGTCGGTAGAGCATGGGACTCTTAATCCCAGGGTCGTGGGTTCGAGCCCCACGTTGGGCGCCACTGTAAAAACCGAAAGGGGCGAGCAGGTCACAACCGGGTATCGAACCCGAGTTGTCCGCTTGGCGGTCACCAACGCTAACCACTACACTAAAAGGTCGCACGACCATTTAGCATGGTCAGTTAGCGGAGGATAAACCCCACTGTTACACTTGTACGAATATGGATTGTAGTGAATTGGCCAAAGGAGTCTGGCTAGTGGAGTCCGGCCGCGTTTCTTTCCATCCAAACTGCACTGCACGGCCCCAAGGGCAAGGCGGCCAAACTTCCCTGGCAAATATTCTATATAGCCAGTGGAGTTAGTTTGGTAGAGTCTGAAAATTATCAAGCCATTCAAGATTGAGAGCAGCTGTGTTCCCTGCTGAGAATTTCCATGCTGTATACACCACAGAGGCAGTAGGCTGATAGGATGGTACCCAGGCTATAAATGAGCATAAGAACATTTGCTATTACAGCAACAATACCATTTTACCCATCTCGGCATCCCCTTTTTTGCTTTTTGAAGACAAGGTAGCCTTCACACTTTCAGTTTCAAAAAAAAAATTGTGCAGCTTTCTGTTAGCACTACTGTATGTAACAGTGCCATAATTGGACTTTCTATGATTTCTATGATAAAAAAAAATTGTGCAGCTTTCTGTTAGCACTACTGTATGTAACAGTGCCATAATTGGACTTTCTATGATTTCTATGATAATCCTTTAACTAACAGCCACAGTGATGACAGTGATTGTTTTCTAAAACAGTCCACTGTCCTCTTTACAGACACAGTTAGGCCTAGGGACAAGCTGATTGAGTTGAGCCAGATATGTGGACAATACCAACTTCATGGAGGGGGTAGGCTAGGAATAGTATATTGTGGTCACTTCAAATACACATTCAAAATTCTACCAGATTTTCCATAATGACTTTCTTGGTGACTAAAAGGTATAAAGAGTCCATTGGCAAATATGAAAAGATTTAGTTTTAACTTTTTGTATGGGTGGTTTACAGCAAAGATGCCCCAGCTCACTTCTGCTGTTCCATGCACAGATGGTACAGGATGGGTACTGGTGGCTTCCCTGGGTGACTTGGCTGAGGCCTGGCTTGGCTGATATCTTTGGTGGCTGAAGTGGCAGGCTCTAGACCACATGTTGTGCAAATAAATGTGGTGTTATTTACACACACACACACAGCTTGATTGGAGCGAGGAGTTCTAAATTCAACTCCAAGCAGATGTAGGGTTTGGCTCAGTGTTGTTATGCAGCATTTGCACATCTAAAAATTGCAACATTACATGTACATCAATTAATACACTAAAGGTTGCATTTTTTAGGCCTACTCATGGCTTTAAAATTTTTTGAACTACGGCGAAAGTTAGCGCAAAGGGTGACGGGAAATACTGGATCGCGCAAGGGGTGTCGGGAGATACTCCCGGAAGTAGGACGTAGGCGCGCTCGGAGATCGCTATTATTGGCCAATATTGAGTCCGCGGAGCAGGGGCCTAAAACCCATGCATGAACAAGAAAGAATTAGAACAAGAAGCCATAGGCGACAATTCTCCGTGAAGTTTTATATATTTCAACAAAATCCCAAGCGTCAACGCCAGACCTACTGTGCAGACATTATAATTAGGCAACGGTTAATACCACGCTCGTCCCCAGCGCCCGTGGAGAAGCCATAGGTTATAGATCGTGGCTTAGCCCAGGCTATGGAAAATAAACTTTCTTTAATGCAAATCTGTCGTTTTTGTTTTCTTTGCGCTATCTAAAGGGTTAGGATAACCTACTCTACTCTGGCGGTATTGTCGTGCGCGCTCGCTAGTACGTAACGTTACACGGCGGCCATCTGAATACATGTACACTGCATTCTTTCTACTATCGGGACCTAAAACAAGACGCAAGATTCCTATTTTGGGGTATAAAATGCTGTCACAATGGTAATATATACCAAATGAAACGGACCTTTACAAAGTACCTCATTTGGTGACGCTATGAGGGTGTACCGTTATCCCTCTACATTTGCCCAGAAGGGAGTTAGTCGCGGAAGGAACTTAGCCACGGAGGGAGTTTTGGCATTCTCCGCCCGCGCCACAAACTCTCGTCCCCAGGACAGTTCACTCTGCTACCCAGCATGCTTTGCGCAAAATGCGTTCTCGGCCCCAGGACACAAATACACGCTAATGCTTCCGCACTGTGTTGCTCTGGGGACCCCGCCGCGCGCCCAGATGTGGATTTAATTATAGCGCGCTAGCGGACGCTGCGGAGGAGCGTGGGTTAATACAATGAGGGCGCGTCACAAGCATAAAACATACAAAGAGCTAAATCCATTACTGCTCCCAGGGCGTGTAAAGATACTGTGCTTCAAGTTCTAACTTCATTTTAATTACACACACACAATCATTGCATTCACATAAAGATCGGACTATCATGGTCGTGTCTAGTAACAAAGACAGCCCCACCGTCTTACGGTGCCTGTACCTAATTAAGCGCGCCTGGAACAAGCCAAATTCCAGCAACAGTGGCGGTAAGCACCGCGAGTGTTACTACCGCCGGCCAGATAACCAGGATATCTGCTTACAGTACCTCTGCTACCAGACAACTGCCTAAACCTACGGTCTATTCCACAGGATTGTAAAAGTAGGGATGTTTCGAAAATAACCATTTACTCCAATATCAAAACAGCTACGGTAAAAATAAAAAGACGTGCATCATCCCGGACATAATGCAACACCACATGCGAAATTACACAGATATGCGACGTACGGCAGAATGCGTTTTGGCTGCGAACATCTTCCAAAAAACTTGGCATCTCTTAACCATGGGCAAAAACATCTGGAACCACTTATAAAAACCACCCCGTATCTGCATGAACTTTTACCTCCCCCCCCGCTATTCCAAACAACGCGTTTTTCTGGACCGTTCCAATTCGCCTCGTAATTGTAGGGGTGCGTCTGCGATATTACATTGACCGCGAAAGCAGCAACGGCAAAAATACACATTCGTGCATCAACACGGGCATGCCCGCAGACGGCGTATAAAATTGCGTGCCGATTACACGAAGAGAACCCAGTGTTTTGACTGCGAACATGAAAAATCAGCCGATTACAACACTCCGTCCGGAGGTCCTGACCTCCTTCACGGAGTAATGACTCTACAGCAGAGTAGAGTAGACTCTAACGAGGATTTAGGAAGGTACAAAATGGACTGTTAAGGGGGTGGTGGAAGACATCAAAAATCAAGTTTGGACTCATCCTTAGGTTTAGCCTGGATGCCAGACTCAAAGCACACTGGGCCCAAAGTGCAGGGCACACTAGATATTACTTCGGGCTGGGTGTGCTCTGGTTCTGGCATCCTAGTTCCAAATCCAATCCAGATGTTGCTGACCCTCCCTGGCCCTATGTGTCCCTGTCCCAGACCCCCCTTCCACTAGCCTGGGTACCATTAATGGATTTTTGCTCCGCAACACTCGAAAAAAATCACGTTTGAGCATTGCGGAGCTAAAATCCGGATGGTACCCAGGCTAGAATTAACGAGGACCTCTTTGGCATATCATAAAGTTTTCTTTTTGTCAGTCTTCTTCTGAAAGTTCTTTGGCAGTTCAGTCTCAGCAGACTATCCGTGTGTCTCTTTACATATCTTTTGTAAGTAAATGTTGAAATTAGCAGGGTCTGAGTCATTTGGGGAGTCAAGGTTCTGTCCTCTCCCCTATAACCTACTAGTATTTGATCCTCTGAACTCCTTGATTGTGTCATGCAGTGGACACCCTAATTGACGTCAGGGTGTGAATTGCCTTGATTTGCATGAAGCCAACAAAAGGCACAGTCAGTGGGCAGATACAGCCTGGGTGCCTGGGAGGATAAAGTCTTCTTGGCTCAATTAGTCCAGGGCTTGGGCAGAAGGGCCTGGCTTGCGGTAATAGATTAAGAGCATGGTTTGAGGCTGACTATGAGGATTTAGAACTGCCCCGCCCACCAAGGGGATTTCATGTCTCCCGATGGTTATTTGAAAGGAGCTGATCTATAATTGGCTAAGTTTTTATCAGACTCCAATGCTGGAAAATCATCATCATTACATTTCACTTGCCAACTTTATTCCAATACTAGGATTCACAATTCAAATTTTAAACAACTGTCCCCGTCCTTTATGAATCACTTCCAAACACAAACCTGCGTGAGTTTCTTATTCTCATGAGACTTTATGAATTACTTCAGCACTGTACTATCATGACTATCAACACAGTGAGCCTGGGTGCCAGATCCATAGCACACAGGTTATCTCAGTCAGCATGGAAGACTTGGAAAAGGCTGTCAGGCATGGGGAGGAGAAGCTGTGATTGATGGCCCCTCACACCACAGGTAGCCTGTTACATGCAGGAGTCTACCTTGTGCTAAATATAGCTCATCAGTTAATCATTAACCAGTCAATTTTCAACATGCATTTGGTGGTTTTAATTTTTAAAATAACAGCAGAACTCAACAGTACTGGTGGGCAAATATACTTTTTTTTGCACTTTATGATCTTGGCAAGGAGATTATTGCTCCTTGGTTATTTAAACCATAATGTCCTTGTTTAAACTTATAGTCAACACTGAAATCTCCTTAGTAGAAGGATAGGCCAGGAGAGTTAATCTCCAAGCAGATCTTTTGGTGGGGGGAAGACAGTATCAAATTGGCCAGTCTGTAATTCCCACCCAAGATCTGCCTGCACTCGAACAGGGAGGAGCACTTCTTTTCAAAAATGGCGTTGCTGCCCCTCCTCATGCTATAAAAAATTTGCTAAGATTTTTACAAGCAGTTTATAGCTTGAATCTGGGACAAATGCAGTCACCCGCACACATCTCAGTGGGAGTTCTGGGGTGCGACGAAATGTTCTCAACGGACAAACTCCCTTGGCATTATTTATCTCTCTATTTGGCCGATTTCTACTCTTTCCAGCCGCCTCCCAAAGCCTGGTAGAGGCTAACTGTATGCTGGCACTAAAATATGCTGGCTGAAACATAGAAATGTCAATAACTGGTGTCCTTGTCGTTCAAAACCGCAGATATCACAAAAGATATGTTGAACCTTCTTTTCCTTTAGTTAAACTGTCCAAAATACAGTAACAGTTGGTAAGGGGACCCATTGACTATGATTTGAGAGACTTCTTGCTCAACCAGCTGGTCTACTTAAGGAGGGCAAGAGCCTTGCCTGGTGGTCAAGGCAATAAACTACTTGGCAAGAATATTTTGATCAGGCAACAACTAGGTGGCCTTTGACGTTTCGACTACGTTTCGACTGCAGGTAGATCTTGGGTGGGGAAATGGTTTACAGACTGGCCAATTTGACACTGTCTTCCCCCCACCGAAAGAAAGATGTACTTGGAGATTACCCGAAAGTGGCAAACTGTACTCTTGAGCAGACCAACTCCCCTGGGATGTTATCTGTCTATTTGGCCAATTTTTACTATTTCCATCCACTTCCTGAAGCCTGGTAGATCCTGATGGATTACTAAGTACAAGTAAGTCTGTTATTCTGTTGGTGTTTGGTCTAATTTTCTGCATTTGTAAATTGTACATCCCACCAAGGAGATTTATTAGTTGTCCTTGTTCCCACTCTATAGAAGTGCGCTCTTAACCCTCCCACTAGCGAGAGGTGTAGGAATCAGTAAAGGTCCTGGAGTATATAAAGTATTTCCTCAATGAAGGATGTGTTGATGACGATAAAAGAGAAAATGAATCCAATATCATTAAGTTAGGTTAATCAGCTAAAACTTGGACTGCTTTAGGCCACACTGCCTTAATTTTATGGATGAATTCCGCGCATTGATTTTCACCTGTTCAAAAAAAAAAAAAGAATTATCTCCTCTGAGACTCTGGCCTGGGTGCCATCCTCCGTACGTAGTCCATGGTAGCTAGCCGACATATAGGGAGCCAGGCTGCCAATGCTCCATGGAACTCAAGAACTCTGATCTGCCAACTGATAAATGTCGCAAAAGGCCAGCACGTGCCGGCTTGTCATAGAAACTGCAAATTTACAGTACCAGTTTTGTTTTCCTGTGGTTTAGCAGCATTTTTTTGGCTGGAATTTTTTTTCCACACACACTAGTTTGTTATCCATAGGACGTCATTAATAAAATTCAAGTCGGTGTGGCGTTATTATGTGGTTGCTTAGTCCAAATCAATAGAACTATAAGAACAGTATAAATTTCATTCAACATTATAAAATAATCTGAAAATAGCAGAATTACACTATAAAACAATTGGATGCCCATAATTGATCTCCAAGCATATCCTTTGGTGGCACTACACAGTATCCAATAGCACTACACAATATGTGTGTCTCAGATTGCCACCAAAAGGATCTGAGATTTGGCCTATGGTGGAGCTTGCTAAAGGCATCAGGTGATCATAAAATACTTTTCACCCAATTAGACCTAATCATTCTTTTCTTTGATGGCATAAACTGCATATTAGTGCATCCATTGTGGAGGTTATCACCTATACACAAAGCACACATACTAAAGATGGGTGAGAATAGGGAGGGGAGGTGATTATTCACACCCTGTTGATACAATGAACAAGTTGCAAAGCAGCAAGAGTGAGACTCCAGTCAGATCATAGAGGTAGAACAACCTCCTTGGTCAGATGAAGCTGTAAAAGAGTTACAGATGGGGACAGGGGAAGTAAATTAAAGCATTTTCTGAGTTACCAGCCTAAAACCTACAGTGTATGAATTACACACACAAGCACAAAGACACACAAACACACACTCACACCCAAAATCAAGCAATCATCTAAAAACTTAACTAAATAGGACCACCTTGAGTGCATACATTGATGTAATTTTGCAAGCAATTCTATAGTCAACAGGACTGTTTCAATTGAGAAAAAAGAAATGAAATTGTTGTGGCCTAACAGTTGTAAAACAAGCTTGGATGCAAAACAAGACTCATATCCTACTGCAGCTGCAATGCTTCCAGATACAGGGACATTTCTTTTAGATAAGTCTGCAGGAATGTCTGCAGGAAAGAATTAATTTCTGGATGCAGGAATTGACGTTTACCCTGCAAAAATTTCTTTTAGTTCTCCTACAGAAATGCCTGCAGAAATTTCTGTAATTATAATATATTAGAAGTCATAGTACATGTTGGCTCTTTTTTCAAGTCTTACTTTATTATCAATAATTCTGTATTATGTTTTTAATATTCAGGGGGAAAATATAAATCAGAAAAATATAAATCAGAAGCTGTGAAATGGGATTTCTATTTCAGCAAGGAGAATGTCTCTTTAACCTCCTTGACTTGAGACATTCTTTAACATCCTTGATTTTAAGATTACCAAATCTATTTTAATATTTGATATTTGATAATCTATTTTAGTATACATATAGAATACAACACGGGGTATTCCGTATCGCCCGAGGTACCAGCCCGACCGCGCGTCGGATCGCCCGACGGCCGAAGGCCCGGAGGGAGATCCGATCCGCGGGAGGGCTGGGACCGAGGGTGATGCGGAATACACCGTGTTGTATTTTATTTATGTCATACCCACCCAAGAAAACACGCCTTTCAATGCAAAATGAGCAGAAAGTTGGTGTCCTTAAACCCAAAAAGTGCAACAACATCAATTCCAACGTCCGAATTTTGCATTCGAATTTTCGAAAGCGTTGCACGCGGTTAGGGCGAAACGCGTTCGAATCGTTCTATGGAACATTTGGAAGCCCCGGGCCGTACGCGTTAAGAACCCCCGGGCCGTACCGCTAGTTACCACACGGGCCGGAACACCCGTATCGAACGTAATCGCGGCCCAGGTAGGACATAAAACAGTGTATTCCTATCGCCCGAGGTACATTGTACCACTGCTTGGATCTCTCAACAGTAGGAGGGCTGGAACCGAGGGTGATACGGGATACACCACATTGTACCAACTCGAGAACACGCCTTTCAAATTGCGAAATGAGCCGAAATTTGGTGTCCCAAAAATACAACAACATCAATTCCAATCTGTCATTTGAATGTTTGGAATTGGCACACTCAGCTCAGGCAAAACAGTTCCAGTTATTCTATGGAACATTCTGAAGCCCGTGTGATAACCAATTAGAACCCCGGGCTGTATGGCTACTTTATGACACAGACTGGAACAACCATACCGGTATGTTAGATAGTACACGGTGCACTCTGTATCACCCGAGGTATCAGCCTGACCGCGGGTTCAGCCATCGGGCGATACGATCCACGGGAGGTCTGGGGCCGAGGGTGATGTCATAGTGATACCCACCCGAGAAAACAGACATTTTAATGCAAAATGTGCCAAAATTTAGTAAATCTAACCAAAATTGTAACAACATCAATTCGAATGTTTGAATTCGGTGTTCGAGGTTTCGAAAGCGGCGCACTCAGTTCTCGCGAAATCCTCGTGAAATTACGTATAATGGTCCAAAGTGTTATGTATAATGGTCCATAGAATTATGTATAATTATGTATAATGGTCCATAGAATTATGTATAATTATGTATAATGGTCTAAAGGGTTATGTATAATGGTCCAAAGTGTTATCTATAATTATGTATACTGGTCCAAAGGCTTATGTATAATTATATATAATGGTCCAAAGGGTTATGTATAATTATGTATAATGGTCCAAAGGGTTATCTATAATTATGTATAATGGTCCAAAGGGTTATCTATAATTATGTATAATACCAAAATCATTATGTATAATTATACATATTTATAGTATAATTATGTATAATTTGACTATTCCCAAGGGACTCATCAACGCTTTCCGCATATTCATTACCACCTAATATGTTACCATAAAAAGTATTAAGACAGTTGGGTTAAACGTTTGGGATTTATGGGCGGGAGTCCATAATTAAAACGTTTTTCCATAATTATATCGCGGCTTGTTATATGTATACAGTCTACGGCCACACGCCACTAATCACATGGGATGATATTCTAGTATTTCTGTCTATTCTAAAGTCTTAAAAGCCACTTTCTCGGAAACGTCCGGTAAAATCATGGACATGAATATGAATGAGGCAATACAGTTTCTAGACTTCCACTACTTTTGTGGGAATCTTTGCAGATAACTATATTTCAACACCCTTTTTAGTGATGTGTGCCCAAAATCTGAATGTCTACTTTAAAGCATCCGCCTCGGCGCTAAGACCACAAGTTAGAGTCTGTTGATTAAGACACATTTCATTCTGATATTCAGTATAGATAATCCTTATCATATTTACAGGGCTATAAGCACTTTAGTCTTAATATATTCCTTGGGCTGGGATATTTCTAAATACAATCTTATCATACAAACCCTTGATAATTTTCTTACCGAAGAGAAAAAAAAAGAATGAAAATGTACTTTCACGATTCACTCATACGGACTTGTTTAGCATCACGAAGTGTAGCTACTTTGCTATGAATGTTAGAGGTTAGAATACAACGATGACGCTGACCAAAAAAGTCAATGCGCCAGTTCACCACTTGAACATCCGGTTGATGACAAAGTTCTGTCCCAGACTGCGTCGTAATGAAGTGATTACATAGTCCAGAGAGATCACATTTGGGTACAACCTCTTAGTGCAAAGTTCTTGGGACCATTGTGGTGGTCATAGTTTCCGTATGACTAAACCAAACACAAAATAAAAACAACAAAAAAATCACTGTGTTTAACGGATCTGCTCAGTGCAAGAGACCACTTCTTGGCGCTGAACAAAGTTCGATTTACCGGAACAGCATCTCTTCTCCACCAGAAGCATCAATGCTGGAGCAAGTCCGACTCACTAACCATGAGAGTCCTCCGGACTGACCCAAGTAGAGCTGTAGAGTAGGGCTGCTCTGGAACTTCCTCTACTCTTTTCTGCGACCTCAATAGTCTTGATCCACTCACACCGGGAAGGACCCTCTGGTAGGAGGGAGGGCCTCGCGTTTAAAACACGAAGTAGTGTCGTCTGTACATGTAGACCGACCAGTACACGAAGTTCAGCGCGATGAACAGGGTGGGGAACATGACTCTGGAGTACTTGTCGATGTTGTTCGAGTTTTTGATCTGAGGCCGTCTGCCGTACAGATGATGCAGCATGGTCGACACGGCGCCTGCGAAGGTTGATCTCTGTTTGCTGTCGTCGCCGTCGTCCATGCCCGTATCTTCCCGACGGGGGGTCTCCGCGAACCCGGGCTGTGACGTCAGGAACGGCCCGTGTGACGTTACCTCCTTCTGGGTAGCCTCGTTGACGATGTCGACGCGCAGGGTGTGCTGGGAAGACACGCCATTGAGGCCCCCGACGCGGGCTTCGACGTCATGGCAACGGCACACGTGACACTCCGACTGGGGAGGGAAGGGGCAGAGAAAACCGTGTTAGAACAGAAAAGTTATAATAGACAAGAGTTTACAGTCTGACTGCCATCTTATTTGTTTACCGGGGTCCAGCAGCCGACACGGTCTCAATTACCGTCCTCTTTATTTATTAATTTCCGTCATATTTAAACAGGGTAACCCACTCAGTGATGGCACTGCTTTTCAGTGGGACAATTTGGTAATAAAATCCCCAGGGAAATACTGAATTGTCTACAGCCGGGTGTCACTGAAGTGAGAAGGCTGTCATCCTAACCGTGACTTAATTTGTATCTCAAATTTAATAATCTCGTACTCATCATCATCAGCAGCATTGCCTCGTAGTCCGGGTAAGTACTACATCTTAAGGTAGTGCCACTACATTCTAACGTTTTACAACTCAACTACATCGTCGTTGACTATTAAAAAAAGTGTGGGGTCGTGTGGCGTAGCGACAAAGTGCTCGACTCATAACCAAGAGATCCCGGGTTCGAGTCCTGACATGCCATCGATCTTGTGCCCTTGGGAAAGCCTCTTTACACGACTTTCCTCACTTCGCTCAGGTGAAAATGAGTATCGTACTGCCCCCTGTGTTAGTGGTGGCATTAATATAAGTTGAGAAAACTTGAGTGTGCCGTCACCACGTCTTGTGATTACATGTTGCAATATAAGAAAAACAACATCTAACGTTAAAAGTTACCTGTCCCTGCTGCCCCTGCAGGCTGGCCTGTTTCTTGGCGATTCCGACGGAGCTGAAGTTGACGATGGCGTACTCCAGAAGCGCCGCGAACACGAAGAAGAAGCACATGGCCAGGTACACGTCGATGGCCTTGATGTACGAGATCTTCGGCAGAGACTCCTTCGCGGCCGAGCTCAGCGTCGTCATGGTCAGAACCGTGGTGATACCTGTGAAATGAGAACATTTATAGTAATCTCCAAGCAGATGTTTTGGTGGCCGTAAAACACAGTATCAAATTGGCCAGGCAGCATCCACTAGCCAGACAGTATCATTGGGTTGAGTGGCCAATGGATACTGCCTGGCTAATCTTTTCTGGACAATGGAGACTGTATAATGGATGGGTCGTTTGAGCATGACGTCGCAGTATATATAGATCGCCGCCATGTTGGTGAGTATCTAGATCCAAGATGGCACCCATGATGGCAGGTAGCAGACAATGATGGTAGATTAATCAGTTAACCTAATTAATGTGTTCTCGCTAAGCTATACACCAGGGGAAATGTATATGTGAAAGTACAGTTAATGTTAACGTTAAGACATTTCTCGCATCTTGATGTACGGGATCTTCGGCGGAGACTCCTTCGCGGCCGAGCTCAGCGTCGTCATGGTCAGAACCGTGGTGATACCTGTGTGATGGGGACAATAGGTCAGTAGACTATGCATCAATTAGTGACTGTTTTGAAAGGTAGCAAACTCGTACCGAATTTTCGACGTCCACTGTACGTCTTCATCATGGAGTGACCTAGTCGTAGAGTGTCGTGCAGTGGACGTCAAAAATTTGCGGGTACGTGTTTGCTACCTTTCAAAACAGTCACTGATTGATGAATAGTCTACTAACTGTTAATCTTACGTGCCTGATGAACCTCTTCAACGAACAATAGGACGTCAGAACTTATATATGCCGCCGCCACTGCCACCGCGTGGCTACTAGGTAGATCCAAGATGGCGCCCATGATGACAGGTAGCAGACAATGATGGTAGATAAATCAGTTAATCTAATTAATGTGTTCTCTCTATATATAATACATCAGGGGGTATGTGTATGTGAAAGTAGAGAGAATGTTGATGTTAAGACATTTCTCGCATCTTGATGTACGAGATCTTCGGCAGAGACTCCTTCGCGGCCGAGCTGAGCGTCGTCATGGTCAGAACCGTGGTGATGCCTGTGCGATGGGGACAAAAGATCGTTTGTATATGGCGTCAAAACTTATATATAGGTCGCCACCTCCTCCGCCATGTTGCTTGGTAGATCGAAGATAGCGTCTTTGATGGCAGAAAATGCTCATTGTTTGTTTTGAACCATTCTTTATTCACAGGAGGCTCAATTCGCCCTGCGTCCTGCGTCCTCCATACGTATACCCATCCCCAAATCAATATGGCGGCGATTGCCTTAGCCATGTTTCTGTACAGTGACGTGATGTGCCTGTTGAACATTTCAGACATCAGTTTTAGAAGCTTCATTATTTTCACATGACTTGACAAAGTGAAGTGTCATTTGTATTTTTTTAACGATGTTGCTCAATGCTAGTCTGGGTGCCATCCTATTTGTTTGCCGGGGCTCCCATATTCGCTACCTGACAACTTCTTAGGGAAGGAGTATGGGAAACCCGGCAAACAAATAGGATGGTACCCAGATTAGCTCAATGCAAAGCAACATGACAACTTCTAGCACTGACCTAGCGTGACCCTTGCGGGAACTGCTTCCGGGTTGATGAAGAAGCTGACCCAGGAAGAGATAACCAGTAAGATGGCGGGAACGTAGGTCTGCAGGATGATGAACACCACGTTACGGTGGAGCCGGAAGCTGAACGTCAGGCGAGGGTATTCTCCTGCAGGGAACAACGAAAGGACAGGTTAAAATCTCCGTGAATATTTTGTGCCATTTTCTGGTACGTTTCAATAGTTCTAAGTGTTGTGGCAATCATTAGCTGGCATGCATTCCAGAAAGAATGACTATGAATCCTTTGGACCCAAATTTACTGGAAATTTGAATTAAGTGTCAAAGGGTGGTCAATTCGATGAATGTTGGACATCCAGGTAGAACATTACGTGATACAAAAAAAGAACAAGATAAATACAGTTACCGTGCACTGTGTTACAGTGTGCTCCATAAATTGCAATTATATCTTGTTTATATCAGATAAACGAACGCAAAACTACGTTGCAATCAAATTGGCCAAGCAGTATCCGTTCGCCACTCCCTGGCAAATGGATACTGCCTGGCCATTTTGATACTGTCTTTTGCCACCCTAAGATCAGCTTGTAAATTATCTAAGTACCGGTTTCGTAGTATCCGTGGTTAGACATCCATGGAATAAGATACGCACGTACGCAAAAAAAAAACAGCCTCATGGAAAATCATATCCAGTTGCTTGAGTAACTGCTTTTTGGAAAACGTCAAACTACATTGCAATCCATCTAGCCGCCATGCTTTAAAACTACCAGTGCCCCAGAATAGCCTCCATAGCATACCAAAAACTGGGGGGTTTGGGGTCTTCAGGGCCTTTGGGAGCTTTTATGTGCTATCTTTTTATTACATATAGACAACATAGCCGACCTGGGTGTATTACTCCCTTAACTAATAATAAAACAGCCGAAGACCACCAAATCCCCAGCGCTATAAGTCTGCTACGGAGGCTACTTGAATACCAGTTTCGTAGTATCCGTGGTTCTCTGACGTGGTGAAGCCTCCGATGTCGAACTGCGCGATTTCGATGTCCTCCAGGCCGTGGATCGACGCGTTCCCGTCTTTCCAGAGGAACAGCACGTCTTGTGTGGTGTAGCCGTCTGCGGGAACATGGCAGGTTAGGATGTTTTGTTTTATATCCCAACATTTCATGACTAGATGTGGTGACAGCACACTTAAGTTAATAATATATCAACGTATTTTATGCCGTCACCAACGCAGAGGACGAATACAAGACAATACTCATTTTCACAATCTGTGGCAGGCGGAACATCAACAGATATCAATTATGCAAATGATGACCTAATTTGCATAATTAATGTGAACATTCTGTGAATCCTTATTGGTGAATGATGGGAAATTTATACCTCGTAACGTGTAACTTACTTAAGGTATGCATCGCTATGCATATATCATGTTAATGTACAGGTATTTGCATAATTGATGAGGACGCAGCAAGCCCATATTTCATGGAGGTATGAGATCTCGGAACTCTTGTTTTCACTTGAGTTAAGTGAGGAAAGTCGTCGTGTAAAGTGCCTTTCCCAAGGGCACAAGATCGGTGACAAGTCAGGACTCGAACCCTCTTGGTTCCGAGTCGAGCACTCTGTCGCTACACCACACGGCCCCAGCTCAGTCAGAATGTCTACCGGCTCTGACTATTATCAACATGGTCTTCTTTAGTGGTGGTTTATAGCAGAATATTGAAATAATATGGTAGATAATCGGCCAGGAGAGTAAACCCACGGTAAGGGTAAACTTATCTCTTGGGAAATGAGACCCTCACAAATTAACTTCCTCTTGGTTGATTGTATTTCTTTTTAGCCAGCGGGGTTAGCCTAGACCTGTTCAAGGTAGGTGTTTTCTACTGCGGGAATGGAATAGTACATTCATAATGCGTCCCAAGAAACCACATTGACCACTAAAGGAAAAAGGAATATTCCATGTCCATGATGTTGCATGCTTATCTAAATGTGACTTTTGCATACATGAGAAGCAGATACTTACAGCTCTCATACTGTAGTGTGCAGTTCTGTTCGTCCAGAGGGTAATTCCGGAGGTCCATGTTGCAGGACACCTTGGCGGTTATTCTAAAGAAAATAAGCAACAATTGTAGAGTACACATTCGTGAAATCTCTCAATACTTATACTATATATATCCTTATTCGGATAGAGCAAATATCCCACAAGGAATATTATTGTAGTTTCCTCAAGTCGTTACATTTGCTGTGCATCTCACAGTGTGCAGTTTTAAAGGAATTTGTTTGGTGGCGCTTACGATTTACCATCTATCCACAAACATATGAAAACCTACGCAGACGTTTTTTCAGACTTTATTACCTTCGCCAAGAATTGGAGAAGGTTATGTTTTCCTGGCCGTGTGTGTGTGTGTGTCTGTCTGTCAACAGCATAAGTCGAGAAAGCTTAGATGGATTATCTTGATATTTGGTAGATGGGTAGGTCTTGATGAGAGCTCGAACTGATTAGATTTTGGGCCCCCTGGCGGCTTGTCATGGTACTGCAGCTGAACTTCCGGTTTTGATATCTCATGATCCAGACATGCTAGGGTGACGAAATTTGAATGGCAGGTAGCTCTTGTGCTGGGGAAGAAGTGACGTGAGTTTGGGCCCCCTAGTTGCTTGCTCTAGAACTGCAGGGGGGTTTAAAGGACAAATGTTTAAAGGAGGATAACTCAAGAACCGATTGATGGATCATCATGATTTTTGGTATGTAGGTAGCTTGAGTAATGCTTGACATAATGATATTACAATTATGCAAATATGGATGTAATTTGCATAATTAACGAGGAAATTCTATTAATCAACTGCATTCCATGATAGGAAGTTCAAGCTTGCGACATATGTTATTAACAACGAGAGAAACACAGGCAGATATCGATTATGCAAATGAAGACTTAATTTGCATAATTAATGAGAAAATGTTATAATTGCATAGTGGTAACTGCCTGGAATTTTATACTTGGGGTGTTTGAAGTTTAGTTAATTTAACATAACTTATTCAAATAAGGACCTCATTTGCATAATATATGAGGAAATGCTATAATGGCATTCTTTGTTAAAATAAGACTGTTGGTGGAGATCATGATCAACAGATATAATTCATGCAATTGCGGATCCTATTTGCATAATCAGGGGGATTAATACATTGTATATAAGTTCTCATTCATAAAAGCTAACATCATTTGGCGAAGGTATGAGATCGTGGAACTCTAGTATTTTTTTTACAATGTAGAAGTTAACATGCGTATAACTCTTACTGTTTCTAACTGTTTTACAAATAAGCAATTTAGCCTCATTCGTCTTCTCCTCTGTCTTTATTCCTCCTTTGAGAGAGCATTGAAATGCAGAGGAAAACCATGTTACTGTTACGAAGAAGATACCATCTCACTACATGTGTTCTAGCAATCCTGCTTTAAAGGAAAATAAAATGTATTCCTATATATATATGTTTTGTCATCTCGTACTCTAATTTCTTTCATTCCCCCTCCAGCCACAAAAAGTGTAAAACACGTAGACTTTGAACACAATTTACACATTCTTTATCTTTGATAGAATTAATATGCCTTTGGCAAAAGGTACTCATCCGTCCATCCATTCATTCATTCATCCAATCAGTCGAATTTGTTCATAGTTTAGGTATAAATGTGATCATTTAATTGTATATCGTATTTCACTTCAGGCGTTCAAGGGTGCTAATGTATGATCTGTAGCTGTGATAATAAAGATGATGTAATGATGATGTAAAATAAACCATTCATTCATTAATTCATGCATTCATTTATTCCTTCCTTGCTTCTTTCCTGACCTCTGTCCGTACAGCACGGTCCCGTCCGGGTGCAGCCTCAGCAGCTTGTTGTCCACCGTGACTTTGTGCAGGAATGCCTGTTTGGAGTTAGGGATGAACAGGTCGGGAACCCACAGCCGGTCCGACAGGCGCCCGTCCAGGGTCAGGTTAGCGTCGATGTCCTCAAAAGCCAGGCGGTTGTCCTGCCAATACTGTCGCAGGAAGATCGTCACCATGTAGTCCTGGAGGAACGGAAGGATGAGCGAGTGATCGGACGAATGAATTGATTGATAAATGAAAAATGACGAATTAAATAATGTATGTCTATAGGGACAGATTAGCGTTGGTGCTCTTAAAGGCTAGGCCCAGGAAGATCGTTACCATGTAATCCTAGAATAACGGAATGAATGAGCGAGTGAATGAACGAATTAAAGAATAAATCGTGGGCGTCCGGGTCAGGTTGGCTTTGGTGCCATGGAAGGCCAGAATGTTGTCCTAAAGTACTAGCATATGTAAGCATCAATACTGTATCGAAAAAAGAAGCTGCGTGTTGCAGTACCATGGCAGTACAACTGATTATTTCAAAACAAAGCTGAGTGTACAGAACTTCACTTCAGTTGAAGATGACTGCTTTGTTTCCTTTGACTCTAGTTGAGTCTGAAACATAACCCTACAGAGAGGCCTGCTTTGTCGATTTATCGGGGTTAAAGTCCTCTCCAATCTTCCCGAGTAACGTCTGTCATGTGTTGAATACGTGGAACATGATTTAGCACAGAGAACGGAAGCGTAACCGTAGGGATGACTGCCGCGTCGACATGATTTAAGACCTGAACCGTCTGCCTTTCATTTTCTGTGATAGCTCTGTTTGCATTTCAGTCATTTCTTGTACCTACATGATAAATGGATGCATTATATAGCCATCAAATATTCCTGCGTTTGATGTACCATTTCGCCTGGAAGGTCCCAGAAAGAAACCTGTATCATTTATTCATCTTGGCGTATATTTTCCGCATGCCCTACGAGAATAGTCTAAGCTTGTTTGGGTCAGCATAACTGTCTGGTTGCATCGACTGAATTTTTACGGTTGCCCAAAGACAGGGAAATGTGATAAAACAAACTGCTAGCTGCCGGTTAACTGTGAAGGGGATGAGTTACACAGAATGACGGTTGTACGCAGAATCTTCAAAAGGCTCTGCGGTATCTTTGTGGCTTATAAATGTGTTGTTTTTTTCTTCTGGCATATAAATTGTAATTTCTAACTGTACTCGGTCCAACTTCGGTTGCTTGCTTCCGGACAGCGTCTGACAACTATGTTCCATTGTCTCCCCCTTTGTGGTCTGTGGTTAGGGAATTTCCCCACCCATGTGCAGTCACTCAATGTATTGTAGGAACAAACAGACACGAACAAAACAAGACGTTGCACACATGGAGGCGACGAGGTGTTGACTTACCATGTTGACCTCTGACACCTGGTCAATACTGGCTATAGACATGCTGACTCGAACGACCACCGGAGCTCCTGAAGAGGTGAGAAAAAGAGTTTTCTTTCTATTCCAACATTCATCCCAAGATACGCCGATGGCGGTTAGGCATCCAGGTAATACGATACGCCAAAAAGCAGTAACTCAAGCAACTGGGTATGGTTTTGGAAACGGTCAGACGTTTGAGCTAGTATCCACTACCTTTCGTCAGTGACTGAGAGACCAGAGGAGAAATACAGAAATGTAGTTTGTGCTTATAAACCTGCATTTCCCCTCTAGTCTCTCAGTCACTGACGAAAGGTAGTGGATACTAACTGAAACGTCTGACCGTTTCCAAAATCATATCCAGTTGCTTGAGTAACTGCTTTTTGGCGTACCGGCATCACAAGACATGGCGACGACACACTCAAGTTTTTTCAACTTATTTTTATGCCGCCACCAACGCAGACAAACCTACTTATTTTCACCTGAGTAAAGTGAGGAAATTCGTATTAAGTGCCATTCCCAAGAGCAGAAGATCGATGGCATGGCAGGATTTGAACTTGGTTCCGAGTTGAACGCTCTGCCGTTACGCCACACTACTATCATCTCGTAACTACGAGTACCCGCAAACAGTCATCATGGTCGAAGCAATTATGTCTCCACTAACAACTACGGCTAGTACGTAACAAGATTTAACGTAGTCTCCGGGAGACTAACTAACAATGCATAAAATAGTAAACCCTGGCGAAACAGGGAGAATAATTGGCCAGGGGACTGACTCTCCTGGCCAATTATTCTTCCAATTTTTTCATATTTCTGCGATCCGTAACCCCGTAAGAAGATCTGCTGGTATACTAGTAACTGATCTCGAACCAGTTCAGTTAAAATGAACCATTGAGGTTTAAAAGTCTCCTTGCAATTGAATGAACTCAATGAATGATTGAGATACGTTTCCACTTGTCGTGACAGAGAAGACAGACGGTACAAGTACATGTATGTGGAGTACGTGCAGGTTCATTGTACCACGAAAATTCTCCTTCTCGACTAGTACAATAAATTTGGCTTGGACCAAGGCTTAACATTCCGTCGTAAGAACTGTAACCCTTTCCAGTAGCCTGCATATATACCATCACCTAAGGCAACGTATTTTCTTGTTCCTTTTTTTTTTCAAAATCAGACAAAAATCAATGCGCGCGTGGATGCCATCCACGTAACGTATGCTGCGAAAAGTCACGGCGACCAAGTAACTCGGCAAATATTACATTGTAATGAATCTGCTATGATAAATATGCTACGGGTCACTCGTATCATCTCACCACCGGGACATACGGGGCTACAGGAATGGGTTTTCGGCCGAGGCTTTGAGTTAGGAGACCATCTGCGGAGTTACTTTAACAAGAAGAATAAGAGAAGAAGGTCTCCCGTGCTCTTATGCAGAGCGTAGGGTGGTGCCCATCTCCATTTCTGTAGCCCTTGGGCAAAACACAGTTGTGCAATGCATAACAGCAGGAGGCTGGTCCGCTGGTAGTGCTGTGTGTTTGAACTTCCCACACTCTTTCTCATACGTGCTGAGTGCTAAGCAGAGAAAGAAGTGTGTACTATTTTTAAAGACCTGGCCGGGGTTTGAACTCATGACCTCCCGGTTACAAAGCGAGTACTCTACCAATTGAGCTATTGCACTGGTACAACTTCAACAAAGGAGAGTGTTAATCTTCATGTCGGAAAATGAATCGGATACTGCAATTCCAATAACCCTTTTAAATGGATCTAAACAGATTTGAGCTCAATCTTCACTTGTGCTGTCACCTGACGAGTTGACCATGACCTCATGTCATAAAGTTCAATGCCAGCACAGATGATTTAGAACTTTAGCGCGCCCCTTCCAGCTGTGCTTGTGACCCGGAGACAGCTATCATCTCTCTCCTAGTTTAGAGTAATCTTATACACATTAGCCTGTAACGGGGGACGATATCGACTTCTTACGAACTTTGACCCAGCACCGACGTGCTCGTGGCATTTGGGTCAGAAGGCTGCGGAAGACCGAATGATTCGGACAAAATTTTCGGCAATCCTTTGAGTTGGAAAACAGCTTGGAATAACCTGGCTGAAAATCTGACTGCTGCAAGAGACAGATCAGGCCAGAGACAGCTCTCCATCCTCACTTCTACCTTGTCCCTCCAGCGGCCAGAAAAAGGTAAAGGGACGACGTAGGTAGGTAGTTATTTCAACAACTGGGATGGACGTTTACGTTGTTCCTGTGAACAGAAAATGTTTGCTTTCCAACAGGTTGTCGCATGCTGGCTAACATACACAGTATCTGATTGCACGAGGGATTAAAGATGCCATCTACATCAGGGCATGTTATTACAACCATTCCCCAACAGAGACGGGGGGCGCCACAGACTTTCTGCAACCTATGATCCACTGCTCACAGAGCCACGTGTGTTATCTGCGTGACGTCACGGAAGCGGTGGATTGCTCATTCCTTGACAAAGACTGGAGTTGTACAGTTGAAAATTTGGGTGAGTCCAATTTGTTGTGTTGGAAATTACAAATTAAACTTGCTTCATAGTATCTGATGGAGTCAATCAGTTGTTATGTCTTGGCTTCAGTCCTTGATAGGATGCAGGCTCAGTTGAAGCGGAGGATTGTGTGATGATAGGAATCATACTACAAGACGAAATCTCAATATTCTCAATAACGTGGAACCGAAAAGTAGTATCCGGACAATTGCCGGATCGCTATCACTAAATAGAGGTGAATATGAAAGTGTGCATTGAGATCCTTGTCGTTTTTCTAATGTACCGTAGCAATGCGGGCGTAATAACTGTTTTAAAGTCTACAAAAAGTTATTGCAAAGATTTTCGTACATGTGGGAAGGGGTTTAAAAATCCAGCTTGGAGTTAGTGTTGCCAATTCTTCTGATGATAAGAAAACAAAGATAGACTAGACGCCAAGTCCACATCATTGCTCTATGATGTAAATAGAAGTTTATTGCGAATTCATGCCCGGGGGGGGCTAATTGCAGGTTACAAACATAAAAGAACAATGAAACGTAGTATAAAATAGCTAAAATCTACATGATAAAAGGTAGATGTCTAGAGCTATAGCTATGTCTAAAACTATGTCTAAAACTATGTCTGATGTAGTGCGTGTTCATTGTGGCTATCTAAGTGATCAATCACTACCGTGAGTAGCGTCTTTTCTCTATTGCCGCAAGTCACAGGGCGGAGAAGCTCTTGAAAGCCACCTTCAACATACAGGAACTTCAATGAGCTACTCAAATTTGACAAACGAACCACGATAGTTACCGCAGATTACACGAATGCATTAGGGGATGGATACGGATGAGTACTGAGAGCACACTGCTTCATTTTGTTCTGCTCATGACAAAGGATGGTACGTTTACTTTTAAGAGGTTCTCTTTTCTCTCAATAATGTACAATATTCAAATATAACTACATGTACAGACATTTTTGTTAGAATCCAATCGTTTCTTTTTATAATATCTTGATCAATACTGCCGGTATTTATTTATTTGTTTCAGTTCTTAATTGATTGATTATTGTATTCAACTTCTATATGATAACTCGTGTTTTGCTTGCTTGTATTACGTATTGTCTGGTGGCGGTATGAATATAAGTGTATCTTGAGTGTGTCGCCCCCACGTCTTGTCACTGGATGTTTTTGTAATATAAAAGTATGTGGCTCCCCCGCACGTAATATTGTGTCGCCTGTCCACATCAACGTGCCGTCCTTTCAAGAGTTATACAGCATTACTGGAAGTCTCTTTGTATGCAAACAGCTGCGCGCTATCTTAAAAGAGCCGTTACCCAGACCTACTTTCATTTCTAGTTATTGCAAAGAGATTCAGAGACAGCAACGCATCATTTACTCCATAAATTTTGCAACTATCGCTTCTCTGCTGCGTATGGAGCATAGTAAAAGTGGTTATCCTAGAACTTTAATGTACAGGGACATGAAAGGATAAGGTGCTTCACAGGCTGGCTTTTAGTTTTGTTTCATCCCACATATTGTTTGTCAACGTTATATACATCACGTAGACTTCAAATTACTGACATCCTTTGAAGAGTATTCCATAAGACTTGGACATCCGCAACTTTGGTGGTCTACAAAGGTCCATCAGTGTTGATAATGTACATGAAGCACTAACGCGCCCACACATTAAACCATGCAAGATGTTTAGTCCTCGACTATATAAAGTATTGCTACCACTTCTTTCTTATTTCTCATGAATACAACTATACATTAATTAAATGCAATTCAGTGTCCCATTTATGCAAGACGACGTGAGCTAATGGGGTTTACAGCATAGTAGATACACTTTAATTTAGTGCAGAGTAAGAATAGTAAGTTAATGGAGTGCATAGTTACTGCCTTAGACCATTTAGCCCGCCCCCTAAAGTTCCCCAATAGGGGCTATATGAGGGTATAGCCGGGGCTCATATAACATCTCAGAGCCCAGGCAAAGATGAAGATGAAGAGTTACCATAGTTAGTATGTAAGCATAGTTTAGTAAGCACAGTAGGTACTTATAGTTAATGGAGTGCATAGTTAGCATAGTACGTAATGGGGTGCATTGTCAGCATAGTAGGTGCATGTTACTTGTATAAACAGTTAGCGAAGCATATGGTGAGCTGTTAGCATAGTAGATACATGTAGTGTGGAGTAGATAATACAACAGTTATTCCTTACCGCCGAAGTTAGGGCGCAGATGTCTGTCGTAGCCTCTCGAAGCCAGCATGTGGTCGATGGTGGACGGGCTCTCAATGGCGCCGTGGTCGTCCGCTCGGACACACAACCTGGAAAACACGTTTGAAATATTATGAAAAAACTTAAAACTGTAATCCAACTCAAAATTTGACTCACCAGAAATTTTCGACTGAATCACTCAGTCTTCCTCAGCTATCTGACCCAAATGCTGTGGACACGTGATTTTTCCCACATGTGACGTCAGCAAAGTGTCAAAGGTTGTCTTAAGTCGATATCGCCCCTCGTCCCGGTAAAGGGGAATAAGGCAAACGTTTGAAATATGTTCAAAATTAAAACCAACACAAAAAATTCTCTCACTTAGAGCTTTCGACCAGTCTCTCTGGTGTTCCTCAGTAGACTGACCCAGTGAGGCTTGTACCTTTGGCCCAGTGTTGACGTCACACTGACCCATTGAAGCCACGTGACAAGCTTCACTGGGCCAGTCTACTAAGGAAGACCAGAGTCACTGGTCGAAAGCTCTAGGTGATTTTTTTTTGTGGATCAAACGTTTTAACTTTAAACACGTTTGAAATGTGTTTAAAATTAAAACGAACAAAAGTTCTCTCACCTACAGCTTTCGCCCAGTCACTCTGGTCTTCCTCAGTAGATTGACCCAGTGAGGCTTGTCACGTGGCTTCTTTGAAGTGTGACGTCAAAGGTACAAGCCTCACTGGGTCAGTCTACTGAGGAAGAGTGACTGGTCGAAAGCTCAAGGTGAGAGAACTTTTGTGTTGGATTAAAAGTTTTAACTTTAAAGGAGTACTAACCTCCAGAAAGGGGTGCTATATTTCGACAGGCTATTTATTTTTGGAAGTGAAAAATGCATATTATTTTACAGTATATAATTAAATGCCCATTTTGCGAGCAAGCCTTAAAACGCATCGAATCCAGGACAAACTCTCCAAATACCCTCAAAACTATCCCAGAATACACCACGCTACCCCATTAGTGCCTATGTTTTAAACAAAAAGTTACGTTACAGACCTCATTTCGGGGGCGATAAGAAAAATTCGTACCGTTTTGTGTTCTTTGGTATCTTACCAACCATTGCCCTTCTTGGTGTCCTTATCGCCCCTCATTTATGCCGCAAATATTGATGATGAAAAAAGCGGCGTAATCTAGTTATCTTTTTCATAAGTGGCGTAATCTAATTATCTGTTCAAGTTATACTTACATGCAAATGAGTTGAGAAACTCAAAACACACAGGATGAAACTGGCGCCCACTGTATTCGACATCATGATATTATAATATCCAAGCCACAGGTCAAGCAAAGTAAAGCAAGTAATTTCTCAATAATCAGCTTGTTAGTGTGCTTGTCTCCTACCATTTTCGCCAAAAAATGTTTATGTTGACCTGAAGTGTATGAGTATTGCGTAAGCCAGAGTTCCCGGATGTATCAATTGTGGTTCAGCATGGGGGAAAATGATATTAATATCACTTTACAAACATGCGCCGCGCAACTTGTACAAGCGAAATTATGTAAAAAGTCGGCTAGTTATGTATTCATTGCAGCATGATGTATCGGAAAATAGCACTTCGTTCTGGAGGTTAGTACTCCTTTAAACAAGTACGTAGACCAACACAGATTTGAAATATAGTTATAAGGGATGACTTACTCTTTTGAGACTCATTTTGTGGGCACGAAATCCCATGATATAGAGAACGAGAAAGCTAGGAGCATTAAACATTGGTAACTCAAAATGTAGCGCTGATTATGACAGGCCAATGGCTCCAATTTAGTCCGTCAAGTACACAACAAGATCCAACCGCTATGAATTACCAAATGTCTCTTTTAAAAAATGGCATATTTTATTACAGCTTACAACTAAACGTGTATACATACTGTGTGGCCTTAAAAATAGTGACTGTCATCTTAGCTCAAAGCAATTTTGCAACGACTGTAAAATTAAGCCATGCCCAAAGAAAGGTAGTTTTTACTTCATAGCAGCTGGATTTTGTGGTTGAATTGCCTGGCCTGATTTTCTGAATCATTAAAAATACCTACAGGGCGTCTCTGCCGATAAATGCAATTGGGCGCACATCTTTCTTTTTCCTTGAAGCACCGTGAAAAAAAATTAACGGCTCTTGGTCGCGCAAATGTGCTGATGTTGACACATCGGCGCACCAAATCCGTAGGGTGTTTTTGGCACCCAGTTATAATTAGACAATTAGCCTAAGAGGCTCGGTGAGCGTCACTCCACCGTACATGGTAGGGAAGTCGTGTAAAGTGCCTTTCCCAAGGGCACAACGTCAGGGCCGCGGTGAGTATCGAACCCGGGACCTCTCGGTTCCGAGTCCAACGCTCTAACCGTTGCGCCATCGACGATAAGAGATAGCCACCGTAGCACCGTACGTGAAGAGAGACTTGGGGTCAATGACCGCGAGCGCGGCTGGCTGGATATATAGATCTCCTTTTGACAAAAGACGGCTTCATAAATTGCAACCATCTCAAATTCCGGACTTACCGGGAAGGCCCAGAACAAGAGTAAAGCTCCTTTTCACCGAATTAAGAGAAATAACTGCCTAGCTAAAAAAAAGGCCAGCATTTATAAACACATACCAAGAAAAAGGCTGTTTACAGTTTGTTTGGATGCACTCATCAAACTGACTGTCACGATCATCTCAAAGCAATTTCAACGGTTGAAAAAATATTCCATGCCCCAGGACAGGCACTTGGTAGTCTATTCATTTAACAAGACCTACAGAGGGTCTCTACCGATGGGGAGTTTTTTTCCCCTTGAAACACCGTACGTGGAGAGAAACTTGGGGTCAATGACCTGGAGCGCGGCTGGCTGGATATATAGATCTCCTTTTGACTAAAGACGGCTTCATAAATTCCAACCATCTCTATCAAATTCCGGACTTACCTCGAAGCCCCACACACAGCAACTATAGACACATCATTAACCCCTGAACCCTCTGGCCTTCAGTAAATCGTCAATTTTCATTACGTTCCCCTGATATCAGGTGTATTAGATTCCACACTCTGTTGATGTGAGCACCGATGATTGGTTCATTTAGTGGAAATGGGGTCATGGATTTTTGATAAACGGCCGGATCACTGACCCCCACCAGGCAGGAGGATCATCTCTCTGTGCCTGGTGATGATCCCATGTAGTTACCTGCGTCCTCATCATTCAGGTACACAGGAAGATTTACAGTCATTACGACCAGAGGTTTATGTACGTTATTTATTTATTTCATCATAAGACGGCTGGGTAGCCCCATTCAGCTTACATTAGCTGTTTTCCAAGGGGGCCCAGCAAAATTACACAAGACATTGTTACATGTACATACAGTAGGACAAGAGTGGACAACCTACAGTAAACAGTACAGCACATTAATCTAAGTCTTGTCCTTTGGCATGAACAAGTGGTCGCATATGTAGTTACCACTCGGCCATTGTGGCTGCATTTTGATGGTAGTTCTCATTGACACGATCATTGGGAATCTTGTCTTTAGTTTTTTTTTTTTTATTCCAACATGTAATCACCAGACGTGGTGACGACACACTCAAGTTTCTTCAACTTATATTAATGCCGCCACCAACACAGGGGACAAATACATGACAGGACAATACTCATTTACACCTGAGCTAAGTGAGGAAAGCCGTGTAAAGTGCCTTTCCCAAGGGCACAAGATCGGTGGCATGTCAGGACTCGAACCCGGGACTCTTATTTCCGAGTCGCGCACTCTGCCGCTACGCCACACGACCCCAGAATTGTCTATAGTTGCTTTACTGCTTTATCCTACTGCATCAGGTGATCGCTTTCCCCCTGTTCATAACGATCTAATACATAAATCTAAACTGGCTTGTATCAGATCGAGTCACCCCTGTACAAGGACCATCCAGTCATCCTAGTAACTGGTTTATGCATGGTTTATGATCCTGGAGTGGTCGCTTTAGCCTCTTCATTATCACCTAAGGTGTGTGCACAACAGATAAATCTAAGTCTTGTCTTCTGGCTTGCAGCAGTGGTCACCTCTGCACAAGGACCACCCAGACATCCTGTTTATAGTAACTGTTTATTTCAAGTTCCTTGACTTAGAGTGATGACTTTAGCCAGGTTTTATTGAGCTTATTGAGTTTTATTTAGATCCACAATTAGCATCAAAAGAGGCTATTCTTCCTGTGGTCTACATATTACATACATATATACATACTTGTATTACAATGAAGAAAAAACGTACAAAGACATTACAAATAACAAGTTAGCAGTATGGAGTAAAATAACACAATTCAATTCTAATTAAATACACTATCTACAGTCGCTCAGTGTTTCACTCAGTTATAGATAAATAACATGAACACCGTGCAATTAACATCAACTCATGTCCTGTCTGAAATGTTATCCTTCGCCTCCAGCCTTCCAAACTAACATACTACCCTCTAAAGCCATGTTTTATTAGAAGATTTATTGATGTCGCCGGTGACGATGCGTCAATCTGGATGGATCTGGGTCAGCGATGGCCAGGGGTGATACAAAGTGCGAGTTACGGCAGGTTTTTTTTTTTAATATTCCAACATATATCACATGCCGGTGTGTTACGCTGGTGTGTTACGCCGAAAGGCGGTTATACCGGTTATACAAATACAGATACAGATGCCATGGTGACGGCACTCTCAAATCAAGTTTTTTTAACCTTATATTAATGCCGCCACCAACACAGGGGACAATACAATACTAATTTTCACCTGAGTTAAGTGGGGAAAGTCGTGTAAAGTGCCTTTCCCACGGGCACTGGATCGCTGGCACGTCAAGACTCGAACCCGGGACCTCTTGGTTCCGAGTCGAGCACCCTGACGCTACGCCCCACGTCCCCACAGGTTTGTAACCCTGCAAGCAATTTTACGGTGTGAAGAACAGCGACTTATGAGCGTCGTTACAGTCTTCAAAGATCTTGCCTGATTTCTCATTCCTTTCAAGTACGTTCGTTGCAGATACTTTAAGATCAGCTATATCTCATTCCTGACATACGTTGTTTATGTTATCTTTATCGGCTTATCTTTACTTGCATATCAATCAATAGTTTGTGCTTATAAACCTGCATTTTCCCTCTGGTCTCTCAGTCACTGACGAAAGCTAGTGGATACTAGCTGAAACGTCTGTCGTTTTCAAAATCATATCCAGTTGCTTGAGTAACTGCTTTTTGGCGTATCGTATTACCTGGATGTCTAACCTTCATCGACGTTGTTTATCTTTGTTTGAAATCAGCATTTTGCTAAAGCCTTAAACTTCAAAGAAATCGAAACTTTTGTTTCTAGATGTTATTAAGCACTAGAGCCTACAGATAGATGGAGCGGTACAGAAGCTCCACCAGCGCACTGATATGAGTAAATGGGCACATCGGTCTCTGTCTGCCGACAAAATGGGAGAAGCGTGACGGTTTAGATTGATAAGACCCGAGACGAAGTAGGACAGGGTGATTACACAGCAGGTAATATCCGCCTAAAACAGTTTCCATATTTCCTGGTAATCCTTTTAATGATGTCCACGTCCTTCTGAGTCCAGGTGTAAACTTATCACAAATAACCTCCCGGTACACGTTTTACTGTCAAGCCGGCCGATCCCCTGTAGCTGTGCTTAGGCCACAGCATCTAAATTTTATGGATGACATCCTTCGTAGATTCCAAATCTAATGCGAGCAGGCGAAAACAAGGTTCCTACATTTAAAATTTTGACTCAATCATTGTACAAATGATTTTTATTCAGTGGGAACACCAGATATACACAGCCAGCATTGCATTATTATTATCACTGCATCAAAGTAAGAAGTAAATCATTAATTCAGCGCCTTTTCTTGTCTCCTCTCTTCATAGCTATCTGCCATCCACCTTCCGGCATGGCAACAGACATCTTTGCCCATCCATTTTCGGCATGTTGACCACTGTCAGAGGGCAACAAACTTTCTTTTTCTTTTTACAAAATCAGGCGAAAATTAATGCGCGCGCTGATATCATTCATAAGAATTACTTGCTGAGGCCTTACGAGCGCTGTTAGCGAAGTGTATATATCAACGTCCTTCTGTTCTTTATTGGGAGTTTTCCAACATCTTGTAAAGATTTTCACTTCTACACTTCCTGGAAGCTTCAGACCTACAGGCAATTCCAGCAGCAAGTAGTCATCTATTTCTGTCGTCTGTTGGGCTATCACCTTTCTGACAGCTACTGGCTTTTCTAGAGGATTCAGAAAGAATATCCTTTTTGCTTGGTTATGCTACGCACATTTTACATTCTACTCCGCTCGGGTTTGGGATTGAAAGTAAGTCTAGGTAAGAACTAAAACGTGAGCCTCCGCTGTTCCGTGCCTTGTTTTCATAACCGTAAAACGGAAAAAAAAAGTGTTGTACCAAGATCTGTGTTGTGGCCACGATAGAAATGATCTCAGTGATTTCAGTTTCAGTAGATATTCATAAAATTCTTTCTACTTTATAAAAGCTTATTTTTTTGCTGTTTGAACGCACTTGTATGTACATAAACATGAGCGAGAAAATGACAACAAAGCGTGAAAAGCTCTCAGGCTTTTTCACACTAAGGCATGGTAGTAAAACATAACACTTCACGATATACATTATATGCAGCTGTAGATATATCACTGACATAACAGCATCATCAGTATCAATCAAATTGAGTGTACTCTCAACCAGACCATGAATCAACCTCACACCTTTACCGAGCAATCCCGCAGATGGGTCATGTGGCGTAGCGGCTGAGTGCTCGACTCGGAACCGAGAGGTTCCGGGTTCGAGTCCTGACATGCCACCGATCTTATGCCCTTTGGAAAGGCACTTTACACGACTCTCCTCACTTCGCTCAGGTGAAAATGAGTATTTTTCTGTCCCGTATTTCTGTATCTGTATCTGTATAGCCGGTATAACCGCCTTTCGGCGTAACACACCAGTATTTGTCCTCTATCTGCGTTGGTGACGGCATAAAATAAGTTGATATACGAACTTGAGTGTGCCGTCACCATGTCTAGTCATGAAATGTTGGAGTAAAAAAAAATTCCTGCAGATGTGTCGTAACGGTCCTGGTGAATTACAATTACACCGTCTCAGCTACTCTCCAAGCAGAGGGTTGGGTTTTGGGGGGTATTTTTAGCATGTTTTTAGGCTTTTTATTGGGGTTTCTCTTTTGCACTGAATTTTTTCCCCACCAAACCCAAAAAAAAGCCTAAAATAAAAACACGCTAAAAATACCCCCCAAACCCAAACCTCTGCTTGGAGAGTAATCTCAGCGAGTTAACTGCCCGCCCACCCATCAACGTAACCAGCTGGAGAGAATCCAACGCCGTGCCGTCAGAACTATCCTTGGCAAAAACTACACTAACTATGCTGAAGCCTGTCATCTACTTGGCCTCGAGACTTTGGAGCGACGACGAGACCACCTCTGCTTGACTTTTGCCAGAAAACTCTTACAATCTCCCGACTACCGGCATTGGTTCCCTCCCCGCCGTGGGGACATCAGTGGACGTACAACACGGTCCAGTAACCAGATTGACTGTTTTAGAACAAGAACCGAACGCTTTAGAAACAGCGCACTACCATACATGGTTAAGTTACTGAATAACTCTGAAACGGCAATGTAAGAGTAATCTGTTGCTAATGTTGTACAACAGCCTCTCACCGAACCTTTTTTACTGTGTAACGTTTTAAACATGTATATCGATTATCAATCCATTTTCTATAGCAGAGGAATATTTTACGATTTATAAATTTTAACAATATTTAATAATATGTAATAATGTTTTAATAATAATACCCATATTTTAATGATATATTGTGACCTCAGAGCAATTCAGGCAGGCAGTATGGCTGCCTGCGAGTCTGTTGTCAGTGTGGTGGTAATTGAAATTGTGTATGTCTGGAGTTTGCAATTTTGAAATAAACCATTCTACTACTACTAAAACAAACAGCCAAGAGGCGTAATACATTAACGATAGGTTCAGGCCCTACCGCTCTGGCGCATAAATCTTTTAACTGATGAACAAAGGGAAAAGGTATGGACTAGTTTTAGACAGTATCATCAAAGGGGCCGCGGTTCACCCGGGCGCCCGCGTATAACGTTATCGCCCTCCTGTGGACCGCTCGCTCATGTGTAAGGCCATAGCAAGTAAATTTCATGGATGACATCCTCTGCATACTCCGTCTAATGCGAGCGGGCGAAAAAAAAGACGGGCCGAAAAAAACAAGGTTCCTGCATTCTAATATTTTGACTCAATCATTGTACAATTGGTTTTGGTCAGCATCACATATCACTGCATCAAAGTAAGAAACAAAACATTAAATCATAGCCTTTTCTTGTCTCTTCATAGTTATCTGCCATACACTTTCCGGCATGGCAACAGACCCATTTTTGGCATGTTCACCACTGTCAGAAGGCAACTTTTTTTTCAATATCAGGCGAAAATCAATGTGCGCGCTGATGTCATCCATGAAAATTACTTGCTGTGGCCTAACCTAGATGTGGGATTGATTTATCGACTACTGGGCGACCAACAGTGCAACACGGGAACTGTCCGGGCGGTACGGCTTGCTAGTAGCCTCCACCCGGCCTTTCTACGGGAATACGGATCCGTAAATAATTTCATCAGGTTGGTAAACGAATGAATAGCAAAGTTCTTTGATCACAATCATTTATTTTTCACGAGCCGACGTTTCGATGACCGTCTGTCATCTTCATCAGGGCAATTCTGACTGGTTTACTGTGCACTGACGCTAGATGTTACTTGGTGCATAGTGCACTAAAGGTGTTACATAGTTCACAGTGCACTTTTACTGTTTGCAATGCATTCCGGAACGTAGTGTAATCGTGACATACATACTAGGCATTGTTACATCATAGGAAAATATGCAGTTCCAAATGTAAGTATAATACGGATCGTAGAATACGGCAAAAAAAAAAGAGAGCAAAATTGGCTAAGGGAGTCCGGCCGCGGGGAGGTAGTTTTTTTCCTAACTGCGCGGCTAGTCAAACCTACAAGGCGGCCAAACTCCCCAGGTAAATATTCTCCTATATATAGCCAGCGTAGTTAGTCTGGTAGAGACTAGCTTGCTAGACTGGACATCAAGCAAATGAAGTATAAGGATGCAAATATACAATCATATGCCACTGCATAAGGAAAAGGAATCAAGGCCAGTAATAACTATCCTAGAAGTAGTAACTGACGATTTTAGATTCAATGTATGTTCATTTTATTCTTAACTATACCTTCATTACAATTCTATGCGCACTTTCAATTACCATTAGGGCATGAATTACCAATAAACTTATTGCGATTATTAGTTTCGTAGCATGAACAACAGATGCTACCTATTGATAGGTAGTATGTGATGATAATAGGATGTGAGTTGAATAGGCAAGCCAAAGATTATACGGAGGATATTTCTTCAGAAACCGCAAAGTGTAGAAAACATACAATGTGAGGACGGTAGTAAGAGTGCAGCAACCGACAGGAACAGATGACTGTAGGCCTGAGGCTGCTGCCGAGGTTGTGAAAACAGAAGTGAAAATTATGAACGGATTAAAGGATGTTGAAAAACTGCCAATAAAGTGTAGAAGAACGATGGTAAGCACTCCTCCCTAACAGCGCAAGTAAGCTTAGCCAGAGGCTGTCTTTCTGGAGTGACAGTAAAAAGCGCACATCGGGAAGTATTAGTATTCACTGCTGCTGCCATGGCAGGCTTACACCTGGACGCGGACTGACAATAATAGATGTTAGTGTACGAACTGGCCGTTTCACTTGAAGTTTATGAAGTAAATTCTGGTGTTCACAAGAGAGTGATGTTCTATAGGCAACAACTGTAAATGTTTGAAAAAAAGGCTTATGCCTGGAATCGGAATGACAAGGATAGATGTTAGTGTACGAACTGTCCGCCGATTGAAGCCCGGTGGAATCCAGGCCTGGTCCCGTGGAAAGGCGCGGGAGACGTTTAGAGACGCTCCTTAATGAAGTAAAGCAACTACTGGTAAACCTTTGACGTCCATCGTTTGGTAGATGGAGCCCCAGCTCATCCGAGGGATATACAATTAGATCGCGCTGACTTTGAAGTTTACCGGGTGGCGGTTGCTCTCCAGATTACAGTTGACCACGTCGTAGACTTCACGTTCAGATCAAAGGCAAATTGGCAACCTTTACAAATAGACATTGGCAGCGCCATCAACCACAGGATGGGGGAGATCTGAGAGGAAAGGTTTCGGCGTCTCGGCTTGGGGACCTCATCTCCGCACACTTAAGTAAAGTCGGTCTATTCTCCGCCATGATTTCTCATGCATGGTTGTTCAGTGTGGAGTGGGCACTTCTTAGATCTGCCTCGTCAGCAGACTGAGGCAGTTTGCTGCCGTTCCCGGTTGAGCTCCTTGATAGTCATCTTCCGACTAGGAGAGAATTCTGCAGGCAGATGCTATAACAGTAACGGGGCCACTGAACTTCAACGCATCAATTTAGTCAACACGCTAGGTCGACTCCTGACATTAACCGTTATCATATAATCAGCAGGTTCGATTTATCAATAAACATCTGACACCTAGTCTCTACCAGACTAACTACGCTGGCTATATATAAGAGAATATTTGCCAGGGGGGTTTGTCCGCCTCGTAGGTTTAAGTGGCCGCGCAGTTAGAAAGAAACTACCACCCCCACCTACTCTCTTTTTTGCCGAATTCTACGATCTGTATTCCCGTAGAAAGGCCTGGTGGAGGCTATCTTATACCAGAGACGGGGCGTATGAATAGACTCAAACAACAAAAAGTCTCAGAACAACCCCGGAGTAAAGTGCTTTATATTCGATCCTTTACTGGAGAGTCGCCAACAAATCTTGGGTAACATATAAGTGGCCAGGGCCTACAGTTGGCAAGCGTACGTGATTACAACTTGTGACAAGCGCTGTATTTGTCATTATATGTATAAGTCATTCAACAATGTCAGTGTGAAGACATCAGATCAAAGCCGTACGTTGTACCTGGCAAGCTGCCATCTCACAAAGGGGCAGGACTTGGGAAGTTGCGGTGCTTCTGTGTTCAGAAGACGGTGACTCTACTTAACTCTGCAGGAAACAACTACTTAGGCTAACCTAGACGGAAATTTGAGTGAAGTTTTGGTGGCATTATAAAGCTGCTTTCTCCATTTTTTTTGAGACATTCATATGAGGAGGCCGCTGTTGAAGTGAGGAAAAAGCACAGAAAGCTGCAGCTACCAGGTCACCACAAGCACAGTGTTCGAAATGCCCATCCTGCAGTAGTACATGCAGGTCAAGGATCGGGCTGGACGGTCACATTAGGGCCTGCAGAGGACAACCTTCAAGCCATCAAAGGCTGATTATTCCTCTTTATCTTTCTGTAGGTAATACAGGCAGATTCCAGATACGATCCATTTACTCAACAAGATCTTCCTTTACTGCCAGCTCAGGGAGGACTTGGGAAGTTGCGATGCATACAAACTTGCTTTGCATCTCTTTGTGTTCAGAAGACGGTGACTCACTGTAACTTCAGCACGACGCGATTTATTTAGCTATCCTAGAGGAAAATAAAAATGGCGAAGTAAGAGGCAGCGTGCTCTTTCAAGCAATTCTGCTGGGGTATTCAAGGTGCACCTCGCATACATTGACATTGTCTTTTACGTCACCAAAGCCTCCCTTAAATACTTTTGAGGCAGAACGAATTAATGCTCTTTCAGATAAGAGGAGTCTAAAGCTTGAAACGACCACGTTTGCATAATGTGTCGTTTAAGATATAACGTGTGTAGGTAGGCTTGGCATCGTTAAGTAAGAACTTAGAAGTGTTAATGATGATGGAGGCTTGCAGGTAATACAGGCAGATTCCAGATACGGTCCGGTCACTCAACAAGATCTCCTTTTACTATTCGCACAACATTAAGAAAGACGTTAGACTGATTCTGGCATCCGGAGGCTCAAGACATTACATGCATTCATGTGACAATTTGACGCCCGGTTATATATGACCAAAAGTGTTGAACGTTCTAGCCAAAACTACGTAAATTTTGAATAGAGGTTTGGTGGCATAAAAGGCTGCGTGATCTTTTTTACCATTCCAGTACCGACCATAGCCGCCTTTAGACACTTCTGAGACAGAACGAATGTTCTTTCAGATAAGAGGAGTCTAAAGTCAGAAACGACCATATTTGCATGATATGTCGTTTAAGATGTAACGTGTGTGGGTGGGCTTGGCATCGTTAAGTAAGAACTTAGAAGTGTCAATGATGATGGAAGCTTGCAGGTAATACAGGCAGATTCCAGATACGATCCGGTCACTCAACAGGATCTCTCTTTACCGTTGGCGCAACGTTAAGAAAGACGTTACAGCGATTCTTGCGTCCGGAGGCCCAAGACATTACATGCATTCATGTGACAATTTGACGCCCGGTTATATATGACCAAAAGTGTTGAACGTTCTAGCCAAAACTACGTAAATTTTGAATAGAGTTTTGGCAGCATAAAAGGCTGCGTGTTTTTTGTACCACTCCAGTACCGACCAAAGCCGCTTTAGACACTTCTGAGACAGAACGAATGTTCTTTCGAGCCTTAAGAGCCTAAAGATACTTCGTTTGAGATGTAAAGTGTGTAGGTGGGCTTGGCATCGTTAAGTAAGGACTTAGAAGTGCAGTTACTGTTGGCGCGACGTTAAGAAAGACGTTAGAGCGATTATTGCGTCCGGAGGCTCAAGACATTATATGCGTTCTTGAGACACCTTGACGCCCGGTTGAGCCCTTCCACCAGATAAGAGCACAGAACAAACGTCTTGTGACGTTGCCAGCGCCATGACCACACGTCACCTGGACTCTACTCCATCAGACAAGATCCGCGGATGGCCCAACGTCAAGACCCACTACTTAACGGTACTTCTAGCAATACGTGCGTGAAGATGATAGCCTCTACCAGGCTTCGGGAGGCGGCTGGAAAGAGTAGAAATCGGCCAAATAGAGAGATAACATGCCAGGAGAATTTTTTCTGCTAGAGAGAACAATTTGCGGGTGCGGCAAAACGTTCTGGCAAAATGTTCTGTCCCAGCAGAAAAACTCCCCTGGCATGTTATCTCTCTCGCGAAGCCTGGTGGAGGCTAGAACATGATGATAGGGCTATATACAAGGCCTTACACTTGATCATGAAGATATGAGGTGGCAATTTTGAGACGAATTCAAAAAAGGATCACTAGATGCCACTCTTTTCCTTTATTTGTGCGATAAAAGAGGATTTCGCTGTGGCGTTAAAGATAAAATCCATTTCCTAGTTTGTTATTAGATTGTGATTCAGAAAGCAAGCAAATGACTCGGACACGTTTTGGGTTATTGGAAAATTTGGCGTTTGACCTTTTGCACAAGCAATGGCAATGAAATGAGTCTTCCAAGTGTAACACCGAACTGCGTGAAATATAGAAAGTTTATTGCAAATACATGCCCAAGGGCTAATTGTAGGTACAAACACCATGTATCAAAAAAAGAAACTACAATGGTATGAGAGACTACGTCTAGCATTATACTACATTCTACAACATACATGAAGTTGAACAGTTTATTCATAAAAACAAGCCTCACTGCTTGTACAAAAACATGCTGAAGAACACCGATTTTTTTTTTTTTTACAGTTACTTGTCTGGCAAATACAAATGAACATTGCAATACATGTACAAACACACGAACAAAAAACATCACAAAAAGCCTTACTTTTACCCACTTCTTCTATGATATAAGAGCTCGGATAAGATAACCCACAGAGCAGTATAAAAAGTAGGTCACTAATGGATCGCCGCTGCCTGCACCTGACTGAGTAATGGAGGAAGGTGACCTGCGGTTCACCTGCATATGATCCATGTCAGAGTGTCGCATACGCGGTGTGCTAATGATATAAAGCCTTAGCACACATACGGGATAACGCGCATGTTGAACTGTTGTAATTGTATAACGTCCGTGGATACATTGTATGATGTTAGGTCTTAAAACACACTTTAAGCGTAGTACATTATTTATTTCTAATGGTTTGTCACCAGCAGTTTGCAGTCACATGTGTGGCTGAATTTATGTAAGGACATCACAACAATATAGTAGACGTTCAGAATTACAGCTCACTAACACAAACACACATTAAAATAACGTATTATATGATATTAGAATACATTTTAATACATTTTTAATACATTAAAATAAAGTATTATATGATATTAGGTCTTAAGCACACTTAAAGCGTGCGTAAAGGTTCTGTTTCTTCACTCGAAGGATAAAATGACTTAACACGACGTGCTTAAATCCTGTCGCACTTTTTTGCAGTAATATGAGGATTACTCGTTGACTCATTGTTTGAAGGTGTCAGCAGTTGGCAGCGAAAGCCATTTATCAACATCGCTAGGTTATTGTGAACCCTCCGTAAGTCTCCAGACGACTCAAGGAAATATCGTGACAGGAATATCCCCAAGACTTTCCAACGGCTCATCCCCGTGTACTGAACTGAACATGATCAGTTTTTTTCGGTACTGAGCGACCTTGTTCACCCTTGCTACCATGTAGACGCTGCTAGTATATTGTGTTTCATCATTCTCGGATGTAATAGGTTACGGGGGCACACGCGTTGCAGGCAGCATAACAAGATTTCAGAGAGTTTCACGGCTCAGCCTTGTGAGCAGGCGAGAAGGTGCCTAGGCCACGGTATGGTTCAGTGGTTAGGGGATCAGCTTCCGCACCGGAGGGTCTAGATCACGACTGTCCACAGCTCGTGCTTGTTGTCGTGAGGGGCTACAGTACTCTGATCGTGGCACAGTTCACTAAAGGTAGATTCGGTGGATTGATACTTCTGGTGGAGGAACCTTTGCTTGAGTTGGAAATAAGTTTCCTTAAAGCTTTTCAATGAACAAACGAATAAATGAATGAATGAATAAATAAATAAATGGATGAATGAATGAATGAATGAATGGGTGAATGAATGAATGAATGAATGAATGAATGAATGAATGGGTGAATGAATGAATGAATGAAAATAAATGGATGGATGGATGAAGACTTTTATTTTACAATATTCATCGTACTGGTAAAAAAAACTAATGAGAAACTTCATTTTACTTCAATGTATTTCATTCAACCATTGAAATTACACTCAAGTCATGATTGACCTGTTTTTCAGGTAGCGCTGGATCTGACATTCATTCTTCACGTTTAAGACGTCCGTACATTAAATTGTGTCTGTATTCCGCTGAGCCGGGGCGGAGTAACCCCCATCAACGTCACTACTCACCCGTGGTGACCCCTGCCGATTCTTTCCCAGCGCGGGTCAGGCACACACACGCGGCAGGGCTCGAAATCCATTTTTGGCGACGTATCAGGGAGGAGCCTAATGGCACAGTATTGTGTGCAGTTTGCAAGAATTCTAGGAATGGTACAGGCATTTTGTCCACAGGAATGGAATGTCCACAGGCATTTCCCTGACCCACATCTATGCCCACATTCCTGGAAACCCTTGGGAAGACCTGTCTCCCTACATATAGATGGCCCTACTTTCTGTGACCCCGGGGCTCGTTCACTACACAGTCAGGGGAGGAGTGCACTGTATCTGTCTAGACTTAACAGGTACCAAGTCTTCCTCAAAATCATGATGGCAGTGCCATGCAAAGAATAACCCTAACAGCAACCACTGTCGCCATGGCAATGTATGTTTTCATTGCCAGTCTTGTTGGGAATAGGTGCGCGGGAGCACCCAACCTAAAAAATTGGGTGCATAAATTTTTTTTGGGTTCACCATATAACTTGTAACCTATTACAGATCTTACTGCTCCTCTTCTAAGCTTGAATCTGAAATGGAGGCTAACTTCAAAATCTTACACAAGTACTAACAACAAAGATATTAATATTTTTCTGACACTTAGATGCCAAGAATATTCTGTATACTATTATACATCTAATATGTACAAAAATACCTACAAAAATATTTGGGTGCACCAGTGCACCCGCAGAAAAAAATGGGCACACAGCTCCAATTTCGGGTGCACTAAGGTGTACATGCACCCAGTATTTCGAGCCCTGCGCGGAGATATTACTTGCTATGGGTTAATAGGATCCCATGAACTGGTGACATTAGAGTACCCTTGTTGTGATCCGGTGGATATTGCGCGGCTGCGAAGTCATCTATTTCTCCTATATCGTCTACCAAATGTCTGAAGGGCACTAGAACGCACGCCGTTTATTTGCATCATAAATTGTGTCTTGTTGATCAGCTAATTGAAAAGGGTCTTAATTAAGTTTGTAGTTCATTGCTCATTTCATCGCTTGTGTATTTGTGATATACAGGAGTGATAAAACAAGGAGATGCACAGTGAAATAATCTTAATCAATCAGAAAAGATCAGGGAGTCTTCCCCCCTCGCCCGATTCTGCGTTAGAACACCTAACACATCCACTCCGGGGTAACATCCTACAGGGCCTACAGGGAACATGCTCCAGAAAAGCTTCTGGAGCGTCCGTGCTTGCGGCGTCAGTTCCAGAAGGAGCAAAATTTCGAAACTAGCGAGCAATGCAGATAGGAAATGAAAGGTATTCCCATGCTTAGACACTATGTAGGGTCGAGATAAAATTCGATGACGTCTTTGTGAACTAGCTGTTCTACCTCGATGTAGGGAGGCACGCATCAGACCATGACCTTCTTCTTCGAGTTACGTGTCAAACTTCAATTGATTAAAGGCTCTTGGCAAGGCGGGAATAGGTGTAAAGGAGGGTGTGGGGTCGTTTGGTTTTGTAAAAGATGTTGTTACTTTTAGAAGAGGCCCAGGTCTTCAATGGAGCAGGAGGGCTAGTCCCAGACGGCCAGCCTAACCCGGTAGCATGAGCACCCTTGCCGCTGATGCCAGATCTGGTATAAACTGTAAAGAACGAACAGCCATCGTGCCAAGAGGTCCTCTAGAATCCGCAGGTCCACTTAGTGCCCCCTTCGACCCTCAGACATAAAGAACATCAAGGACTGAAAGCACACTTAAACTTGGAGCCACTAGAAGGCCGATGAAAAAGGACACGACATTGCGTGATGTATAAAATGTCAACGTTGCCAGCAGGTTGTGACCTTACTGAAGACAAGAAAACAACAAGGAACAGACACGTCAGCACGTCCCTCCTTTTATCATCCTCAAGTCAAAATCAAAGTGTTCCCTGAAATATTCTTTGAGACGTACTTCATGTATCCAACACGAAAAGCAAATACTATCAAAGCGGCCGCCGTCTCAGCTCACAAGTGCATCCTCCGGATTCGTCTCCACTTGACTCGGCTCAACACACTTAGATTTATTTATTCCGACATGTAATCACCAGACGTGGTGACGGCACACTCAAGTTTTTAAAACTTATATCAATGCCGCCACCAACACAGGGGACAATACAATATTCATTTTCACCTGAGCGAAGAGAGGAAAGTCTTGTAAAGTGCCTTTGCCAATGGCACAAGATCGGTGGCATGTCAGGACTCGAACCCGGGACTCTTAGTTCCGAGTCGAGCACTCTGCCGCTACGCCACACGACCCCACATGCTTAGATGCTACATGGATTGATCCAGACCTGGGTCGATGCTGCGACAAATTAAACATGATGTAGAATTAGAGTGACTGGTGTTGAGCCAGAATCCAGAGATCTAGCAGGCAACTTTGTTGTGCTCGTCTGTAACTTATATAGGCTTACATTTGTTCGTAATGTCCTACGCCGTTTACGTTCATATTCCTGTAGTAAAGTAGTCTCTTAGAATAGACTTGATTGCATTGATCACATTGTTATTGATGCTATACATTGTACCATGTACAACTGTCGAGCGATGAAGTTCATTCATTCATTTATTCATTCATTCATTCATTCGTCCATTCTGTAACTTAGGTTCACATTTGTGGTAAAACTCTAAGCTCAGTTGTATCTACATGTAAATTCAGCTCTCACAATTCATACGAGCACCCAAAGACCTCTACATGACGAATTCAAAGAGTTCTACGAATTACAACACCAGTAATCCGGGAGTAAGTACACTTCAGGTATCCAGGCGCTCTTGACGTCCTTCAGAAATCCCTAGATAATACGTTTTTTTCTTGTGGCGGTCTTTATACGAAAGTTTTGACGTCACATTGTCGTCAAAGAAAATGGTTAAGACCCTTATCTAACCACCTGCTGTCATATTTCAGACATAACATGTATTCAAGGCTCAGTCTTCAATTACATCCCGAGCAAAGAGCGTCAGCAACATTTGTGCCACACCGTCAGATCCTTTGTACTGGCAACTGGCAACCTACCAGCTCATATATAGTGATTGGATCACTGTGTGGATGCCTGTAGCCAGGGTTTTTTGGGGGGATTTGGACGACCCCTCCCCCCCACAAAGCTCAAAGGTCCACTTTGTATCTAAAGGTCCAAGATTTTTCTTCTAAAGATGGACTGATCCGTATCACCAGTGGGGCTGGAATCGTAGAAAAACTGCCTAGTTTGTCATTGAATAAAAAGTTATCTCTGATGTTTTTCTTTGAAATCCTCTCAGAAACGAAAGAAATGCCATTTCAGAAGGTTTAGTTTTCTCTTTTTTTGGGGGGGGGAGGGGAATGCCCCCGGACCTTCTAGGAACCTCGCGCCGTCGGCGCTCGTCTATCAGCTACGACGTTCGCTAGTCCCCTCAAGCTGTGGGAAGAACCCTCCCATTCAAAATCCTGGCTACGGGAATGCTGTGGATGAAGTTGCATCCCTGCATTGCTCGTAGGTTTTCATAATAAGGCGAAAGCCCCGGCTGTTAGTTTACGAGGAAACATTACAACAAGCTACAAGGTATAGCATCAGTCATCATATTCCCAGACATATTTGGACCCGGGTATCGCAGTTGGGGGCATTTAGCAATCAACTTAGTCCTTGACTTTTCAGGCAGTTAGATGCTGATATATGAAAAGGGCATCGCGCGACATTTCACGGAAAGAAGCGAGAGTCCAGTGTGGCATCTTTCATCCTCACGAGACTGTTCCAAAAACACGGTCTGATTTTGACTTATGTATGAAAACAGACGAGAGGAGCAAGGAGTCAAATGCCAGGGGGCTGCTGGTATCCAATTATCTCAACCTCTGGCATAGATATGAATCACCTACCCAGGAGCAGTCCTCTGTGGGTTTGTCATCTGTGTGAACACTGACTGATGACAGGACTGCCTGGGCAGTTTGGGAACCGACAGCCAGCTGCGGTCTTATATGTAAGGCACTATCAGGGATACAAATGTACTTTCAACAGTTGGCAGGCATCCACGCATTTTATAGCCTTAAAGATGGCCCTTAAGAAATACGACTTCAATTCGGAGGCCTCGTGCTAAATCACGTGAATTCAAGCATTCCCTTTGCGTAGCAATACATTCTGCATGCTGTAGTCTGTTTTGCTAGCCGACTAATATATTATCAGGGCTGCGAAGTGCACCTTTTTGAGTTGGCAGGAATCCACGTTTTTGATAGCCCTAGTGACAGACATTAAGAGATAATTAAGTAACCGCTGGCGGATTCCTAATCCTCCAAGACATCCCTGAAGTGTGAAATCTATAGACCGTACTTAGCGCCTGGGCAAGGGAAGATAACAAGGGTATAACGTCGCAAGTACTTAAAAGTGCACTATTCTAATTTGCAATCTCATGCTTAGTCTCATTTTCTGAAAGGATTCATCCTTTTTTTGCTTTGACGTGCGTCACTTTTGTACATTACATTTTGTACTGTATACATTTGGCTAAGATAGCAATTGTCTGTTCTGTATAAGTTAAGTATTACCTAGACGTTTCGTCCAATACATCCAATGCATAGGCGAGCTAGTAAACTTTATAGTAAAAAATCTGTAATGGACTTTTGAAAGACAGTGTTTTCGCAAACGTGCCTGATAAAAAATTGCCAACCTTTGATCAGCAGTCATAAGTCAATCCGGTGCTTTGACTGTTGGCCATAAAGATTACTTTCAGGTAGCAGCAATCGATTGCAACAGTAAAACATGAACCAATAGGAACAAGACGCCACAACAGCCGTCCTATTCATACCGTCCATTTGAACCGATGCAAAAGTGACCTAGTAATATTTCAAATGTATTATTAAACTCGTATTTCCCCAGAACTATCGTAGACTGGAACTCGTTGCCACCAAGCACAGTTGGGGCATCATCACTAGAAAGCTTTAAACAACTCCTACAATCAAATGTGCAAAGATTGAGTGTAACAAGCCGTTCGGTGTGATATAGCTAGCTGCCGCCGCGCCGCGTGCCTGCGAAGCTGGTGTGTTACGCCGAAAGGCGGTTATACCGGCTATACCGATGCAGATACAGATTTGACAGACAGTGTTTACGAATCGAAACACGAGCTTGAAAAACACTGCCAACCTTCGCTTAGCCGTTAATCCAACCAAGTGTTTTGCGTCAAATAAATGCACTGCTTTCAATGTTAGTAAAGATATTACCTTAGAGTCACAACATTTAATGGCAACATTAGAACGTGAATTACTTCCACAAGCCACTATGAAAGAAAATTATTACAGAAATTAGGATTCTGTAAAAGATGTCTTTTGTAACCAATTTGCTTATTGCATGGCCAAGGTAGTACTTCTATATAGCCAATAAATTAAGTTTGAGTTACTGGAACAGCATCTCTTCTCCCTTAACAGAATCACCAATGCCCGAGACAAGGTCTCTCTGGGTGGAAGGAGGAATGTTCCCGACCTCCCTACACTCCGAGAAAGACGTGAACTTGCGGCTGTCAAGCTGCTCAAGCGTATGCTCAGCCCTGACCACCCACTACATGATTTGGTACCAGGAGCCAGGTCGGACAGCACAGGGAGGTGTTTGAGGAACTCTGGTGGAATCACGGTGTCCAAGGCACGGACAAACAGACTGTATAACTCGTTCCTCCACTGCACAATCAGACTGCAGACCTAGTGTTCTTTTGTTTCATGTCCCACTCTTGTATGTAATTGTCTTGTGCGTTTCCTATACTTAATAATATGTAAAGTCCACACTATGTACCCCTGCAATGTTGACTATTCTTAATGAAATAGAAAATTGAAATTGAAAAGGTCGGCTCACTGAGAGGACTAAACAGACCTAATAGGAGACGCAGGTGTTATGGGGGCTGTTGGAATCACTCCTAACACCATTTAGACCGGAATAGTTTTGATCATATCCTGTAAGGTTATCTAATGAACTCGCAGTAGTCACTCCAATGGAAACCATGCCTTCAGTCGTCACTGTGCCAGTCTCTAGATTCCACCGGCACAACTTTCATACATACATCTGGAACAGTTTCCCAGACAACGTGGTTGGCCTGATTACCGACAACAACCTCCAGTCATTTAAAACAAGAGTACACCGGCATCTTATGTCACTGGTCATCGTCAAGCACAAAGGACGAACAACAACAACAACGACATCTCCTTTCAAGCATCAGGACTTCTACAGGTAGCTAGAACCTTGCAGTTGCTGTAAAACAATGATTAGCCAGGAGCGTTGTTGTAATGCTACAACCCAGGGGGAAACCCAGAAACTAGGTGGATGGAGGAAAATCGTCGGTGGCCTATGCTCCACACGGGGCCAAGTGCCCAGGTAAGATAAGGTAATGATTAGCCAGGAGTGTTATTGTAATGTCCCATCACCACACACCCCAGGCTATTGTTTACGTTAGCACATAATAGAAAAAAAGCATCTTACCGTATGATAGCCAGCAGTACCAGGACCTGCGCCCCTGCTCTCCGTGCCGGTAGGGTCTCCATGCTGCCGGCCCTGCCGCTGCCGTGCCGCTCCCCTTCTGTCCGGACTTACGGCCTGCCTGACTCACTCTCGCGCGCAAGGACACATCCGTCCGCACCTCCACCAATCACGGCGGCGGGATGGCTCACGTGACCGTGACGTCTTCTGAAAAACTTCAAGGCGACATTCATCATTTCCGCCAACTCCTGTTGTAGGACTCCCGTTGCAGAATTTCATAACGAGATTGATATGAAAACTAAAACAGATTTCCTGAGCCTCTGGCAAGATAATAAGTAAGTGACTAAGCACCGCCCGAATACATAAAAAGCTATCAACGTCTCGGTATAAAACACACCATGGATATAGATCAAACTGCGTCTACTGTTTTGTACAAAGAAAAGTACCCAAATGCGAGTGCAATAACGGACAGATAGACAATGTATTGTAAAATAAACTAAGATAAAAAAAAAAAATGAAAGATTGTCGGCTGTTGTTGTCATCCTTCATCTCTAATATTTACAATTACTCAACCACAGGATTGTGTTCCACGCTGCACTAATCTCCAAGCAGATCCCTTTCGGTGGCAAAAAGACAGTATCAAATTGGCCAGGCAGTATCCATTCACCAGAGAAGGTCGCCGGCCACCGACGGGTTGGTGGGGGTAGCGACAAAAAACGGCCATATATAAAAAACTAACGATCATTCCCCACAACCTCTGCTTGGAGAGTAGCGACAAAAAAACGGCCATATATAAAAAGCTAACGATCATTCCCCACAACCTCTGCTTGGAGAGTACGCTGCACTAGCAGAACTTACGGTAGCGGAATGAACCGGCCGTGATGATCTACTGCAGCGAAGGGGACGGACACATCAGGAGAGATCGATCTGTTTTCTTGTAACTACAGAAGCCGTTCATTAGGACAAACACGGAAAATTGCCGTGGTAAATGAAGATTCCTTTATCGTCCGTGAACAGTTTCATCAGGTTGGTAAGACACTGAGTAAAGAGACTCTTTTTGCACAACCAAGTGTTTTATTCACTGCCGACGTTTCGGTGACCGTCTGTTACCTTCCTCGGGGTAATTCTGACTGGAAGGTGACAGACGGTCACCGAAACGTCGGCTGAATAAAACACTTGGTTGTGTAAAAAGAGTCTCTTTACACTTTCCTTCATTGTGTTCTTAGAAGGGCATTTTCTACATATATAATCATGTACAGAAACGTACGTTATATGCATACTCTCTATGTGTTGGTGCCGCTGAACTGATAAAGGAATGAATAAAACATTTTGCCATTACCAGCAGAACAGAAGTGAATGAAAATGTCTTCTTGTAACTACAGAAGCCGTTCATTATGACAAACACGGGAAAATTGCCGTGATAAATGAACATTCGTCAGCGTTGATAAAGCTAAACCGAAACGTGGATGAATAAAACATCCTCCCATTACCAGCAGAAGAGAAGTGAATGAAAACGTCCGAATCCCATAAGATGCGTCATGATTGCAAGTCGTAAATTATTGATCACAAGCTGGGTAATTCAATCAGTTTTTTTGCTTTCAAGCTTATTTCATTTTCATTTTTATTTATTTATTTATACAGGGTTAGCATATCGCCATGTTGGAGCTTTTCAAAGCTCCCTGTGACATACATTACATAATAAAAGGTACAATCAAAGGCTAGTTATAATAAAAGAAACGGAACTGACTAATAAAGTCAAGTAAAATTAACTAAACAAATATGACAAATGATGTAAATAAAATGATAATGATTATGGAACTGAAATTGCATATCAATGTCTATAAACAAAAATGGAAAATTAACAGCAAAGAGATCACATCAAATGCTGAGTGATGAAAAGGTGGTCTTAATGATGACACTGAGTGTTCTTGCATTTCTGACATGAGGAGGAAGTGAGTTCCAGAGGACTGCACCAGAAAATATATTATACCCCCTCCCTCTCTCTAAGCGTAGTATCGCATTCCAGGAAATCCAGTGTTAGCGAAACTTGGCAAACTCGTGCCAACGGATCAAAGCTCTGTGACGCACCTCCTCTATCTCTGGCCTTTCCAGGCCTCTGAAGGCACGGCTGATAAGAGTAGAAGTCGGCCAGAAAAATACCAGTATTAGCGTACTTCAGTAAACCACAGAAAGCTGTTAATAATAGCTCTTCTCCGTTCTACATGCTCAACCGTCCCTCCATGCAGGATCTCCTCCTCCGCGTGTCGCGCACAGATAGACCCGGATCATGACGGAACGATTGGCTGACGGAGTGATAAATGGGCTTTGTTAATTGGAAACAGGAACTCGGACAGAAAAACAGGTCCTGAGGCAAAATGCTGTCTTCTTCCATCGATAGAAACTTGGCTCAGTATTTGGCAAGTACTTTGTTCGCTGAAACGGGATGGCTGGATAACTCTTTTAGTGTGTGATAGTACGTGTACATGTGTGTGTGTGTGCATGTGTGTGTGTGTGTGTGTGTGTGTGTGTGTGTGTGTGTGTGTGTGTGTGTGTGTGTGTGTGTGTGTGTGTGTGTGTGCGTGTGTGCGTGCTTGCGTGCGTGTGTGCATGTGCGTGCACACACATGATGAAATAATTCCTGAGGTTGAGGTTACTTGGCAAACTGCATAATATTAAATAATGCTTCCTTGAACACATATTGAGGACATCCGAACAATTTCGTGTGTAGGAAAGTGAAAATACATGGCTGGGGTCCGTTTGGACCCCAGACGGTCTTACATCAGACTTCCGTTGTTATTTTTACAAATTTGTGCCGATCTCCAAAAAAATTAGGAGAACTTGTAGAAGAGGTTTACTGACAAAGTCACGGGAGGAAGTTTTTTTTAGAATAAAAAAAAATTAGAATAGCACATAAAAATATACGTCTGGGGTCCAAATGGACCCCGTTCGGGTGTTTGAGGGTTAAGGCATGCAATACTACCCTCACGTCGGTAGCTTTCAATGTGATGTTTTCCCACGATAGTCAAATTTTCATCCTTTTTACTTTTTGTTTCGTACCATTTTCGGCCTTGATCTATCAAGTGATGTCTCTCTAAAAGGTCATTTAAGGCAAGAGAAAGGAAGGGTTATTTTGGGATAGCATATCAGCTCCCTTTAACATGGACAGGTACATGGTGATTCTACCTTTTCGCCCTGAAGGCAACAGTTGTACTTTACATGCGGATCCAACATGAGTCGTTGAGCTAGCAATGACTGTCGATCCAAATCTATGCCCAGGGCAAAACACATCACTCAGTGATGTAGGAAACTGCATCGTGTCCAACACAAGACAAGTTAAGAAGTGATAACTGACTCCGTTAATTTAGAAAAAATAAATTACGATCAGATTGTAGGTGGCAAGTCGTAACGTCGGGCGCTCTCAGCGGCTCGGCAGTCAGAAAATGTAGGCCATTAATGTTAGACGACCAAACATTGATCTGAGTGCCCTTTGAATATATAGTTCCAATATATCAAAACGTTAAAGTATTATATGAAACACATAAAAATAATTTGCCCTATATTGTTGTCGCTTAGGGATGTCAGGCCATGTTGAAGGGGGGGGGGTAACAATCATTCATCCCAACATCTTCTTAAAGCAGCATATGTCACGGCGAGACTTTTATCTTTGCTTTTAGGGATGATATTTGAAGCAGCATGGGTTTTACATCATAAGATCCCGCTAATAACAGACGACTAGGCTGGGCACCGCTGACTTTGACGAATGTGTTCGAAGATGTTGTGTGCTTTGAAGTCTTTTAGCTGGATACGGGATTGGCAGAACCGTGCGTGTCATCGAGGAGTGATGTACACGTTGGTGGCAACAAGCCAACACTTTGTTCGTCTTTAACGTCCAGAGTGACGCATGGGCGGGAGGGAATTTCTTTTTCTGTGGGTGGACCGGATGATGCGGAATCATCGATAAGAAGACGACTTTCCAACATCTCGTGTCTTCTGATTTATTACAACTCGTCCAGATACATCCAGATTTCATATTATGCGAGAACTCGCGGTCATGGCTATCAAGATGCAATCTCCAAGCACGTCGATGAAGGTTAGACATCCAGGTAATACGATACGCCAAAAAGGAGCTACTCAAGCAACTGGATATGATTTTGGAAATCTCCAAGCAGATCTTCCGGTGCCTGCAAGACGGTATAAAATTGGCCAGCCAGTTTCCATTTGCCAGACAATTACCATTGCGCAAAAAAACATACAAGATAAAATGTACAAGAAAGAGAGCTCGATACAACGTATTAAATACGCCACATTAGCCACGGCTAAACTCTGCTTGAGAGTAATGATAACTATAATAAGGTTCTATCACCATGGATTCTCCAGGGTTTAGACCCACAGTAAACAATTTGAAAGTCCCTTGTCTGAATGAAGTTTGACGCTACAATTTCGTGCAAGACTTCCGAGTTACTCTCACAGGAGTTCACGCGTTAAAACGGGACAAAATTTGCGTCTTTCTATGATTAGGTCCAAAGGATCTGAAATGATTTTGTCTGAACAACTATTTACTCAGTCTGTGAGGCAGTTAATGTAGTGAGCAGATCTGATGTTTCGGGGCAGACATTTTGGCGACAAAAATGTGATAATGTTTACAAAGCCTAAATTCCATGCACACTTGAGAAAATGCACGCGTTGCCCGCTGTAATTGTGATGTCTAGAATCTACCCCCCGTGGGTGTCAACTAGTCCTGAGGATTTCTTGCGTTAAGCTCACGTATAATTCGCGTCTAAGTTAGAGGAACTGGCCATGGCAGGGTCACTAGCCTGGTTAACAAACCTATTATAGCTCCGCAAAAATATAGGAGAGGATGTAGGACTCAAGAAACGAGACTTGATGCCATAGACAGCAAGTGCTTAAGGAAAATCCTGAGCATTAGATGGAACGACTTTATCTCAAATAAGAACATCAGACTCCAAGCCAACTAACAACCAGCTTGTGTCCTCCATCATCTGCAAACGCCGTCTCAGCTGGTTAGGACACGCTGTCAGACTCCCACCTGTCAGACTCCCAACCAGGTCTTACAGTGGTGCCCAGAAGGACGGAGAAGGAGGGGGCGTCCTAAGATGAACTGGCGACAGACAGTCGAGAGGGACCTTCAGGCAGTCAACATGAGCTTGAAGGAAGCCTTGAGGCTGGCTGCTGACAGAGAAAGCTGGGCTACTTTGACTGCCTCATGCGTCACGAGACGTCAAAGCCCCTAATTATGTCTACCGAAGGAAAACATATTGTTTTTACTCAGTTTCTTCCTCCTCCTCTTCTGTTCCAAACACTAACCTCTGACCTGGCCAATGCCATGATTTGTTGACGTCTGTCACCATGTTGACTGGTGTTGGGCTACATAATGTTGCAATTTCATGGTCTGCTCTGCTCCTGTCACCATGTACATGTATGTGAATGAGTAAAAATTAACAGGGCAGACCATGTCCGAAGGTAAACATTATGCATTTGCTTTGCAAATGTTACTTCTCTAGTTCTAAATCTAATGTAGGACTCGGGATCTACACTCCGATGCCTTAATGCTGCTTATATGATACAGTCTGTAGTAGTGACTTGGCACAGTGAGTCTCTACTGGAAGTAAGCACGGCCCCAGGACAAGTCCTGACTGTGGATTATTGAACACGCATTTGTCTTTCACGTCAATGCGTGTGGAAATCAGACGTGCAATGAGCTGTAATGAGTTTGTTGGGTTTATTAACCTCTCATTTATCTGACTAAATATGACTAAGTGACTGTTGTAATGACTTGTTAATTAGCAACTGCCTTTAGGAGTTGTGATGTCTAGAATCTACACCCCGTGGGTGTCAACTGCTATTGAGGATTTCTTGCGTTAAGCTCTCAGACAGGTAGAATCCGCATCTAAAAGTTCTAGAACCAGCAGAATTAATTGGAAAAAGCTTTTATTATTAGACTATTATAGCTCCCGAGTCCTATTTCCTTTCCGCAAAAATATAGGAGAGGATGTAGGACTAGGGGGCTATAATAGGTTTGGTAACCAGGCTACAGAGTTACACACCGATGCCTTCATCATCATCAAGAGAAGAGCCTTGACACTGCCGATGCCTTAATGCTGCTTATCTGATACAACAGTCTGTAGTAGTGACTTGGCACAGTGAGTCTCTACTGGAAGTAAGCACGGCCCCAGGACAAGTCCTGACAGTGGATTATTGAACACGCATTTGTCGTTTACGTCAATGCGTGTGGAAATCAGAAGTTCAATGAGCTGTAATGAGTTTGTTTGGGTTTATTAATCTCTCATTTATCTGACTACACATGACTAAGTGACTGTTGTAATGACTTGGTAATTAACAATCGGTAGACTGCCTTTAGGGGTAACATAATGGTTTTGCAAAAGTAGGTTCAAGATTCGTAAGGCCGGACTTGTTTTGAACCGCCTGTATATTGCAGATTGCGTCAACCCATTCTATGAGGGCCTGCAAGGGGGGGTAGTGATTACGAATTACGCAAAATTTTCGCCGCCTATTACGAATTACGTTAAAGTCTCAGAGCTGATTACGACTTTACGATTGGCAGCTAATGTCCAATTACGCATTACGTTGATTTTTGCGTGGGCTGCCTACGAATTACGAAGTCTAAAACGGCCTGATTACGCCTTACGAAAAAGGGCTTGCAGGCCCTCTTCTATTACACGTTCCGTTTGAGTTACCCTCATACATGAGTATACAAAACATTCACACTTATGGCGTAGGTTTTCTTCGAACCGCAAGCATTATAGAAAGTACCAAAGCCGTCAGCCCCCGTCGTATTTTACATGCTTGACTATTATCTTGAAAGTTCATCTGTGTTGGTAGAAATCATTATGAAGCAAGTTTAAACTGCAATTTCCAACAAATTCGACTCGCCCAAATTTTCGACTGCACAACTCCGGTCTTTGTCAAGGAATGAACAATCCACCGCTTCCATGACGTCACGCAGATAACACACGTGACTCCGTGAGCAGTGGATCATAGGTTGCAGAAGGTCTGTGGCGCCCCCCGTCTCTGTTGAGGGATGGTTGTAAAGCCCTGATGTAGATGGTCCCTTTTATCCCTCGTGCAAAGAAGTCCGGTTCTGTGTCCAATTTGTTGTGTTGGAAATTGCAGTTTAAACTTGCTTCATAATGCTCGACTATTTAAAACCGTACAGCAATTAACATGTACGTATGTGTCTGAGTAGATAAGAATTACAAGTACACTGAATGTCAAAAGCAACATTAGCAAGCAGTTGGTAATTTTAGCTGAAACAGAGCCAGGCCGTTTTTTACCACTGCTCTGCACGATATCCTGTCTTTAAGCACACTTTAAATATACGTAAAGGTACACGCGAATGAAGAAACGAAACCTTTACACATGTTTAAAGTAGTGCTTAAAGGATATAGTTTCTTGATGTGTACTATCCTCCAAGACCGCAAAGAGGGTCTG
>NW_017804509.1:887427-900230 GCF_001625305.1 Branchiostoma belcheri
GAATTACGCAAAAGTTTCGCCGCCTATTACGAATTACGTTAAAGTTTTAGAGTTGATTACGACTTTACGCTTTGCGGCTAATGTACTATTACGAATTACGTTGAGTTTTGGGGGAGGCTGCCTACGGATTACGAAGACTAAAAGGTCTGATTACGCCTTAGGAAAAACAGCATGCAGGCCCTCCGCAAGCAAACTTCCAAAAAATATGTCACTTTCGATTTTTCATTAAAAGGGAATTACCATGAACAGAATTATGCTGTCATGCAGATATACGCTGATTACGGCTGAAAATGAGCCCGAGAAGCGTGAAAAAGGACCTTAACTAAAACCTTTCCCCTGGAATCGTCCCAACGTCCCGAAAGGCTTTTCTCTTATCAAGTCAAATGAAAGTATCAAATGAACTCAATTTGCAGCGCTGTTCACATCTGGCCTAGATGATGAGAGGAGTTTATTTTTTTCTAATCAATACAAAAATGAGCCTGGTGTTGGCATCATACATCAATGATTTTCAGCTCAATCACTATAAGTGTCACATTAATCAACCTCACTTAATTATCTATATTTGTCATGCCTCTATCAAATACATTATGCATGATACATATTAACATGGTACATAATTGTAAAAAAAAATAGTAAGCAGTCAAATTTTATTCGCTACGGAGAAACCAAGAAGTTTGCAAGGCAATAACCTATATTTAAGCCCCTTTCTGTTCCTAAAATGTGCGGTAAGAGACGACAAAACGTACAAAACGTAAAAACTCGTTCCTTGTTTTTGAAATACGTTGAGTGACTCGTCAATCAAATATTGATATCGCTCAACTTAAAGGCTCTACTTGACATTGTGTGTAAAGCATACCTTCTATGTGATCTGAGGAAACGTCTAAGTTCTGTATCTGTATCTGTATAGCCGGTATAACCGCCCTTCGGCGTAACACACCAGCTTCTGTATCTGTATAGCCGGTATAACCGCCCTTCGGCGTAACACACCAGCTTCTGTATCTGTATAGCCGGTATAACCGCCTTTCGGCGTAACACACCAGCTTCTGTATCTGTATAGCCGGTATAACCGGCAGCTGGCTACATTACACCGATTGACTTGTTACACCTAACCCTTGAACAATCTAACTCTAGGCATCTCAAGACTGACAGAAAAGGCGCTGAAACGTGTCAGAAAGCGTGTCTTTTATCAGACTTTAATTGCCCCTTTAATCGCCTAAGCTCTCAGGGTAAGCCAATAATCCCCATAATTCCCTATCACCCCACCGTTTTATTACAAGCAGGATCACCTGAGGTGCCGAGTGACGGCAGGTGTGCCAACAGAGACGGTAAGATGTCCATCTCCGATCTCAGGGAGGGCCGTAGTAAAAGAGCTAGCTATTTATCTAATTTTTGGTAGTTCAGATAATCGTTTAATTCCATACACGTGCTAAGCACCTTTACCTGTGTTAACACATAATTTTTTCACTAATAAGAGATCTTCATACAACCTTTTACTGCCCCTCTAACTCATTGTTTCACTAATAAGAGACTTCATAGAACCTCTTACTAGTAAAATAATGAGTTAGTACCCCTCTAACTCATTTTTTCACTAATAATAATTTATTGGGCTAGAAGTACAAACTACGCATTAGCACCGTTTTTCTCTAAACTCGTCTTTTTATACTCTCTATTTCAAATACTAACTAAATAAATGTGCTACATATTAATCAGGCATGTAGTAAAACCGCTTGGACTTCATCCGAGCTGTACAATTAAGTACTGCAGACAGGTTTTCATTCGGCTCGTTTTCCCAAAGGTGCCAGGTGACGGCAGGCGTGCCAACAAGTAGCGTGCGTAGTCCAGTAGTTAGCGATCCTGCCTCTGGACTAAGAGGTTGGGAGTTCGAATCCCGGCTGTTGTCGCTCACCCGACATGCACGCTGCTGTTTAGGGTCGCATTCCTTCGGACGGGACGTTAACCGTGGTCCACTGTCCATTGTGCTTGTCCAATGAACCTGTAAATACTGTACATAGCGTCTGTCTTCTCTGTCACGACCAGTGGAAGATTAGCCCTTCAATGAGCTAAACTTGTTCGAGATCACCTTTACTTTTTTTTTTCAACAAAGACGTAAAGATGTCGATCTCCAATCTCAGGTCAGGAAGGGCCGACGTAAAACCGCTTGGACTTCATCCGAGCTGTACAATTAAGCAGTGCAGACAGGTTTTCATTCGGCTCGTTTTCCCAAAGGCTTCGTGGATAACGCCGACTGATTGGTAGGATTAGAAGTAAGGTCTGCCTCACTTAGATAAGAGAAATTTCTTATGGCGCCCTTTCAACTAGATAGCGATCGCCAAGTGACCATGCACTGACCGAAATTTAATCACATGAACCATTGATGATTGGAATATGATGCAAGATGTATGATAATGATTGAAAAGACAACCACAAAAAAACGTTTAATAATCATTTCTTAATCCATGAAAGTCATTGTGAGATCTGTCAAATCTTTGATAGTAGGGTCGTGTGGCGTAGCGGCAGAGTGCTCGACTCGGAACCAAGAGGTTCCGGGTTCGAGTCCTGACATGCCACCGATCCTGTGCCCTTAGGAAAGGCCCTTTACACGTGAAAATGTGTATTGTCCAGTTCTGTATTTGTCCTCTGCGTTGGTGGCGGCATAAAATAGGCTTGAGTGTGCTGTCACCATGTTTGTAGCCTGGGTTGGTGGTTGCGACTGTGGGAGCGGACGTAAACTAACCAGGATGGAACCCAGGCTACCATGTTTGGTCATGAAATGTTGGAATATAAAAAAACCTCTTTGATCATTCAGCGGCCACAGTCTGTAGTGGGAAGGAGGTAGACTTAATTACAGGGCACCTGAAAGCGGCTGGAACGAGCAGAAATTGGCAAAACAGACAGATGGCAGCGGGAAGCGGCAAACTGTACTCCACGGCGGACCAACTCCCCTGGCATGTCATTTGTCTATTCGGCCAATTTCTACTCATTCCAGCCGCTTTTATAATCCTGGAAAGGCCAGACAGGACTTGCGTCACAGAGCTTTGATCCTCTAGCTGGATGCAGTTTGTGCCAAGTTTGGAGTCCTGAAGAGAAATTCCCGAGAAGTGTCGTTATTTTCACGCGATCTTTACTTTTGCTGGCGCAGCAGGCGGCGGCATCGAAGGGCAGACAGGGTCACCTGGACTATCAATTCCGATTTGGCACGTTTTCAAAGCAATGTGCATCGTCTCAAAGAGCTGCGTTTATGTTTGGAATGTCAAGTTCGTGGATGATATAGAAAAGATAGGTATCAAGGTCTACCGCAGCTCCATAAGTATGGTTTGCATCAAAGAATTGCTATGTGAATATGAAATAATATGTTTGATAATAACACAAAACCAAACTGCCTCACCCAAATTTGCGCATTGCACATTTTTCAAATATATGTCATTTCCGAAGTTATAAACTATATAATTTGAATTCCTTTTAATGAAACTAGGAAAAGAGACAATGCAGTAGAGACTGAATTGTTTTTAGTCCTTTCCACAGAGGAAGACTGAGCCATAATTTAGTGAACGCCATTTTTTTCCGGATCGTACATCAGTTGCCGAACAAATGTGTCGGAGAAGAAAGGCGCCATGTTCGTATTTGCAGGTTCAGTGCAACGAGTACAATGTACAGTGGCCTTAAAGCAAGCATATTTTAAAGTGGCTTTCAACTTCAACGGGCTCAACAGGCCGTATCAAACAATGTGACACTTCCTGGTAGCTTGCATGTAGGGCGAGCAACAACAGCCGGGATTCGAACTCACAACCTCTTGATTCGATCTAAAGCAACTAGTCACTAATCACTTCGGACTTCGCCCGCATGCAATGTGTAGAGAACTTCTAAGATCTATCTCCAAAGCAAACTGCCTCAGTACTGTAGTACGCTAAAATTACAAACATTCGACACAGAACAGCCTTCACAAAACTCCGGATAAGTTCACACAAACTCCACATAGAAAAAGGCAGACACAACCGCATTCCTCTAGAGCAAAGGATTTGCCAATTTTGCGATTTAAATAAGATTGAGGATGAGTATCATTTCGTAGTCAATTGTACGTTATATAGTAATGAGAGAGATTCCCTATATTCTTATATAATAGATAAGTTCCCCAGCTTTGCACATTTAAATGAATCAGAAAAATTCCTATTTTTTATGAAACTTGACAAACCATGTATCACTAATTCTATATGCTCGTACATCTATAACTGTGTCAAGAAGCGAGAAGTCGAACAATGTAAATAGTAGATCACATTAGTATGTATAGTTTAAGTATCATTGCTGTATCCATTTCCTTGTCTATCCTTGACCTGTACTAGGCTTGTTAGAGCACAAACGTACAATAAAGGTCTTTCATTCATTCATATAACTTAAGGTACCGACTATATATGTGGTCACTCCAACGAAACAGCTGTACACTACTTCCTACACTGCCCACTGTACACTGACGAACGCATTGACATGTTATCATCTCTAACTAACATCCTGCCATTTGACACAAACAACGTCACCGACAACACCTTATGTACAACCACCCTCAAGGGAAACCCCTCATTGTCGTTTGTCAACAACTGTAAAATATTTGATGTGGTTTTCAACTTTATTTTGCAGACAGGGCGTTTTGTTTGATTTAGTTGATTGACTTTGATTTGTACACCAGCTCATTATATACCTTTGTCATTTCTTCTTCTTCTTATTATTATTACTTTGTTTTATTGTTTCCTTTTATGTGTGAGGAGAGGGCTGAGATAAGTTTACCGTTAAATAAGGTACCGCTTGACTCGCACGACAACCTGCTAGAGTTGCCCACCACTGTGTCCTGTAAGTTTCCATGTTGCTCAATAAAACAAATGGGTCCGTCTGTCTCGGTATTACCTAAATATGTGGGGTGAGGAAGAGGACATCTCAGCAGGAGCCATGGAAAAGCAGCACTTTTTGAAATGACACATGGAGGCAAATAAAAAGATACTGGTAGGTTAATGATCTCCCTGTGGATATCCTGGAGCTCTCTCTATAATCCAAGTAATTTGTCCGACTTGAAATCGGTGTGTGTAATATTATTTCCGCAGGCAGAAGGACAGAGAGAGAATACTGCTAAAGTGGGACTGACTCGACTGCCGGTTAGATTGCCGAAGAATGGTGAATGATTGATTTTGATTCTGATTAATTGAAATTGCAACAGTGCAATACACGCGGAACAAAAGCAACTGTTACTGGTGTTGTGTCCCGTACATAGATGAGAAATGAGAAATGTGTTTAACACATTTTATTAGACAGAAGAATATTATCCGTGTCTCGTTCAAGTAATCGAAACATTGTAACTGAGCTGTCAAGCCTACTACAGGAGACTGAAAGCATCACATATATTACAATGTATACACGCATTAAAAAGTAATGTATACATGCATTGAAAAGTAGGTATATGAGTTAAAGACCATGAACCGATCGCGAACTGTAAATAAGACCACTGTGGAAGCATAGCTTTTCAAATACCAGCTAAAGGATGACTTAATTATAAGTAAACCAAAACTGAAACTCCGCTGAAAATGCTATTGCCCACAAGTGACCAATGTCGTCTCGAAACGTCATCCCATTTCTTTTGAAGTAATATCAGTTGAAAGCTCAACAAGAGTTCATATGTACAAACTCAAAAGTACACTAGCTAGGAATAGGGTCAGAGGACAGTCCTGCAGTGTTTATATATAGAACTGTGAAGGACTGGAATTCCTTGTCACAAACAGTGGTTGAAGCTAGGACAGTTAATGAGTTTAAAAACCGACTGGATAGGAATTGGGCCAATATCATGTACATCTCCAGTATAAGCTAGAGAGAAGATTGCGACCCACAGGCTAAAAGCTTAAGCCTACCTGACACTCTGATGCATTAAGACCGCAGTTAGGGTGTACTGAGCACAGTGAAGGGTCAGGTATCTCACACCTCGCACATCCAGCCAGGAGGAGGTGTGAAGTAGGGAAGACTTTTTAGTCTTTTGCCCAGAAGTGACCAATGTTATCAGGAGACGACGGAGGTGGAATAAGACCTGACACGTGGATGCATTAAGACAGCAGGTAGGGTGTACTGAGCACGGTGAAGGGTCAGGTATCTCACACCTCGCACATCCAGCCAGGAGGAGGTGTGGAGTAGGGAAGACTTTTAGACTTTTGCCCAGAAGTGACCAATGCTATCAGGAGACGACGGAGGTGGAATAAGACCTGTCACGTGGATGCATTAAGACAGCAGGTAGAGTGTACTGAGCACAGTGAAGGGTTAGGTATCTCACACCTCGCACATCCAGCCAGGCGGAGGTGTAAAGTAGGGAAGACTTTTAGTCTAATGTCGGCGTGACGTCTTGCCTGGTTAACATTTCAGCTCTACGGGCCGTTCCTACAACCTTACTAAGTACAGGTCTCACAGCCTTTCTGACTACTGCCGTCCAGAGAGAACTAATTGAAACCAACCCCGTAAAAATTCCTCGGTGTGTTGTAATGATCCCGGGCGGGCGGGCAACACTCCTACTGCCGTAAAGATACCGCGGAGCTCCCGACGGTATGATTACCTAGTCTCTACGCTGGCTATACAGGAGAATATTTGCCAGGGGAGTTTGGCTGCCTTGTAGGTTTGACTAGTAGCGCAGTTAGGAGGGAAAGAAACTACCTCCCCGCTGCCGGACTCCCTTGGCCAATTTTACTATCTTTTTGCCGAATTCTACGATCCGTTTCCCGTAGACAGGGCTGGTGGAGGCTAATGGATACAAGGCTGTGCCTGGTCTGTTCAGTTATTCCGGCGCCAACAGTTTCCTCTGCAGACCATCATCGCTCACTGCTTACCTCACCCACGCACGGTGGTGTCAACCTGCCACCTGCCACTCGACCCACAGGGACCTGGACGTACACTGCCTCCATCACAGGCGAGCCAATTTAGAAATAGTCCGACTAGAAGTACTGTTTCATCAGATCAAACATTTATAACTTCGTCGCTGGAGAATTGGTTTTAATCAGAAAACAAAACTTTCGAGCTTGCTCTAGATTACAGCCCAGTGTAGAATATTGTCAGCTCATCCCAAGAGAACGTACATTACATTTCTTACATCTCAGATGTGTCGTATTAGAAGCGCTGCAACCAAAGGTACTTTTTTATCATCTATATTATTTTTTTATATATTCCAACATGTAGTCAAAAGACGCGGTGACGGCACACTCATGTTTTTTTCAACTGATATTAATGCCGCCACCAACACAGGGGACAATACAATACTCATTTTCACCTGAGCGAAGTGAGGAAAGACGCGTTAAGTGACTTTCTCAAGGGCACAAGATCGGTGGCATGTCAGGACTCGAACCCGGGACCTCTTGGTTCCGAGTCGAGCACTCTGCCGCTGCGCCACACGACCCCACTATCATCTATATTGTGGACACTGTAGAATAAAAAGAAAAGACAATCGCTTTTTTAAGACGAAAAGCTTTTCAAAACATTTCAACTCACAGTGGCAATGAAACTCAGAAGTATGGATATTGCATACGGAGAGACGTCCTTTGGTAATCCAGACAAACGTTTTACCAGACAATAGAGCCTCCCGTAGAGCATTAGCTCAGCCAGGGGGAACGCGCCTGGCTCAGACTTCTTCAATCAAACACGCACCATATCACTAGAAATGCTGAGACTACAAGACTTAATCTTAGGGCAGGTCTGTATCTGTATAGCTGGTATAACCGCCCTTCGGCGTAACACACCAGCTTCTGTATCTGTATAGCTGGTATAACCGCCCTTCAGTGTAACACACCAGCTTCTGTATCTGTCTAGCCGATATAGCCGCCCTTCAGTGTAACACACCAGCTTCTGTATCTGTATAGCCAGTATAACTGCCCTTCGAGATAACACACCAGCTTCTGTATCTGTATAGCCGGTATAGCCGCCCTTCGGCGTAACGCACCAGCTTCGCAGGCACGCGGCGCGGCGGCAGCTGACTACATTACACCGATCGACTTGTTGACGTAACCCTTGAACATCTAATTCTAGACATTGTTTAAAGCTATCTAATGACAATTCCCCTATTGTACTTGGCGACAGCGAGTTCCACTCTGCGATAGTGGTGAACTGGTTATACTGATCAATGGGGATTAACAAACACACACACGCACACATTTTGAGCTGACTTCGATAATGGTTCTCATAACATATGGGTATTGCTGATGGAGAAAAGCGCTTCCGAAATCTAGATGGACGTTTTGCCAGGCAGTAGAGCCCAGCGTATAGCGTTACTCAGCAGCCACGGAGAACGGTCCTCACGCCTCCTCAATCACAGGCGCACTACACAGTGCCAGACGCTCGTTTTAATCAGATCAAGCGCCTAAAACGCCGTGGTACACTTTTTTCACATGAGATCTAACAAAAAAAAGAGTTTGAGCAGATTCTGTTGCATGTTGGTTCGTCAAATGGTTTAAGACTGATCAACTAAATTTGGGTGTTAACCGTACTCATGGCTGTCACTTTTTAACTTCCCAGTGTTTTTTTAGTGTCTTAAATGCCTAACAATTTAGACTTTGAGTCTGCAAGAAGAGTATATATAGCAAAACGTTGAACTTTATCCCAGCACACAATTTACAGAGAGATCAAATTTTCAGTGACGACGTCGCCTTCATCAGGATAATCAATGACCAATCATTTCACTTCCATGATAGATATGCTTTCATGTTTCCAGTTTGAATCGCCCCCCGTTGCAGTGCATGTCAAGGCCCTGCTTGCTCGTAGTGACCGGTGAAAAGTGTTTTCAAATCCCAGATTAAGTATTCGTCAGAATGTGAAGTCCAAGCACCCCTGCGCGGAGTAGGAAAATCCCACCACTACATCATGCTTCTGCCGGAAGCCCTCCTCCAGGTCTCCAGCATCTTATAGGAGAAAGATAATCGTCTAGAGAACTCGCCTGTTCACTTACCAGAAAATAGTTTCCCACCAAAAGGTCGAAACGCAATCATGGTGGTAAGATTGTTGGCCAGGAAATTACAAAACCAGTGAGAAGGAAAGTAAAGAAAGATAGAAGAGAGTGCCGTTAGTCCGGATGAGATAAAACACCATAGACGGGAAACCAGATTAGAACCGCCGTTTTAATGGGCTTTTCCGAAGGTTAATGACTCACATGAGGGACCAGGGGAAGTTTACCATCAGTTACGGCTTGGTGGGACGGCGATGGGCACGATTTACTTACCTGTATTAGTTTGTTTGTCTTACATTCCTGGCAAGTAACTTAGTCTACTTTCTATTCAGTAGTCTTAAAACATGTTTTGTATAGGTAAAACTGCTCACTGTACACTTCATAAGTACAGTTTAGCGTAATGCTGAACTGGACGTACATGTAGAGTCGAAATATTTTCTAGCCAGTACTTATATATAATAACACTCTGTCAGACACAGTAAGCGTTGACCATGTATGTATGTAGCAATATGACTCATACCAAATAGCAACTTTATCATTTGCCATACATTGTACCCGTGACAATCGTTGTGCAATAAACTTTGACTCTCTCTTGACTCTTTAAGCGTAACGTGCCAATTTGGTGAAGTAGGTACAACCTGCGTAAGACCCATCTCTTAGGTCCGATTCACTCACTAAAAGGGCATTGCCGAAAAATATCGAGCATTGGACAGCTACAACCGGAGGCCATGTTCTGGAGAACAGGCAATTTCCTGACTCATTCCCAGCTACATGCTTCATGACCGGTGACACTTTTCTGAGGACAGTCTTGAAAGCTTTTATTACTCCAAGCACGAAGCAAAGATGGTGGTTGAACGTGCCTCTGGACCAAGACGTCGTGAGTTCTAATCCCAACGTGCATGTCACAGGATCAAAAAGAGGATTACAGTCCTCAGGACGCTACGTTAGAGAGCTAGGGGAATTTCCCCGGTACAATGAATCAATATTACTCTATAGCGTCTGCCCTCTCTGTCGCAATCAGTGTAAGAGTAGATCAACTTTCCATGAAGTTCATTTGATCTAAACTAACTCGAGATTGCTATTACTTTCAATCAACTGAACCTTTTCTTCACGATCTGCCAAAACCCTGGGTTCTGGGTTGCACATTGGATGCCAGGTTTTCCCACAGAATTTGCCACAAGACTTCGCGGCGTCGAATGACCGATTGGCTAAGGGACTGCCATCGCATTTTTGCAACAAACCCAAGCCAAAACTTTGCCAATTTAGGTAACTTTTTCATCAGTCCATTTACAGACGGCGACACGCAATCCCGCCATCCCGCCAGAGGCACGCCCGTCAGAGTCAGGATCAAAGAACCGGTTTTGGCACCGGTGACACTCCCAGGAACCGGCGACGCCACCGTGTCCGTACTGTACACACGGGCCCTGCGCCGGGCCGCTAGACAGGAAATCGCGCTGCCCTCAGATCGCTACATCAGTCGGACTGTCCGGAAGCCTTTCATGTTATGTAAGAACACAAATTGTTTAAGACTGCTCATCTAAATTTGATTGTTAACCGTATTAATGGCTGTCAACCTTTAACTTGATAGCATTTTTTATAGTTGTAAATGCCTAAAAATTCAGACTTTGAGTCTGCAAGAACATGTATGAATATAGTATTAAAACGTTGAACTTAATTTCAACACACTATTTACAGACAGATCAAATTTTCAGTGACCACTGTCGCCTTCATCAGAATAATCAATGACCTATCACTTCAATTCCATAATAATATGTATGAATATACTTTCATGTCTCAAGTTTGAATCGCCCCCCGTTACAGTGCATGTCGAGGCCTTGCTTGCGAACTGGCGACGCCACCGTGTCCGTACTGGCCACACGGGCCCTGCGCCGGGCCGCTAGACAGGAAATCGCGCTGCCCTCAGATCGCTACATCAGCCCGGAAGCCTTTCATGTTCATGTCAAGCCTTTCAGTGAAAAGTAACCTACAGTAGGGGTTGCTGAAAGACAGAAGAAAAATGTCCAGACTATGTATGATGTACAAAATGACTAATAAAGTGATGGACGTCCCAATTACTAAGTACCAGCCCAGAAGAGAACAAGAAATAGCCATGCCTTCAAGTACCAGAGTTATCAACCAAGGATTGAGGTGTTCAAGAATTCATTCTTTCCTAGAACTATCGCAGAGTGGAACTCGCTGTCACCAAGTACAGGAGGGGCATTGTCACTAGACAGCTTTAAACAATGTCTAGAGTTTGATGTTCAAGGGTTAGGTGTAACAAGTCGATCGGTGTAATGTAGCCAGCCGCCGCAGCGCCGCGTGCCTGCGAAGCTGGTGTGTTACGCCGAAGGGCGGTTATACCGGCTATACAGATACAGATACAGAAATAAAGTTTGTACCTGTTCTCAGATCCTGTTCTCAGATGATCAATGATCTGTTTGAAATCTGTTCAAAAAGGCTATCTTCTCTTCTTTATACTCCTGCTGTATAGAATTTACTACATTCAATTTCTTTCTACGGTTTCTTTTAATGTGCACTATAAATTGAGCCCTCCCTTTTTAACCATTAAACATTTACCTACCAATAACTATTATGTGTATAACTCATATATGAAAAGCCCGGCAATAACTATACGTCATAATAGATGGTTACGATTAGCCATATCTACGAGATAAATCGGTTTGAGAACTTTTCTGTAATAGTTTAGACATAACTCTTTACTTCAATGGACACTGCGGAGTCTAGGCATCCGTCACCAGTGTTGAAAGGGATTTCCTGCTACTGATACACCAGACCTTCGCTTGACTTGTGGCCGGTGAAAGACTCCGCACTTTGCTCAGATGAAAAGCTCTCATCCCGAGAATCCCCAAGGGGCTTCGGCGCCAGATGTACGAGTAATATCATGATGTTGAGAGAAGATTCTGATTGAGGTGCCCGGTCTTCCCAGTGCCTGGTTTATGACTCTATAGTTCGGAGAATCGATTTTTTGCAGGCAATATGGCCAGAACCAACATTACCCCAATACAATCATCAGTAAAATATGTCAGGCATTAGGATGAGCCTTTTATCCTTTGTCATTTGGTAAGATTGCTGAAACAGCAGATTCTGCACAGTCGCCCGAAGTACGGCGTTTGTTCTTATCCTTGTCTAGGCAGTCATTGTTTCTGTACGTCTTTTCAACTATCTCTGTGACATTCTGTTCGATAAAAGAACCACTTCTTATTCTTTATTTTGAATGGCTTTCTGCAAAAAGATAGCTTTGTGGCGTTGATGCACTGGTGCATAGTAGTATCACATACCATACATTAAACCTAATTCATCTACTCAAGTATCATCTTCAGTAAAATATGTCTGGCAATAAGATGAGCCTTTTATCCTTTGTCATAAGGTAAGATTGTTGAAACAGCAGATTTTGCACAGTCGCCTGAAGTACGGAGTTTGTTCTTAATATCCTTGTCTAGGCAGTCATTGTTTCTGTACGTTCTTTTAATTATCTCTTTGACATTCTGTTCGATAAAAGAACCAACTACGTATTTTTTAATTTGAATGGCTTTCTGCAAAAAGATAGCTTTGTGGCGTTGATGCACTGGTGCATAGTAGTATCACATACTATACATCACACTAATACATTTACGCCAGTATTATCTTCAGTAAAATATGTCTGGCAATAAGATGTGCCTTTTATCCTTTGTCATTGGCAAAATATTGTTGAAACAGCAGATTGTGCACAGTCGCCTGAAGTACAGCCTTTGTTCTTATCCTTGTCTAGACATACATTGTTTCTGTACGTTCTTTCAATTATCTCTTTGACATTCTGTTCGATAAAAGAACCAACTACGTTATTTTTTTTAATTTG
>NW_017804509.1:900250-906160 GCF_001625305.1 Branchiostoma belcheri
GGCCTGTACCCCCCTGTAGCACCCACCCCTGCAGCACCCCCTGCAGTACCCCCCTGTAGCACCCCCCCTGCTCACCGTTGTTGTACATGATCTGGATGCCCCCCAGCTGGTTGTTGGAAGTGTACACATCTCTCCCCAGCACCTTGTTCAGGGCCTGCGCTCCCGTAAGGATGATGTGGGAATTTTCCACCTGCACAACTCGCTGGCCCAGACGCACCAGGTACGAACCGATCCCGATGGCCCGGCAGGATACCTGTCAATCAAACAAGCAGCTGTCAATCAAGGAAGCAGCTGTCAATCAAACATGGCAGCTGTCAATCAACCATGATACCTGTCAATCAAACATGATACCTGTCAATCAAACATGATACCTGTCAATCAAACATGATACCTGTCAATCAAGGAAGCAGCTGTCAATCAAACAGGCAGCTGTCAATCAAGGAAGCAGCTGTCAACCAAACATGACACCTGTCAATCAAACGACACCTGTCAATTAAACATGACACCTGTCAATCAAACGACACCTGTCAATCAAACATGACACCTGTCAATCAAACGACACCTGTCAATCAAACATGACACCTGTCAATCAAGGAAGCAGCTGTCAATCAAACAAGCCAGCTGTCAATCAAACAAGCAGAGGCAAACACAAGAGAACCAAACACGTCACTCCCTTTGTAGCAAGACTTACACTACACCAAAGTACCCAAATTACACTACAGCAGCCACACGTATCCGTACCAGGCTGATGGTGACGACTTCCTCGTACGCGAGCGAAGTTTCGCCTGCGATCATCCCCGACCCTCGCAGGTTCTCCACTCCCAGCCCATCATCCTTACCTGGGGGACAGGGGAAAGGGAAACATGAACCAAGTGGGCAGAAAAAACAAGGCCTGGGCATCCTGTGATTCCCAGATGCTACGACAGGAGCCAAGGCAACATACCTGGCTGGTTTGTAATTCTAACAATAAACTTTTCGTTACTGCATTGATGGTCAATGGAAAGACTGAAAGAGAAGGGGGTGAAACGTGGTGACGGAGGAAGGGTTTATCTTCGTGGAGAAAGAAGAAGGATTGCAACGGAAATTAAGACTGGCGTCTTTACAAGACATGGACTTAAATTGTTACTGGACTTATTGGAAGGAGAAGGACCTCGGTATCTACCAGAAGTCTTCCCTAACGTCGAAGAAGAAGAAGATGGTGTACCTACCGATGATGGCCGTGATCTTGTAACGCGACTCCCCGTCATCCTCCACATGTTCCGCATGGACCGAGTTCAGCCCACTCACCTGGGGGGAAATACGACACCTTAGTGTAATATGACACCATTAACACATGGACCGAGTTCAGCCCGCTCACCTGGGGGGAAACATGATACCTTAGTGTAATATGACACCTTTAACACATGGACAGAGTTCAACCCGCTCACCTGGGGGGTAATTTGACACCGTTAATACACGGGTGAAGGAAGTCTCACACACAGATTTGAATATTGCACATGCCTTCAAAGGCATCTGATCCTTACTACTAGTCTAAGAGTAACTGTTCCAGTCACATACACAATTACACTCTCAGGTAGTTCAAACTGTGACTTCTTTCAACAACAGTTTAAATACAATGAGCTTAATATATGCAAAGGGTATAGAGCATATCACTTCATGGGGTTGAACTACCCTTTACACTTACAGTATGTACAGGCCTGTGTGAAATGTTTACCTTTTTGTAGTCTGCGGGTGTGAGGTACAGATATCGGAAGCCCTGCGTGCAGACAAAATGTCAGATTAGCAAAAATCATCATCAGTAAAAAAATTATAGTGAGATATACAAATTACCAATGCCTTTCCATCTTGAGATTCAAACAAAATATCCATAGATCCATAGATCCCCAAACCTTGTCTGGATCTCCTGGATCCTCCCCCGATCCCACCCCAGATCCCACCCCAGATCCCACCCCAGATCCCACCCCAGATCCCACCCCAGATCCCACCCACCTTGTCTGGATCTCCTGGATCCTCCCATCGGATCTTGAACAGATGTTTGATCTCCTCGGCCAGACCGATTCTCGCTCCGCTGTTCGCTGAGATGTACAGTCTGGGCACGCCCAGGGAGCGAGACAGCTCAGAGGCTCTCTGGGGGGTTTAGAACAACATGCGATCAGTCTGGGGCTCTCTGGGGGGTTACACAAACATGGGATCAGTCTGAGGCTGTCTAGGGGTTTCTAGAAGTCTTCAGTGACATTCTCAGGCTCTCTGGGGGTTTATATGACCATTTGTTCATATTGAGGCTCTTTAAGTGTTTACAAAAAGACATGATCAGTCTGAGGCTGTCTGGGGGTTTCCAACAATATGTTATCAGCAATCTTGTAGGCTGATATAAGTCTCTTTAGGGGTTTACAAAATATCAAAGGCTCTGTAGGGTTTACGCAATACTCCTCTAAATCCAAAAATATTTTCTGTCAATTTTCTTATCAATCTGACCTTGAAAAGTTCATCCTCCTGAGTCCCAAACGAGCCAATCAGGTGGGTGATGTCGTTGCCGATGACGATGACCTCGCGACCCTCGGGGTACTCGGGCGTGCGGAGGAACATCTTCCAGGCGACCATCCCGATGTCGTTTTCTCCCTGCTGCCGGTTCATTTCGACCAGCTGCGACTGGCTGTCCAGAACCAGCTCTGTACAGGTCAGCTACAGAACAACACAGAACAGGTCAGCTACAGAACAACACAGAACAACACAGAACAGCAGTTACACCACTACTGTAACCATCCCGATGTCGTTCTCTCCCTGCTGCCGGTTCATCTCAACCAGCTGCGACTGGCTGTCCAGAACCAGCTCTGTACAGGTCAGCTACAGAACAACAACAGTACAGGTCAGCTACAGAACAGCACAGAACAACACAGAACAGCAGTTACATCACTACTGTAACCATGCCGATGTCGTTCTCTCCCTGCTGCCGGTTCATCTCAACCAGCTGCGACTGGCTGTCCAGAACCAGCTCTGTACAGGTCAGCTACAGAACAACAGTACAGGTCAGCTATAGAACAACAACAGAGTACAGGTCAGCTGCAGAACAACAACAGAGTACAGGTCAGCTGCAGAACAACACAGAACAACACAGAACAGCAGTTACACCACTACTGTAACCACGGCGATGTCATTCTCTCCCTGCTGCCGGTTCATCTCAACCAGCTGCGACTGGCTGTCCAGAACCAGCTCTGTACAGGTCAGCTACAGAACTACAGTACAGGTCAGCTACAGAACAACAGTACAGGTCAGCTACAGAACAACAGTACAGGTCAGCTATAGAACAACACAGAACAGCACAGAACAACACAGGTCAGCTACAGAACAACAGTACAGGTCAGCTACAGAACAACAACAGTACAGGTCAGCTACAGAACAACAGTACAGGTCAGCTACAGAACAACAACAGTACAGGTCAGCTACAGAACAACACAGACAGCACAGAACAACACAGGTCAGCTACAGAACAACAGTACAGGTCAGCTACAGAACAGCAGTACAGGTCAGCTACAGAACAGCACAACTGGCTGACCAGAAATAAGGAGAAACTCACCAGTTCGTTGTCAGCGGGCGCCTGGACTCCCTCCCTCCGACTCACATACTGCTTCCACAGTTTCAGCAGAGCCTGGGGAGGGGGGGCAGAGGAGTACAGATGTAAACAGATCTTATAAACATGAACATCTGATAAACATGAACATCTGATAAACTACCTCCACATGTGAGACCTGTCCTTGGTGCTGATTGACTTACATCTTGGCCTACCTTTCAATCTGATTGGTTAGTCTACAAACTGATAGGCTAAAACTTTGCCCTGTGCTTGATGCTAATTTTTCAGCTCTTCTCCGATTGGTTAGTTGTAGTTTTGATCCTGGTAAGCTCAATGTTTGGCCTGTCCTTGGTGCTGATTTCCTAGTTGTACTGACTTCTCTCAACATCTTAGGAAAGTCATGACACACAGGCACACACAGACACTTACACACAGACACACAAACACACACACACACACACACACACACAGACAGACACACACACAGACAGACAGACACACACACAGACAGACACACACACACACACACAAACACACACACACACACACACACACACACACACACAAACACACACACACACACACAAACACACAACACACACACACACACACACACACACACACACACACAGACAGACACACACACACACACACACAGACAGACAGACACACACACACACACACACACACACACAGACAGACAGACAAACGTGTGTACAGAGACAGACCTGTCTGAACATCTCCGGGAAGTCGTAGATGTAGGTTGTCCCCTCACACACACAGACAGACACACAGACAGACAGAAACACACACAGACAGACAGACCTGTCTGAACATCTCCGGGAAGTCGTAGATGTAGGTTGTGCCCAGGGATTGAGCCTGGAACCGTTTTGCCTGCAGATGGTCCTTCGTCATGTAGGGTGTGTTCAGTAACATCCCGTTCAGGGGGCCGCGCTTTCCGCCATAGCCTTGGAACATGATCTGTTACAGACAGGAATATAGTAGTTATTACATGGGGTTAACCCTCAAACTGTCCAGTTCTGTACACAACAGTAGGGAGTGTTCAGGTATTTCTTTGTTTGATATGACAGTGTAGCAAACTGACCTGTATGTGTTTGTTTGTTTGTTTGTTTGTTTGTTTGTTTGTTTGTTTGTTTGTTAAGCACATGAATAAAACTGACCTGGCCAGTCCTGGGGTTGACCACCTCCTTATACAGGCTGATATCCAGGTAGTAACCGGACTCGTTGTTGAGGAACAGTCTGATGGGGACCGGGGGGCTGGTGTGGTTCAGCCGGATGTTGATCTTTATCTCCGCTTGCGTCACCCGAACCTTCCACAGACGGTGGCCGTATCGCATCACCATGGAACGCACGTTCTCCTCGATCTGCACAAACAAACAAACAAACAAACAAACGGGTGAGTCATAGGGAACTATACAGGTGTCTGTATCGCATCACCATGGAGCGCACATTTTCCTCGATCTGCACAAACAAACAAACAAACGTAAGTCATTAGGGAACTGTACAGGTGTCCGTATTGCATCACCATGCATCACTGAAGCTAGCACACCACAAGTACAGTGGCAACACAAGCAATGACACAAGCAGAGATCCACTATTAGTTTTATTAGGAATATAAGAAATGACAGAGGTCCACTGTCACCTTAGTTGGGTCCATGATGACGGTTGGTACAAAGTTGAGGAAGATGTGGTTACAGTCAGTCCTCTTGTCCTGCGGAGCAGAAGGGAGAAACTTTCAAAGTTCTTTTCCATGTAAGATTCAATAAAAATGATGCTTTTCTACACTAGAGACTGGACCAGCCTATATTGTATTGCACTGCTCTATACTATACTGTACTGTTCTGTACAGTTCCGCACAGTTCTGGAATTATAACACATTTTGGTGGTGTTACAATAATAAGCTAGCAGACTAAGAGGGAAATAACCAGCTGAAGGAAAGAAACATCCCAGGAAAGAAACAGCTCAGGAAAGAAACAGCAGCTAAAGAAAGAAACCAACTCACCACGTGCTGTTGAAAAGCAACCTCCAGTTCATCCATAGCTTCCAGCAGAAGCCTCTCCCCTTCATTCTGCAGGTACTCGTAGGACGCTTCCTGTAAACAACAACAGCCCATCAAAACAAACAAACAAACAAACAAACATTCTCTCCCCTTCATTCTGTAGGTACACACACAATATGACAAAGCTTTCATCAGCTGAAAAGACGCTGGCATAAGATTTGACCTTTGCAGGAGAGGAACTGACCTTGGTGACAAGGTCAGAGTGTCGGATGATCGCTCGGATGAAGAAGCGGAAATCTGTCACTGCCTGACCTTCAGCGAC
>NW_017804509.1:907319-927099 GCF_001625305.1 Branchiostoma belcheri
GCCCCTCCCCCATTCTGACCTTGGCTGCCCCCAGGTACAGGTGCATCTTGCGGTTGGATGTTCGGAGCGCCGTGAGGTCAAAGGTCCTCATGCGGTTGAGCTCGAGCTGGAAGGCGAGCGCCGGTTCCAGGTGCCGATAGATTCGGTCTTCTTCAAACTGGGAAATACATCAATACATCAATTAATCAATCAACCAACTCGATCATCAATAATCTTTAATTCGACTGTTGTATGTTCTAGGAATGTCTACTGAAATGTCAATAATCAGAAGAAGAATCAATAATCAGAAGAAGAATAAGAACCCACCAAGTCTCGCGCTCGGAAGGTGAAGAACTTTGGGAAGTCTCTCTCCTGAAGGACGACGAAAGTCACACGCCGAATCCCACGGTCAAACAGCACCGAACGCTAAACAACAACAAAAAACAACAACATTCATCAGCACTGAGCGCTGAACAACAACAACAACAACAAGTAAAATCTGAGATTTTATACCTCCGGGCTTTTTATTGTATATTTTTCCATGTTGTTTGTTCTGTATAGTTGATGGTGTTGAATTTTATGTGTTAGATTTAGCGTTCCTGGACTGGTCAACATTTTCATCTGCAGCCCATACCATGTACCCACGGTAAAAATGCATGTCGAGAACGTCTAAGACAGTATACCACGGTATTTGTAAGTTAAGAAGTCGTACTATACGCCGAAAACATCCAAGATTGCGCAAGAGGGCGTTGACCCCTGACCCATTGGCCCACCCGGAAGTTGCGCTGGCAGCCAGCCCAGCGCCGCGCGCGACGATTTTCAGATTTTTACGCCCCAAAACACATATACAATAAAAACAAAAAAACCTGCACCATCTACAGCCCATTAGAAGAACATACACCGAGTCCAGTCTACCCCAACGCGAGATACAACTGCGATAATATTTCAAAATACATATCGGAAGCAGACACCCCTCTGTTTGACCCCTTTTAAATGGTAAGACCCAAAACTGAAACCTCCCCATTCCTTAACAACATGGTAAATTCCATTTTCAGCATGGCGGGGGTGTCCGGAGCACTTAAAAACCTTTTATTTCGACGCCCATAAACACATATACAATTAAACAAAAACGTTCTGCATCATCTGCAGCCCAACAGCAATACGTATACCGAACAACAGACCAATCCGTCCAGTCGATCGCGAGAAACAGCTGCTGACAGAAATGTTTCGAACAATAGTAAAACCTCCTCGCGGAAGGATATCTCCTTCCCCGGAGGTAATTATTATAATAACATATGAGGCTATTTATGAAAGAACTTACAACCTCACCCTCAACAGGGAAGGGGGCTACGGGTAGATCTCTCAGGCGCAAACAAACAAACAAAATTCTTTGAATTTCAATACACATTGTACACCGTTAACTTCATGAAACGAAGAAAAAGGACTTACGTTAGACTGAGCGAAGTCCTTGAACATGTCAGAAAGGTCGTTGCTGTCCATGTGCTGGGCCAATCGGATCGCGACGTTCACAATGTGGATCGGCTCATCTGTGCCTGCCGTCTGGGGGGTATAAAAATTAACCAATTAACACATCTTACATCATATCTTATAACAATGTTGCAGGATCAAGTAATAATGAGTTTGGTCACCATTGAGGTTATTTTTTCCACACAGCAAATTTGTGTCATGGGAGAAACGTTATCGTTAACTGTGGCCAATTGCCCTGGCCAATTCTTCACCTTAATTTTGCCAAGTTCTCCTATCCTATCCATAACCCTTATATTAGGAAAGTAGCTACTTACTAGCTGTGCTGATTTTTATGCACAAAAATCATGTTTTAACACTTCCAATTTTGAATCAAACTATTCTCATCCTTTCATTCAGATATTTAGTTTAGGGAAGATGTCATCCATGAAAATCAGCTCTTCAGCAGAAATACAAGCAGCAAATTAAGGACATGATTGTTGTACAAGATGGCACTGTAGGATCATGTTACAATGGCTGTGACCTTGACCCTTGAGTAAGGTAACTAGATTTGTAAGAACACTGCTGATTGGTTGGGAGGCAGATCATGACCTTCACCTTAAGTTCTTGCTGATTGGTCTACTAAAAGGCTTCATTTGTTAGACCCTTTCTTATTGGTCTACAAGCCAAAAGATCATGAACCTTGACCCAAAATAAGTCATTCTGAAAAAAGAGTTTGTAAAAACTGTCCTGATTGGTTAATAGGAAGAGAGTGGATTTGTGACACCCTTGATGATTGGTTAATTGAGCTTTTGGGAAATTTTAAGGAACTTTTTGTGTTTTTTTTACCCCAAGAGAAGCCAGTGAAGGTGACCTTGATGCCTTAGGACGTCCCTGCTGGAAAACAAAATGGCAGACTGTCTTATTTTTTCTCCAGTTTGTCTGTGGAGAGTCATGTGTTGTGAAGGCATGGGATTGGTATCAACGTGTGTTTGTAGATTTGCATGCTTGCTTAGAGAGTTACACCTGTCCAACCTTAACTCTTACACCTGTTCAACCTTAACTCACCTGTGTGCCAATATCACCTGCCTACCTGGCCTGTACACCTGTTTAGCTTACCTCTATAACAAAGTCATGATGTATACCAAGTATGTGATTTATTCATACAATTACTGTTCTATAACATGTTAAACCTCAACTGTCAGCACTGCCATACATTTTAGAGGGTCCCTTTTCCAAGACTCGGGCATTCCTAATAGCTCACCTGTTCACCTTTCTTACCCACCTGAACACACCTGTGTATCACCTGCCTAACACCTGTGTAACACACCTGTTCTCACCTGTTCGTTAAGGCTGGACAGACTGTCGCTGCTGCCGTAGGTGCCGGACGTTCCCTTTGTGTCCAGGAACCCTGCGCTGTTCCTGCCTAACACACCTGCCTAACACACCTGCCTAATGCACCTGCCTAACACACCTGTGTAACACCTGTGCTCACCTGTTCATTAAGGCTGGACAGACTGTCGCTGCTGCCGTAGATGCCGGACATTCCCTTGTCCAGGAACCCTGCGTTCCTGCCTAACACACCTGCCTAACACACCTGTATAACACCTAAGTAACACCTGTGTACCACCTGTGCTCACCTGTTCGTTAAGGCTGCTGAGAGAGTCGCTGCTGCCGTAGATGCCGGAGGTTCCCTTTGTGTCCAGGAACCCTGCGCTGTTCCGGTCGAAGCTGGGGGAGGGAGGGGGGCTTGCACGGAACATCGACATCACTTCCTGGAACAGGCTGGAAACAACAGGTTACCATGGTTACATGCAGGTCACCATGGTTACATACAAGTCACCATGGTTACACACCAGGTTATGACTGGATATGGTGGAAATGTCGTAACCATGGTTACTGTTGACCATGGTAACCAATGTGTGACCAGGTAATGATGACGTGCTTACCAGTTACCATGGATACACACAGGTTATCACTGGATACCGAGGAAATATAAAGTGGTACCCTATAGTTACCGGTGACCATGGTAACTAAGGTGTGACCACGGTAACCATGAAGTGCTTAAGTTACCATGATGGTAACTATCTGGTAACCATGGTTACCATGTTAATGTAGGTTTCCATGGAAACCCCAGTCCTGTGGTTGTTGCACATGCTGCATTAACCCTTCTCCAGCTTCACCTGCCAGTATAACAGTACAGCTGTGAAACCTTTTCCCTGCCAAATTAACCCTCCAACAGCCGAGGCCAGCATATATAGATATAGGAAGGACACCTTGCAGAGTGCTTTTGTGTGGGACTGTGCGTGGGGTAAAGCATATTGGTGGGGAGGGGGGCATGTGAACCTTGCCCAGAGACACCCAAACTCAGGGTACTTTCTGTACACATACGGCGAGTTCGTTTGGACAGGTGCCGCCAAATCCAGGAACTCAGCAAAATCTCTGGGAAATAAACACAACATCAAACAAAACAACAACAACTCTGCAAACACACACAAACAAAATAACAAGATAGCAAAACCCTTTAGCCGTAAGTCGTCCCTGCTAATTATAACACCTTCTCTGCTGCTGACTTGGCTCTGACAGATTTAATTGGTGAACACTGAAAAGCTGTTGAAGTGACAAAGGCATGGCCTTACAGACATCTAAGGTCCTATCATACGTCAAAGACTTGGCTTGTTGAGTCTAAGAAAGTTGAGACTTACTTGGTGAAAGCTGAGAAACTGTCGAAAGCGACCATGGCATGGCACTGGTTAAAGACATCTAAGGTCCTATTATACATCTAAAACTGAGTCTAAGAAAGTTGAGACTTACTTGGTGAAAGCTGAGAAACTGTCGAAAGCAACCATGGCATGGCACTGGTTAAAGACATCTAAGGTCCTATTATACATCTAAAACTGAGTCTAAGAAAGTTGAGACTTACTTGGTGAAAGCTGAGAAACTGTCAAAGGCGACCATGGCACCCATCCGCTGGCACGGAGGAAGGTCAAGGTCATTCATGTTCTCCCCCAAACTCGCGACTCGGGGCAGCGTGCCGTCATCAAGGGCCTTCCGGGGGGCTCTGTGGGGGGTACAGGGGTGGGAAACACTGTTAAATGCAGCCATTTCAAATGCCTCTTAAACCCTGCAATATCCTTGTAATCCCTATGTACAATTGTACAAAACATTGTGCATACATCATGCAGCTATATGTGTTAGAACAGTGCTGTTTAAAAGCTTTTTGTTAATTAAACTACAAACACATGCGAGCAGTTTGCAACTGACTTATGTGGATCCTTTTATTGTGAATAGCAGAAAACTTGTATCAATTGAATATAAAATTGTCTTGATGAATAAGAAGAATTCTGATGGTGACATTTTTCCATTATTAAAAAAGAATAGTTTTTGCTGAAAAAAATCCGTCACTGAAAAACAATCCCTGTGAAAGGTTAGGGGTTAAAGGGGAGAGGTGAAATGTCAGAACGCTGATGATAATGATGGTTTCACATGTGGGCATGATGGAGCTGTGAAAGAAGTAATAAAAGTAAATGGGATCATACTGATGAAAAAAAATGTCACTGTGACTGTGACAGTAGAAGTTAATGTGCAACATCATTCCTGAACAAAAAAATAAGTCCCATAAAAATAAATTCAACATCTTCCCATGCTTTTTTTCTCTGTCAACTATATAAAAACAACAGAATTTACCACTGGACACTTCAGACAAAGCACCAGACAATATGAAGGCACGTGTAGCTAAGTGTGACATTATTAGCAATGTAGCTATATTGTAAGTGTGACATTATTAGCAAATGTGTAGCAGAGCTAACGTATGAACTTCAGCCATGCAGCAGGTTATATGACTGTGGAGACCACGAGGTATTTGCTAGATCCTGCAGAGCTAAACAATGACAGTGACTATATATCCAGAACCATGCTTTTTCTGAATACAATACCCACCACATCTTGCAGTGCAGTAGTGCTATCTAACCATCAGTTGTGTCCCGATGAGGCAGGGAATAAAGGAAGCGGAGCACCTAAGGACATGACAGGCACAGGCACAGCTACAGCTACATGTACACAGGCACGGTTCTGGATACAATACCCACAACATCTTGCAGTAATCTAACCATCAGTTTGTGAACCTAATGAGGCAGGGAATAAAGGAAGCGGAGCACCTAAGGTACATGACAGGCACAGCTACATGACATGTACAATGTACACAGGCACGGTTCTGGGTACATTTGTTTTGTGATGCAGCAGTAGTAAGGAGTCAGCTGCAGTGTGATAATAAGGAGTCAGAGCACCAAAGGCTCATGTCTGGCAGTGTGATGATTGTAAAGGAAGGAAGTAATTAAAGAAGAGCACCTATAGCTAAGGCTCATGTCAATTGCAGAGTGATGATTGTAAAGGAAGGAAGTAATTAAATAAGAGCACCAAAGGCTCATGTCGGTTTGTGTGATAATTGTAGAGAGAAGGAAGGAAGGGGAGCACCTAATGCTCATGTCAGGCATACATTTGTAGCTAGGATTGTTTTGTGATGCAGCAGAAATAAGGAGTCAGTGTGATGATAAGAAGTAAGCAGTTTGTGTGATAAGAGTTAAGTAAGAGGAGCACCTAATGCTCATGTCAGGCACAGCTAGGATTGTTTTGTGATGCAGCAGAAGTAAGGAGCCAGTGTGATAATAAGGAGTAATTAAAGAAGAGCACCTAATGCTCATGTCGGGCACGTCTGCATCCTCGCTGAGTGAGCTGACCTTCAGCAGGGGGTACTTTTTACGCGCCGGATGTCTGCAGGAACATCGCCAGGGAACAGGAGGAAGTGTAACAGCAGAGACAACTTTCAAGTGATTTATAGAGTTCTATAGAGTCTATAGAGCTCCGTAAGGTTTACAGATCTTTACTGAATTCCATGCACAGAGCTCCATAGAACTCCTGGAATCCAAAGAGTTCCAGAATTCCAAACAGATATTACACAACGTACAGTTCCAGAGTTTGACAGAATTCTATAGAGCTCCATAATTACATTTTGTATACAGTTCTATTCTATATAATTATAGTAGAGAGTTTCCAGAAGTTCTATAAAATAGTTCACAGAGGAGTTGGAATGGAAGAGAGTTGTACGGTAGAAATTCCCTCACAGTTGTGATGTTTGCTACAGACACAGAGTGTTACACACAGATGTACAGACTGTAAGGTTGTAAGTTACACACAGATGTACATAATGTACATGTTGTAAGTTACACACAGATGTACATAATGTACAATGTTGTAAGTTACACACAGATGTATAGGCTGTAAGGTTCATACAGGGGAAACAACAGAACAACACAGTGCTGATATGCCTGCCAGACTAAACAAGAGCTGAACTGTACAAAGAAATACACTTAAGCAAGGCAGAAACAATTATTCGAAACCAGTCTGGCTACATGTACCATCTCAACTAAGGTATATCAACTTTGAAGAATACAACATAACGATGAAAGATGTGCAAAAAGGCTAACTAAAACGACACAAAGAAAGCGAGAATGAGAACCTAGGTCTGACATGGAGGTCAAGGTCAGTGTTGTCGGGCGGGGCATCGTCGGGCGGGGCATCGCCATGGAGATCACCATGGAGATGGTTCTCCAGAAGCAAAGCACGAGCAAGGCATCTGCCGACACAGGATGGAGGGAAAGAGAGAAGGGAGAAGGAAGGACAAACAGATGAGCGTCGTGTAACATTTCAGAACAGAACCTGGGGCAGAACTGGGGGGGGGGGAACTCACTTGTCTGGGAGGGAAGGATGTTGTTTTGTTTGTTGTTTGTTTGTTTGTTTTGTTTTAAAACTCAGGAAATACTCATGACAAATAATCACACTGTGTTCAGCACCAAGGCCAGGGATGTATAATGTGTGTTTGTTTGAGCCTTTTCATGAAATACTTGAATCAGCCTTCTCACCACTTTTCATGGAAATCATGGTCAGACAAAATATGACAAGATTACATGATTAAATTCCTGAGCAAATCCATATAAACATTTTGCTGTTTAACTTTTAGCATTTAGAGGAGCCTTATCATATAAAATGCCATCATTGTGGTCAAAACCACCTTTTTCTTCATAGAATTCCATGAAATTATGCAATGCCATGTATTGCAAATTTGAACTGGTGACAGAGTTAGGCAGCAGGGAGGTTAACCTTTAGCCTGCTGAGAAAGCCTTATCCTCTGGTAGGAGACTCCAAGACAAGCAGGACCCCCCCCCCCCTAGCTGCGCGGCCCAGGTTACAGAGTTACTGTAGGAAGTGCAGAGCTGAGTACTTACCGCACAGGGAAGCCGTACCTGGGTTAACAGGGCAACAAATGCACAACGTTAACCCTCAACTCTACCTGTGTAACTGTAACAGTAGTCCTAACACATTAGTTAACCTGAGTTAAACAATGCAACACATGCACAACATTAACCCTCAAACTCTTACAGTAATCCTAACACATTAGTTAACCCAAGTTAACAGGGCAACAAATAACCCTCAAACTCTTACAGTAATCCTATACAACATTTGTATTATAAAATACTATTAGTCAACATCTTTAGCATCTACTACGAATCCTTACATGAGCAGGTCTCAAAAGTCATTTGGGCGATAGGTGCACTCAATTTTCCTACAAATATACACTCAGTCATGCAACAGAAAAATTTGGGGGCATGCAAGAAATGTTGTACTATATATAAAGTAGCACACTTCTGAATCAGTAAAATGGGAAGAGAGAAGAAAAAGTACATGTAGTTACAAGCAGAAGCTAGAACTTAAAGTCAGTGCAAGGCCAAATATCTACTAGCAGGTGCTCCCAGAGGGAAAAATTACTAGTAGGTGCACAGCTCCAATATTGCATTAGGTGCACAAAAGTGCATAATTACATTGTATGTAGCAGTATTTCCAGCCCTGATTTGTAAAGTTAACATACATTGTAAACATTCAGAATCTGTCACCAACCATACCACTGTGGACATTAGATTTATTGCATTATATCATATCATACCTTTTAGCACAATATCAAGAGCAGTTAGTAAATAAACATTTGACTAAAGCGAGTAATATTCAGACTTCAGGTATCTTATGCACTTGTGAGGATCCTATGGTGAGAAGTACATGTAAGTTATTTTTTATGAGAAATATAATTTTTGAGAAGTCCATACCTGTTGGTGAGCCCATATCTGATAGGCAGGGGCAACACACACACATATCATAACAAATTATCAACACACACATATCATAACATTATCAATATCATTAACTCAGGACCTGCACAACAATCTTCAATCTACTAGCAAAAAAAACAAGCAACACTTGCTGCTCTATGGGCTTAGTAAAAAAATTTTCTAAGTGGAGAAAAGAAAATCAATGTTGGGATAGGAGACAAACGTTGAAGAAAAATTTAACTGTTGGGTTTAAAAAAAATATTTAGTCATCTTCATCAAAGAAGTGACAAACATGCATGCATGCAAACCTGTTGGGATAGAAGGAAAACAACAAAAATTTCAGTTCTTTTTTGGCCTATTTGGCCTTTGACTACAGGCAAACAAACAAACAAAAGTACAGAGTACCTGTTAGGATGAGAGACAAACAAACAAACAAACAAACAACCATGTTTACCTGTTAGGGTGTGAAGCCGGCAGCATGAACTGGAACTCGACTGCGCAGGTTTCGTCTGACAGCTGCTGATGCTGCAGGCTCATGACTTCGTACGCGATGTAGGCCCGACGCACGTACACCTCCAGAGCTGCCATTCGCACCACGCGGTTCGTGTGGTAGAAAAAACTCGGCAGAACGTCAAATATAGACGTCTCTGACATGATCAGTTTCTGTAACAAACACAGGACAAAATAATCAACTTTCAGTCATTTCTTACTCATTTAACTCCTCAGGCCTGTAACACCAATTTAACTTCTTGGAAAATACTTGAATGTTATCTTGTTATTCTTGACCAATTTCTACTTCTTCCAGCCGCCTCCCGAAGCCTGGCAGAGACTAGCCTTGACCAGTACCTGTTGGACATTCAACATGTTCTAGGCAGGGACCAGGTTTGGATCAGGAAGGTTTGAATAAAGACCAGGATATTGATAATACAAGAAGCTTTTTACATCATCAAAATACATGGATGGCAAATTAACCAAATTATAGCCACTTCTAGAATCCACCATGGATGTCAAGACCAAGCAATGGTTTCAACTTTATCTAATATGCTAAAGTGTTTTAAAATCATCTGACAGAACTTGAAATCTCCATCTAGTCATTCAATGTACATATTGTATGACTGTCATTAAACAAAGAATGTAAGCAAGGGGCTATTTCTATCTAAAGAGCTGAACTGCACAGAAATTTTTCAAACAAAAATGGGTTATGCCAAAGAAACACACTCAGTCTGTTAAACACTACAAACCAACTCAGTCTGTTACATGTTAGTGCACTCTAGATCTGGAAACAGACATATGATTCAATATTCAAAATACTTAATACTAAAGTGATAAGTATAACTGTACAATGTAATATTAATTTAATTTATAAAGAAAATGGTGAAACATGCTGTCCTACACGGAAAATAACTGTCACAGCAAGATTCACAACATTTACATTATTATTCAGGGTAAAAAAACTTGATGTTTCGATCAGGAAAGGGACTGATACACTGGCCATTGGAAACCTTTAAGTCTGCTTTCATTGTTTATATTTTAGCTAACATCCCTGGACATGCGTTGTTCTACCTTTTCGTCTACTTTTCTACTTTGGCCACCACACATGTACAGAAAATGATTCGAATCCAAATGTACTAGTGTCAATAAAGCTTCAGATATAACTTTTTATCTCAGAAAACTTTCATCAGTAATCAGCAATGTGTGATTTACAGCCGTTCATTATCTAAAGGTGCATTTTTCTTTGAAAACAAACAGATGTATGACTGCTAAAAAAAATTCAGTAACAGCAGAAAACAAGTTGCACCAAACCATGACAGAACTTATAGAAGACTGAAGCAGACAGAAGTCACAACCAAACAGGAAATCTACCAAACAAACAAACAAACAAACAAACAAACAAACCAGCCAGCCGAGGCCGTTACCTCTTCAACGAGGTTTTCTCTACAGAGTCCGACGAAAAATCGGGCACCAGGCGGGGTCTGCAGTGGACGGACGCAGGGAGGTGAGCAGCATGGAGGGAAGGTGTCAGGTTACAGCATGGTGTCAGGTGGCAGAATTTTTACAGTTCTATGGTTTAAGGTAAATGCTACTTGCTACTCCATGGCTAGGTGTCCAGTTACAGTTTACTAAGGTGTCAGGTTACAGTCAGGTGTCAGGTTACAGTCAGGTGTCAGGTTACAGTCAGGTGTCAGGTTACAGTCAGGTGTCTGGTTACAGTCAGGTGTCAGGTTACAGTCAGGTGTCCGGTTACAGTCAGGTGTCAGGTTACAGTCAGGTGTCTGGTTACAGTCAGGTGTCAGGTTACAGTCAGGTGTCTGGTTACAATGTCTATTGTGTTTTCACTAATTATCTACAATGTACAATTTTTCCTGCAACCACAAACCCACAGTGACTGATTACTAGCCACTAACTCCAGAGAAGGCATCGAAGCCCCCAGAAATGCACACAAAAAATCAGATACTAGTAGATTTCAATAGACTAAAAATGTAAAACCTTAATTTTATACGTTACATATAATTGTGTACTGTGCAATCAGAGCCTTTGGGCATTGACTTATTAAATTTCTTACAAAACAATTCCTTTTTTTCCAGTTACATTTATTATGTGAGACACATGCCAGACCTTTTCTCTAATTAAGCAGCTACTTTTAAACAGTTACTACATAGAGAGTCAGGCTACTGGTTCAGAACTGTTGGGTCATACAGGTGCAATCAAGGAGGCAGTCAACTTGCTTTTGTCAAGAAAGTTAACCAAGGATCTATTCTGGACAGTGTAATTCTACCAGTTCTAAGCCTCCCTACCAGGGCCTGAGCATGTGCAGTGAGAAGCCAGAAGTCAGGGTCGAGGAAGTAGTGGAAGTCGTCTTGGGGTGAAAACTGAGACACGGATTTACAGAACAGAGGGAAATAAAAGAAACAGAATTGACTGTGCTATAAAATAGAAGGTGAAAAATGGTAAATATACTAGTTAGCGATAGGAGAGTTTTTCAAACAAAAAGCAACATGCTGTTTTTAGTTGCTTCTATGATTGTTCCAACTATTTCTGCTTGATTAATTAGTACCAGTCCTGTTACAGTTGCTATTAACTGACAATAGTTAGTAAATTGACTTGTCTCGCTAGCTGTCTGACTTGTTTTCACATTGTCTCACTTGCTGATTTTGAACTTGTTCTGACCTGTAGGTTTTAAAGTAGGCTCATCTGTAAGTTACAGATGATATTACCAGTATGTTGGGTCTGTAAGTTGTGATATAAAATAAAAGTGGTCTCACCAGTAACTTTGAAAATGGTCTCCCCTGTAAGTTTTGCTAAGGTCTCCCCTGTAAGTTTTGCTAAGGTCTCCCCTGTAAGTTTTGCTAAGGTCTCCCCTGTAAGTTTTGCTAAGGTCTCCCCTGTAAGTTTTGCTAAGGTCTCCCCTGTAAGTTTTGCTAAGGTCTCCCCTGTAAGTTTTGCTAAGGTCTCCCCTGTAAGTTTTGCTAAGGTCTCACCTGTAAGTTTTTAGGTCTCACCTGTAAGTTCTCAGGGCAGAACTGGTGGCCGTACATGTCGATGGCTGACAGGAAAATGGACTCCACCTGGTTGTGCCGAAGCTCGTAGGACGGCTGGTGCGCTGCGATCAACACCTAAACAAACAAACAAACAAATTACACCTTGATGGCAAGACTAGCACAGATCACCTGATACCTTGTCTGAGTCAGCTTTCTCCTGCATAAGTAGGAAACAAACTTTGGGTGCTTGATCTATATTTTAACTGTTTTATTAAACAAATTTAAAGTCAAACACACTTTCCTACCTGTCTGGCTCGCAGGGCGACCTTGGAGTTTTCCGTCTTGTTCAAGGTCGTGAGTTCGCTGAGGATGCTGGTGAGGTCATCGGTCAAACCCGGCTCTCGCTCGCACAGGTGGTCAATCAGCATGATCACCAACTGGTTCATCTTACCAACCTGCAGGGGGCAAACAGCAAGGTAAACATTCATGGATCCGGTCTGGTACAGTGTTAGGATCATGCCTGGCTCCCGCTCGCACAGGTGGTCAATCAGCATAATCACCAGCTGGTTCATCTTACCAACCTGCAGTTACACATAAACAGCAAGGTAAACATTCATGGATCCGGCCTGGTACAGTGTTAGGGTCAGACCCGGCTCTCGCTCCCACAAGTGGTCAATCAGCATGATCACCAGCTGGTTCATCTTACCAACCTGGTGTTGGAAAACATGACAGTCATGTTATCCAGAACTGTGCCTGTCTAGTAAATATGCCTGCAATCAATCAAGATGTACAGAGGATTGTCTTACCTGAGAGTGAGTCAAGATACTGGCCAGAACCTCCTCCATGTTATCTTTGTTCTTCTCCCTCAGTAGAGCCACACACTTGTCATAGGAGCCTGCACAGAGTTATAAAACTGTTACTGTTTCCCTGCTACCTAACTATAGGAGAGCCACACACTTGTCATAGGAGCCTGCACAGAATGGTAAAACTGTTAGTAAACTGTTTCCCTGCTACCTAACTCCACTAGAGTCACACACAGAGTCATACAAACCTGAGTACACAGAATGCTGTTAGTACAGCAGCTATAACCGTTACAGTCATGTTTTCATTGACCCTTTCCCTACTGCCTAACTCCAAAGCCAGTACAGATTTGCTTTCAAAAGTCTGTGTTATAGTTTAAGGGTCTAAAAAAACAAGACTCCTTACTATGCTGGAGCAAGGATTTATATTGTACAGCAGTCTTACTGAGCCTAAGGAACCAAACTTCTTACCATGCTGGAACTGAGACAGACTCTAAGGAACTCCTTACCGTGCTGGAACTGTGCCTCGGTCCTGAGGTACATCCTGAGTATATCCTGTACAACAGTTTTCGTGTGCCCGCGGATCCCGCTGCGGTATCGCTGCACGAGCTGAACGATGGTCTGCGTGTTCAGGAAGAAGTTGTCTCTCTCCGCCCGCTTCTGAAGGGTGGCTGCATGGCTGTCAATCACTGTCGCTATCTGGGGGGGGGGGGCAGAAAAAAACGCCTGTTAGAAACATAACAAATGTTGGGACACTGCATGGCTGGCTGGTGAAGTTGTTGAGACTCTAACACAGGGGTATTGCCAACCTACCAGGGGCTGTAGATGAGCAGAATCTGCTTCCATGTCCTTTTAGCTTCCAGCTTAACAACCTACATGTACATGTATACAGGGATCCTGGTACCTTCAGTTTCCTTTACCTGAGACTTTCACTTTTCATCACTTTACCTGAGACTTTCACTTTTCATCACTTTACCTGAGACTTTCACTTTTCATCACTTTACCTGAGACTTTCACTTTAATTCTCACCTGCTGACTGGGGAACTGGCAGAGTACGGAGGTGATGTTGGATGCGTAGGTGGCCAGGTGTTTCCTTATTAAACGCTCCACCTGTGCAGGGATGCGGCCGGAGGTGGTGGATATAACCTCCTGCAGTTCCAGTAGTGGCAGCGTGGGGTCTCTCAGGCAACGCATCAGGGTTTCCACTGCCTCATGGGTCTGCAGGGGGAAAATAGAGTAACTTCTGACACATGTACCAAGGAATATAGGAAATATCTGAAGCAAGAAAGCTGAAAAACAGGGTCTCCACTGCCTCATGGGTCTGCAGGGGCAAAACATAACCAAGTTGTAGTTTTATTATTATTGTAATGTTATCAATAAGCAGCCTTAATGTCTAAGAGGGGCAAAACCTTATTACACAGTTAAACATATCTCCCATATATGTAATGTAGTGGGGTCTCTCAGGCAACGCAGGGAGGGAAATACAAGCAAGTTGTAGTAACTTTGTAAAAACTTGGAAATCTGTAAGACAATCTATCTAACATTAAAGGTTGTAGAGCACAGTCGTACCTTCTGTCTGAAGTAGGGATAAGAAAGCCAGTAAGACAATCTATCTCCCATATATGAAATGTGTTGTTTGACTGTGTATAGCAGAATGACTGTTACAGTACCTTCTGTCTGAAGTAAGGGTTTGGGAGGCAGTAGCCTCGCATTACATTCTCCAGCTTCTGCCGAGCATCCTGGAAAATCTGTAAAACAACAAACAGCGCAATCAGCCAACAGCAGTGAAATAAAAAATATGAAGCAAAATACAGATCTTCAAATAGTTTTCCTGCCTCCTTTTTTCCTGAATTGACCGTGTGGTATGGACCAAGAGAAAGAAACTCAACCAAATCAATCAAACCTGTGCCTGCTGAACTTTACAGGGGTGAAGGTCAGGTCAAGGCCAGGTCAGAGTTCATACAAGGTTGATTTTCTCGCCCTTCAGGTCGACCGAGTGGTGAGTAGGGAAGCCGGTCGTGTAGACCTGGGCCTGCTGGGGTCATCTAAGGCCAGGTCAGAGTTCATACAAGGTCAGACGGTAAGGGTACTCACGAGGTTGATTTTCTCTCCCTTCAGGTCGACCGAGTGGTGAGTGGGGAAGCCTGTGGTGTAGACCTGGGCCTGCTGAACCCTGCTGGGGTCGTCTAAGGCCAGGTTAGCTACAACGCTGCCTGGACTCAGGATGGCTCCGGCTCGCTTTACAAAATGGACGCTTTGGAACAAAATGGGCATTATTTAACACAGAAAAGAGGACTAGTATCAGAGATGATGCCATGACATACAAAACAAAGCTACATTGTAAATATCCCTCTGAGTCTCTGCGACTGAGATCGAGTTTCCTCCACAATCTAGGTAGAAAAAGGCAAGAAATCATCTTTCCAATTGAAAGCAGAAACAGCAGAACACATAAAAGTTTTAAAACTACCCACCATCCGCTCTCTGTGACAGTGAGGGCCATGACCATCTTCATGACCTCTATCTCTGCGTACGCCTGGCCGCTGAACACATGACCTCCGTCCTCCACACTGTAGTGCAGCAGCTTTCCCGCTGAAGGGGACCTGAAGGGCACAACGACCTTCAGGAGTTAGTTTTTAGGTTTTGTCTTCACTTATTTGCATATCAATCAATAGTTTGTGCTTATAAACCTGCATTTCCCCTCTGGTCTCTCAGTCACTGATGAAAGGTAGTGGATACTAGCTGAAACGTCTGACCGTTTCCAAAATCATATCTAGTTGCTTGAGTAACTGCTTTTTGGAAAACACAGATCACCTGAGAACAGACGGGTCGTTCTCCTTCTCGAACACGATGGTCTTGTTGCCAATGACGACGCGATAACGATCCACCTCCTCCTTCATGTAGGTCGTGTAGCTGTTGCCGTCGAATGACAGGAGGAGACCACCATCACTCAACCTGGGGGGGGGGGGGCATAAAAATAGGTTAACTTTGGTAGGAGACCTCCATCACTCAACCTGGGGGGGCATTAAAAACATTGGTGGGAGACCTCCATCACTCAACCCGGGGGGGGGGCATTAAAAACATTGGTGGGAGACCTCCATCACTCAACCTGGGGGACATATTAGTAGAATACGCCATTAAAGTTTAAACATTGGTAGGAGACCATGTAAATCTTGAATGCAAAGCAAGAACCTTCCTTAGATCTCAGAGACTTAAGGGATCTGATTCAACAAAACAAACAAACAAACAAACAAACGCCTCACCTGTGGACGTCCACTTCAATGGTGGATTTGTTCATCACTAGGAAGTAGGAGCTCGGGGACTGCCGCGTCACCTGGAGGGGGAGGAGGAGGAAAATGTACTAAGGAATCCCAAATCTATTCAATGAACAGTTCGTGCTTAATATAAACCTGCATTTCTCCTCTGGTCTCTTAGTGTCACTGACAAAAGGTAGTGGATGCTACCTGAAATGTCTGACCATTTCCAAAATCATAGTATTACATAGGCAGTTGCTTGAGTAACTGTTTTTGACTGGATGTCTAACCTTCATTGATGAATCCCAAATCTAATCTGCTGGATCTCAAATTTGGACAAATACAGGAAATCAACAAACTGCTGTAATGGCTGTTGGGAAGATTGAACAGAATTTTCTACTCACCTCCAGGCAGTACTTGAAGCCCTCGAAGATGAGTTCGACCTCGACGGTGTTGGTGAGCGTTGTCGGGGGCAACACCTGTCCGCGCTCCAGCGACATCCGATAGTGATCCACGGCGCTCTTTATCTGGTGGTCGGCTACATGCATCGCTCCGCAGATCACACCTAACATGGTGTCAGGGCGCTCTGCCTGTGGGATCAAGTTACAGCTGTTAGGGTATCAGGTTACACATGGCTCCACAGATCACACCTAACATGGTGTCAGGTCTCTCTGCCTGTATGGGTCATATTACAGATATCAGGTTACACATGGCTCCACAGATCACACCCAACATGGTGTCAGGGCGCTCTGCCTGTATGGATCAAGTTACAGCTGCTAGGATATCAGATTACACATGCGATAGTGATCCACTGCACTCTGTATCTGATACCAGTAGTTAGTTACCAGTAACATAAAATCTGATTTATCCAAGGCAATAGTTACATGTATAAGCACACTGAAACAAAGTTGCTCATCAGGAATCTACCTGTACATTGTTCCTACCTGTACTTTCTCAGCGATGAGCCTGTCCAGCCAGCCAGTGCTGATGGCGTTGTTCTGGAAGGTGTCGGTCTCTAGGAGCTTGATGAGGTACTCCACAGTTGTGCGGAAATCTCCCCGAATGGACAGTTCCTTCAGCGCAATCACCATGTTCCTGTAAACACACAACATGTTCCTATAAACACACAACATGTTCCTGTAAACACACAACATGTTCCTATAAACACACAACATGACTGTTAGAAACTGTCAGTCACAGTCAGTACAGTCACACACACTGTAATCAGAAGCTTGATGAGGGAAATGTACTCCACAGTTGTGCAGAAATCTCCCCGGATAGACAGTTCCTTCAGCGCAATCACCATGTTCCTGTATGGGGAAAACACAGACATATACCTGCTATATACCAGTTTTACGGGCTATACAGGACTGGTACACTCTCATATGGAAGGCCTGTCAGAGTGACAATCCTTCAGTGTTATCATCGTCCATGTTGCTGAAACACAACATGACTGGTTGGAGAATCACTCACTCAAATAGTTATCACAAGGTTGATGAGGACTGGTACTCCTTTTTTCTTGACATATGAAAGCCTTCCCAGTGTGACAAATCCTGTGTTATCAAAATGTTCCTGGGGTCCAGGAAAACACTTGTCAAACATTATACAAAGCAGTGTCCAAATTTTAATCAAAAGCTAGATGACGTACTACATTTATCTTTTTGTGTCTTAGCAATAATTACTGGCCTTTGGATCAGGAAGGAATTTGCCGGCCAAAAAATTCATATCATCATTTATGATTGGACTCATGATATTACATCTAGAAAGTAACAAATATTGAAACTTACGAGACAGCATCATCCCTGTCCTCTCCCCAGGCGAAGCAGTGTCCAAACTGTGAGTCCGCGAACTCGTGTAACCCTCCGCTGGCCGACACGCTGAAGTAACCCCACACGTTCTTACTGCTGCGGAAATTCAGCTCCTGCACTGTCCCAGAGCTGGGCTTCAAACCCTGGGGGGGGAGGGGGGCAAGGTTAGTCATGTACAACCTAACCCTCTAACCCTAACACCCCAACCCTAACCCTAACCACACACGTTCTTACTGCTGCGGAAATTCAGCTCCTGCACTGTCCAAGAGCTGGGCTTGAAACCCTGGGGGCGGGAGGAGTTAGAGTACAGTACTAGCTAGTGCCTTATCCTAATCCTAATGGCTGCCAAGAAGCCTCAGCATCAGTGTGCAAGCATGTTCAAACCCCCCTTAATGAGAACACCAGAATCTGATGTTAAACTGGAGAGTGAGTGAACCTTACCGAGAACAGCTGTTACAGTTACAGAAATCTGATGTTAAACTAGCGAAAAGTTACCTCATCTGGGTTTTCGCTGGTGACCCTGGCTGCAATCACATGACCTCTCGGCACTGGCTTGTGCACTGGGCTGTGGGAGGTAAACAAAAACAACTGTTTGTAAACAAAAACAACTGTAAACAAAATTGTTTACATTAGCCCATGATACAAAAAAGAAGGCTTTCCCCACCTGTCGAAGTCAATGGTAGAGTCCCCCCAGGGGTCCTCTCCATACAGCAGCCTGATGTCCTTTATCCTGTACAGGGGCACGCCCATTGCAACCTGGGGGGGAGAAGGGTTACTGTGAATATGTTTGCCAGAATTTCACAAAAAAAGGGGAAAAGAGATGATAATTGGGAAAATAACCCAGTAACAGGTTATTATCACAAACCTGTAGCTGAGCAGCTGGAAGGTTGACGTCTGCCACCATCTCTGTGCACGGATGCTCAACCTGCAAATTTGGTCAAAAAAATTATTCAATGTTTTAGAATGATCTAAACTGTTTGCTTTCAGTGTCATATGTGATTGACAATGTGTAAACCAGAATGTGTGCCAACAGAAAATCTTAATATGTCTTATAGTATGTAAATTTGTATGTATGTCTTATGTAAGTTTATATTTAAGTACCTTGCATGAGGATCTGAATCAGTTTGGTCATTACACCTATTATTACTCTTCTTGGGCCCTAGTCCCCATGTTGAGCAAAGGCCACCATGCAATGATTTAGTCCACTAATGCAGTTAACTAATGCTTGAGGTGTGGTTCTCCCTAAAAATATAGCTGTTCAAGTTACAATTTACAGGATGCAATAAGACTGGGCTTCAAACCCACAACCTCCTTTACCTGCAGTCTTGGGTTGAGCTCGAGGAAGTAGAAAGATCCGTCATCGCTGTAGAGGTACTCCACGGTACCTGTGCTGACATAGCCCACCATCTTAGCAAGGACTACTGCAGCCTGGAACAACAGGAGCCACAGTTGTGAGCACAGCTAACCCTAACCCTAACCCTTACTGTAGAGGTAACCCTAACCCTAACCTTCAATCTACAAAATAATGCATTACAAAAAAGCTTGTAACATGGTCCATAATCTTGTTAAGGACTTATTGTTCCCCAATTCTTACTTAGGCTAGAACTAGTCAGTACTGACACGAGGACAGTGGTACACTTAGAAACATTTAGGTAAAAACCTTCTCCATCCGGTCCCAGATGTCGGGAGGGGCAACAGTAGCCATGGCAACAGTAGCCATGGCAACAGTAGCCATGGCAACAGTAGCCATGGCACCAGAGCTTACCTTCTCCATGCGGTCCCAGATGCCAGGAGGGGCAACAGTAGCCATGGCAACAGTAGCCATGGCAACAGAGCCATGGC
>NW_017804509.1:927119-930467 GCF_001625305.1 Branchiostoma belcheri
TACACTGATTCAGAAACATTTAGGTAAAAAACCTTTCTCCATCCGGTCCCAGATGTCGGGAGGGGCAACAGTAGCCATGGCAACAGTAGCCATGGAAACAGTAGCCATGGCAACAGTAGCCATGGCAACAGTAGCCATGGCAACAGTAGCCATGGCACCAGAGCTTACCTTCTCCATGCGGTCCCAGATGTCAGGAGGGGCAACAGTAGCCATGGCAACAGTGCTTACCTTCTCCATGCGGTCCCAGATGTCGGGAGGGGCAACAGTAGCCATGGCAACAGTGCTTACCTTCTCCATGCGGTCCCAGATGTCGGGAGGGGCAACAGTAGCCATGGCAACAGTGCTTACCTTCTCCATGCGGTCCCAGATATCAGGAGGAGCCACAGTAGTCGGTGCTTCTTCGATGATTTTCTGGTGTCTTCGCTGGATAGAACAGTCACGCCCAAATATGGAGATGGCGTTCCCGTACTGATCAGCCAATAGCTGCACCTCCAGGTGACGGGCACTGTGGGTAAAAACAGCATTATGGGTATATTCCTAAAGCTAACCATGAAGGTATGAATAAAATTTTTAAGATATTCTTTGTTGCCAGAGTGAGTGAGTGAGTAATTATATTATTGGGAGAGAGAAAGAGAGAAGAAATAGAGTGAGAGAGAGAGAGAGAGTGAGAAAGAGAGAAATACCGACCTTTTCGCCAGTTTCATGATGAATATAGGCAACCCCGGCACCTCGTTCTGAGAGAGTGACTGAGTGAGTGAGCGGGTATGTGAGTGAGTGATTGTGTGAGAGAGTGACTGAGTGAGTTGAGTGATTGTGTGAGAGAGTGAGTGAGTGAGTGAGTGAGTGAGTGAGTGAGTGAGTGAGTGAGTGAGTAAATGAGGGATGAGTGTGTAAGAGTGAGAGAGAGTGAGAAAGAGAGAAATACCTTTTCGCCAGTTTCATGATGAATATCGGTGACCCCGGCACCTTGTTCTGAATGAGTGAGCGGGTATGTGAGAGAGAGTGAGAGAGAGAGTGAGAAAGAGAGAAACTCCAACCTTTTCGCGAGCTTCATGATGAATATGGGCGACCCCGGCACCTCGTTCTGCACCTGTCGGAACGCGGCCGGGAAATCGTCCTCCGTCTCGACCTTGCGAATGCCCTTGCCGCCGCCGCCCTCCGAAGCCTTGATCATCACCGGGTACCCGATCGCTGTGGCACTCTGGGAAGGGGCAAAGGTCAAGCTTACTTCATCTCAAATGTGTATCAAATTCTAGGTCATTTTGATATCGATTGTGTACATAATAATTATATGTTGAAGTTAAAGTTAATTAAAGCTTGGGAGTTGAAGAATCAGAGGCTGTCCTGCGCGTTGCTGTGGGGTGCCTGTAAGAATGGCAGGTTCTCACCTGGATTCCTTCCTCGGCAGTTTCCACACATGCCTGTTTGAAGAGTTGCTGGGGAACCTTGATGGACTTGCCAGCTTTCAGAGCCTCCTCACTCCACTCGATCTTCAACCCTGAAGGGCACAGCAAGGGCATAGCAAGGTCACGGCAAGGTCATAGCAACGGCACAGCAAGGTCACAAGGTAATGGGAAGGTATAGGGGAGGGGAGGGTTAGTGTATAGTGACATACCGGTGCCGCTCCAGGCCATGGTGGGCACGTTTGCGCTCTGTGCGATGATGGGGGAGGGTTAGTGTGAGTGTATAGGGGATTAGGGTTAGTGGGAGTGTACAGTAAGGGTTACGTACCACTGCCACTCCAGGCCATGGTGGGCACGTTTGCGCTCTGTGCGATGATGGTGGAGGCGATCTTGTCCCCGAGCGCCCACATGGCCGACTCCCCCGGCCCGATGAAGCTGATGTTGTTGTTGTGCAGGAGTTCCGGCAGCTTCGGGTTCTCGGAGGCATGGCCCCAGCCGGCCCACACAGCCTGTAACATACAACGGTAACTACGCTGTAACTATGGCAACAACACTGTAGCCATGGCAACAGGAGTTCCGGCAGCTTCGGGTTCTCGGAGGCGTGGCCCCAGCCTGCCCATACAGCCTGTAACAACATTAACCATCATGGTAACTACACTGTAACTATGGCCCACACCGCCTGCAACAACAGTAACCATGGTAACTACACTGTAACTATGGCAACAACACTGTAGCCATGGCAACAGGAGTTCCGGCAGCCTCGGGTTCTCCGAGGCGTGGCCCCAGCCGGCCCACACAGCCTGTAACAACAGTAACCATGGTAACTATGGCAACAACACTGTAACCATGGCAACAACACTCTGTTACCATGGCAACAACACTGTAACCATGGCAAGAAATCTGTAGCTCGAACCCTTCAGGTTCTGTGAGGTGTGCCCCCAGCCTGTCTACATCCTATTCCATGTTCTATTCTGCAAACTCAAACTATCCCATTCCGGGAAAATATCCCATTCCGGGAAAATATCCCATTCCGGGAAAATATCCCATTCCGGGAAAATATCCTATTCTGGGAAAATATCCTATTCCGGGAAAATATGATCCTACTCCAGGAAAATATTCTATTCCGGGAACTAATTATTATTATATTGCCGACCTGCACGGGTATCCTCTTGGCGATGTCGAGGATGAGGTCGACGTTGGCGTAGTTGTTGTTGTTGGGTCCGCCCGGAACGGGGACGTACTGGTCTGCCATCTTTATGTACTCTGCAACACACATCACATCAATATACAGTCATGTACGTAGTACACAATCATGTAGCACTGGCACATACTGGTCAGCCATCTTTATGTACTCTGCAAGCAAGTTACAACATTACAGCAATTATAGTATACAATGTACATTGTTGTAGGACTATCCTGAAGTATATTCCTTACAATATTGAATAAACTTGCAGATTTGCACTCTTAGTACCTGAGATCAAACAAAGCAGAAAACACACCTGTGTCGGATGAAATAAAACAAGGCTTAAAACTGACCTGCGTTGGCCTTCAGATCCTCAGGAGTTACCATGGCAACAAAGCGAATGGCGCGCTCGTTGCGGAACATCTCGTAGGCCCAGCGCCGGATGGAGCGCATGCACTTCACCGCCGCAATGCCGTTATTCGCTATCAGAACCTAAAGTCAAGCAAATCAATCAACCCATCAATTAACCAACAGCCCAATGAATATGACAAAAGATAGTTGGTACATAAATTGACAATATAATATAGGATAGGATTGAAAAATGTGTTAGCTATAATTCCAACTGATGACGTAGTTACGTGTAGTCAGTATGAAACAGCTACAACTTCAAAGTTGTCATTGAATCTAGGCACTTCACGGCTGTTTTAAGAAACATTGACTGTCATGATTAAGACATCTTCACCTCGCTGATGACCTTGTTGC
>NW_017804509.1:930487-932128 GCF_001625305.1 Branchiostoma belcheri
AGATATTCTTTGTTGCCAGAGTGAGTGAGTGAGTAAGTATATATGGAGAGAGAAAGAGAGAAGAATAGAGTGAGAGAGAGAGAGAGTGAGAAAGAGAGAAATACCGACCTTTTCGCCAGTTTCATGATGAATATAGGCAACCCCGGCACCTCGTTCTGAGAGAGTGACTGAGAGAGTGAGCGGGTATGTGAGTGAGTGATTGTGTGAGAGAGTGAGTGAGTGAGTGAGTGAGTGAGTGAGTGAGTGAGTGAGTGAGTGAGTGAGTGAGTGAGTAAATGAGGGATGAGTGTGTAAGAGAGAGAGAGAGTGAGAAAGAGAGAAATACTGACCTTTTCGCGAGCTTCATGATGAATATGGGCGACCCCGGCACCTCGTTCTGAATGAGTGAGTGAGTGAGTGAGTGAGTGGGTATGTGAGAATGAGTGATTGTGTGAGAGAGTGAGTAAATGAGGGATGAATGTGTAAGACAGAGAGAGAGAGAGAGTGAGAAAGAGAGAAATACGGACCTTTTCGCCAGTTTCATGATGAAGATGGGTGACCCCGGCACCTCGTTCTGCACCTGTCGGAACGCGGCCGGGAAGTCGTCCTCCGTCTCAACCTTGCGGATGCCCTTGCCGCCGCCGCCCTCCGAAGCCTTGATCATCACCGGGTACCCGATCGCTGTGGCACTCTGGGAAGGGGCAAAGGTCAAGCTTACTTCATCTCTCAATTCTAATTGGTCTGTTTAGTAACAAGTCAAGAAAGTGACTCAAATGTGTATCAAATTCTAGGTCATTTTGATATCGATTGTGTACATAATAATTATATGTTGAAGTTAAAGTTACTTAAAGTTTGGGAGTTGAAGAATCAGAGGCTGTCCTGCGCGTTGCTGTGGGGTGCCTGTAAGAATGGCAGGTTCTCACCTGGATGCCTTCCTCGGCAGTTTCCACACCTGCCTGTTTGAAGAGTTGCTGCGGAACCTCGATGGACTTGCCGGCTTTCAGGGCCTCCTCACTCCACTCGATCTTCAACCCTGAAGGGCACAGCAAGGGCATAGCAAGGTCACGGAAAGGTCATAGCAACGGCACAGCAAGGTCACAAGGTAATGGGAAGGTATAGGGGAGGGGAGGGTTAGTGTATAGTGACATACCGGTGCCGCTCCAGGCCATGGTGGGCACGTTTGTGCTCTGTGCGATGATGGTGGAGGGTTAGGGTTAGTGTATAGGGGAGGGTTAGTGGGAGTGTACAGTAAGGGTTACGTACCACTGCCACTCCAGGCCATAGTAGGCACGTTTGCGCTCTGTGCGATGATGGTGGAAGCGATCTTGTCCCCGAGCGCCCACATGGCCGACTCGCCCGGACCGATGAAGGAGATGTTGTTGTTGTGCAGGAGTTCCGGCAGCTTCGGGTTCTCGGAGGCATGGCCCCAGCCGGCCCACACAGCCTGTAACATACAACGGTAACTACGCTGTAACTATGGCAACAACACTGTAGCCATGGCAACAGGAGTTCCGGCAGCTTCGGGTTCTCGGAGGCGTGGCCCCAGCCTGCCCATACAGCCTGTAACAACATTAACCATCATGGTAACTACACTTTAACTATGGCCCACACCGCCTGCAACAACAGTAACCATGGTAACTACACTGTAACTATGGCAACAAC
>NW_017804509.1:932162-933791 GCF_001625305.1 Branchiostoma belcheri
AGTATATCATTTTCATAAAAAGCAGTTCATGAAGTTAGCATTTAACAGACACATTAAGAACATTATAGACAGATATTAAACATTATAAACAGTGTCAATAATCAGGGAAAGATTTTTGTCTTTGGTTCAGCAGCAAGCGTCATTACTCCAGGCTTCATGTGCTGTGATCAGAGGTTTGAATTTCCATCAGTTTTCTGCAGCTTAAGTGACAAGAAACAGGCGTTTCACCTTCTCCTGCCCGTCCTCTTGTACCCTTCCTCAGCCGCTGCCTCCGTCTCGGGGCTAAAAAGGCACCATACATGTCAAACGACCTTCAACTTCAAGGTCACGCTGAATACATGTCAAACGACCTTCAGCTTCAAGGTCACGCTAAATACATGTCAAATGACCTTCAACTTCAAGGTCACTCTAAATACATGTCAAATGACCTTCAACTTCAAATTTACCCTCCTGTGAATCAGAGAAGAACTGGTCAGATGAAAAAAAATTACAATTTATTGACTTCAAAATATTTTCTATCACATGTTTGTGTACTTAATTACAAATTTGAAATATCATACTTTAATCACTAATATATACATAGAAAGTACATACTTGGTGGTTGCCCCTTGACCTTCAGGCCGGGGACACATGACGAACTCCTCCCCAGAGGTCGCGGAGTCGCTGAGCGGGGAAATGTCGGCGGCCGTGTTCTCCGAGGAGGTCGGCGGCTCCGAACCCTCGCTACGTTCCGCCATGCTGATCACAACCGACGGGACAGTTCTGCACAAATAAACATTTCTCAAGTTAGATATGATTTATGATACAGACAAGTTAGAAATTAACTTACTGGCAAATGACTGCCCCAACCACCAGCTGTTGTCCAGCCAGAGATTATCCCTGAAACACCAAAAACTGACCCAAACACAGTTTAAAACATATGTCATAAGATTCATGTTTAAAACTAGAAAGGCCAATATTTGCTTTGGAGCAAATACAGCGATGGGTTCACCACATTTTACGACATGGCAGGGAGAGAATGAGAAACACAAGGGAAAACAATGATTTACATTGATATAACTATAATATGAAGTAACATACAACTAAAACAACAGTTGGATAGCTATTCCCTACTTTATTGGTTAGGATTTTTAATTGCATAATGCAAACTGTTGATTTTACAAAATAAATAAAAAACGTTCAATGCCCCGCATTCCAATGCTGGAGCAGAAAAGCTTGAAATACCTACCAAAACACTTGAATAAAGACATACTGTCAGTATGGAAATGACTCTGTAGCAGGTGTTAATCAAGTTAAATCCCAACAGCCAATCAGCAAGAAATGCTCTGTGCAGGTGGAAATGCTCTGTGCAGGTGTTAATCAAGTTAAATCCCAACAGCCAATCAGCAAGAAGTATAGAGGAAAGCTGCATGCCTATTGGTTGATGCCCTGCATTCCATTGTGATGACTCATGCCCAAACATGGTAAACAGGCACACTAACACAGTAATACTATTTGCTATAACACAGACCAAAAACTACAAATAAAACCATTCTAAAAGCCTGTATCACAAAAATTTAAAAAACGCCTAGGGGTATTTGCCCACTGTACCTCCATACCAAATTTCAGGACCTTAGGCCCTAAAATGAA
>NW_017804509.1:933811-964954 GCF_001625305.1 Branchiostoma belcheri
CAGTAAAGGTTATTGATAGATTGATTAATCTATTGATGGGCTATAGGTCAAAGGTTGACCCTCTTTACTTTGGTTAGTAAAATCTCCTTTTAGTGAAAAAAAAAGTGTCAATTTCAATCTTTTAAGACATGTAAATCTACGTTAGTTTTATAACCCCCCATTAGTTCTATGTAACAGCCCATGTTAGAACTTCAGACACCACAGAAATGGACAGGTTCACTTCAAACAGAGGGGTGGTCAGGTGTCACTTCAGCCATCAGGAGGAAAGTTATGTCTGAAAACAGCTCTGAATGTTTTAGTAAAGTCTCCACACTTTGTTAGAAACAAAAACTGCAAAAAAAACTCCAAACTTTGGGACCTCAACGCACAAAACTGGCCAGATGGTCCTTATACAAGTTTGGACCAGCTTTGTGCAAAGAGAATCCCAATTCTATAATTTCACCTTCTTTTACTACTACCAACAGGCCAGTTTCTAAATATGGTGATGTCGGGGAATTGGATACTGTCCATCGAACGTCGGAATGAGATCGCCGCCGGCAAACTCATCTGTCTACAGAAACATGCAATTCAGCACAAAGTTTAACTCATTTGTCTACAACCACAGATACATAAAGGTCAGTATTCTAGTAGCAGAACAATGGTAAAATGTAAGCTGAAGATTAAAAAAATCAAATCTAAACTTATCACAGTATTAATGAGTATATCATTTTCATAAAAGCAGTTCATGAAATTAGCTTTGAACAGACACATTAAGAACATTATAGACAGATATTAAACATTATAAACAGTGTCAATAATCAGGGAAAGATTTTTTTGTCTTTGGTTCAGCAGCAAGCGTCATTACTCCAGGCTTCATGTGCTGTGATCAGAGGTTTGAATTTTCATTAGTTTTCTGCAGCGTTTAGTGACAAGAAACAGGCGTTTCACCTTCTCCTGCCCGTCCTCTTGTACCCTTCCTCAGCCGCTGCCTCCGTCTCGGGGCTAAAAAGGCACCATACATGTCAAACGACCTTCAACTTCAAGGTCACCCTAAATACATGTCAAACGACCTTCAGCTTCAAGGTCACGCTAAATACATGTCAAACGACCTTCAATTTCAGGTCCCGTTAAATACATGTCAAATGACCTTCAACTTCAAATTTACCCTCCTGTGAATCAGAGAAGAACTGGTCAGATGAAAAAAAATTACAATTTATTGACTTCAAAATATTTTCTATCACATGTTTGTGTACTTAATTACAAATTTGAAATATCATACTTTAATCACTAATATATACATAGAAAGTACATACTTGGTGGTTGCCCCTTGACCTTCAGGCCGGGGACACATGACGAACTCCTCCCCAGAGGTCGCGGAGTCGCTGAGCGGGGAAATGTCGGCGGCCGTGTTCTCCGAGGAGGTCGGCGGCTCCGAACCCTCGCTACGTTCCGCCATGCTGATCACAACCGACGGGACAGTTCTGCACAAATAAACATTTCTCAAGTTAGATATGATTTATGATACAGACAAGTTAGAAATTAACTTACTGGCAAATGACTGCCCCAACCACCAGCTGTTGTCCAGTCAGAGATTATTCCTGAAACACCAATAACTGACCCCAAACCCAGTTTAAAACATATGTCATCAGATTCATGTTTAAAAAAAAAAGTCATGCACAGTGATGATTGTCTTGGGAAGAACTTTACAAGTTCATATCAAGGCCTTCACCATTTAATAAGGATGGCTGATATGTGTGGTGCGCCTGTCCTGCAAACTCAGGTTAGTAATGCTGCTATTATGCTTCCGCGGACCAGTTAAGATGTAGATGTGTGTGATAATATATTATTAATTATTAATCATTTTTCAACATCTGCATCAGCATGTTAGCGACCATCAACCCCAGGCTCCACCTGACCTATGACCTACCCTCGACCAAACATGGCCGCAGTTCAGTCAGTCCGCGGAAGGTTGGTTTTCTCCCAAGGCAGCCAAACTCCCCTGGCAAATATTAGCCAGTATAGTTAGTTTGGTAGAGACTATGGTATTTTCCAGCACCTTATACATGTTACTTAATAATAAATATAATAAAATATGTCCTTGTCTTATTTGTACACTGTCCCTTAAAGTGTGCAACCAAGGACACTCAGTAATGTGTCCTATTGTCTGTCTAACCCCCTTTCTCTCAGTCTAAAATCATTACGCTCCAGTTTTCAGATAATTGCGTAGTTCTGGATTGTCCATACTATATTTCACATTTTCTACAAATTTGACAATTACGCCTTTCCAATTCTTTCTGTAGTCAGAATATTATTATTACCCTATTTTCAGTTTTTCCATAAAATTAAAAAATGAATGCACACATTAAATTTTATACACCTGTTAGTGTTATGTTGTTTTCCTCTACTTGCCCATAGGCTTGTATGTCTGAGTATACTGTAATTCCTGATTTTTTTTCACAGCACTTTTATGTTCACTGTTTTCACTGTCACTTCTGTACCGTGAAGTTATCCTTACTGTAAATATAATTCCTGGACTTTCTTTTTCCTGCACCTGTTGCCACCTTTGATATATAGTTCCATGATTGTCCATTTTTCTCAGACCGTGACCTTTTGCTACCGTGAACATAAAGTGAATTACAGTATATACTAGCTGAAACATGACGTCGCCACATAACAACATTGCAACAGGAACTGTTGCGCCTCAGGGTTATTTTGCAACAGTCTTAACATTCCAACCTACCCACAGACCTTCAGTAAACCTGGTGCTGATTGGATGTCACAGCGAGCTAACCCAAGCCCTTTTGTAAGAGGCACAGTGATTGGTTAAACCAGAGACACGCTCATGATTCAATATATACCAGTTCCTGTTTTGGTCAACGCCCATTCATTTTCAAATCCTGGGGAAACAACACACATTGTGGCTACAGCAGATTTTTCTGCTCCCTGGAACAAAGTAAGTTAAACTTTGTTTTCAGCCTTTATACTATAGTATAGATTGTATCTTTTGTTACGTAAAAGCTCTAATTATATAATGCTCTTTTTCCTGTAATGAGTTAAGTATGGCTGCTGTACACTTGCAGGTGCCATTTCATCTGAACCCTACCTTAACATCCCCCCCCAAGCAGTAAGTTTGGCTTGTTTAATGTTTTTAGGCTAAATTTGTCCAGCTTTCAATATTTTGTCATCTTTCCCGTGTGACGACTGGCCTAACCTAATTGCTAGCAGACTCAAATATCAGTACCATATATTATATAACCTCTAATCTTTTGCTGTAAACACCTGGATCTACCTACTAGTGCATGGAAAATGATCATATGGATTCATCGCAAAACTAGATGACAACACTCGTAACCCGTGTAACACTTTTAATTTTGATGTGGTTCAGTTAGAGACATTTTGTAAGCTGTACATAATTCAGCCAAATGGCTGCGAGGTGCCAACTGAAATATACCATCCATATAACATTCATATAGTATCACCCAAAGACAAGCTGAGAAAATAGAAAGCCTGACAGATTTCCCCAAAGAAGCCTAAAAAAACATCCAAACCAGGCCCCACACCTCTGCTTGGAGAGTAACCCTACCCATAATTATCTCCCAAGGACGCTGAATAAGGTCACTCAATTATTTACACAACAACAGTAAAACCCTCGTTAAGCTCATTAGGGTTAATCATAAGCTCATTAATGACTCACTCATTTATCCTCTTTGTGCTTAGCCGGAGATAAGACTATGACTAAGACAAAAGCTCAATAGTCTGATTCAGGAGGCATTGTTCTGGCCTGTAATCTAAATACCAAACAAAACAGGTGTTTACAGAGCTTATTGTGGACAGTCTTCCTGTGTTTTTCACACAAAAAAGTAGTCTGACTCACATAGCAGCATCACCCCATATAACCAGGGCTGGAAATACTGGGTACATGTGCACCTTACTGCACCCAAATTTGGAGCTGTGCACCAAGTTTTTTTCTGTGGGTGCACCCAAATATTTTTGCAGGTTTACATAATGCAAAGATTTAAAAAAAAAAAGCATATTCTCAACATCTTAGTGTCAGAAAAATAATAAAACCATTGTTATTAGTACTTTTCTTTAGAATTTACAAATGAAACATAATTAAAGTTATTGCTGACATTCTAGTTATTCTATAATTCTATATGGTGCACCCAAAAATTTTTGTGCGCCCAATTTTGTAGGTTAAGTGCACCAGGTGAGTCCACCTATTTCCAGAAGTGACTTTCGAGCCCTGCTAACCTAAATGCAACAGGAGCTGTTAACGCCCGAGGGCCACTTAACAACAATCTTAGCATTCCAACCCGCCAAAACACCTCGAGTAAGCCAGGTGCTGATTGGGTGTGATAGCAAGCTAACCCAGGCCCTTTTGTAAGAGGCACAGTGATTGGTTAAACCAGAAATGATGACATCAATGATTCAATAATAATATAGACTTCCTGTTTTTGACTACGCCCATTCATTTTTAACGAGACACGAAAACACCTGCACTGCAGAATTTCCTGCTTCCTGCTACAAAGTGAGTCTGTTTTCACTGTACTACATGTACCTTAAGTTTGTATCTCTCAGATCTATGATTGACTACCGGTAAGTAATTTTGTCATTCAAAACGTTGTGCTTTTTAAGTGATACCGGGGGTACATGTGTTGTACATGCATGGTGGCTTACACTAAGGAAATGGCAGTAGCCTGGACATGGATGCCACCCGATCCAATTTCTTTACCCTACAAGCGGAGGCTTGTCTTAGGTAGTTGTTTTTAGGCTTTTGTCTGGCCTTCGTAATGATATCGATAAAAATGCAGCCAAGCTTCTTCCGAAGACAACATGTACAAATGTAGTTCCTTCTTGTGGCACACCGTATACATGTACCCTTTCAACAGTGCAGCCGTTGTTTTTTCTTGTGTTAAACTCGAATAATCGCGGCTGCACAGTGCGGCTCAAATTTCTTGTTGCGGAGGTGGATGCATTAGACCAGGTACTCAAGTACAGTATTCTGTTTAAACCAAGGATGAAACGAAATCCTGGCTCAACATTTGGCTCTCAGAGAATGTCCTTCTAAAGTAGATTGAAAGTAACCAGGTGGAAATAGTAATTATCAATTTGTTTCCCTGGTTACTTGAAAACAACTAAAAAAAACATCCAAAACAAGTCCAACCTCTGCTTGGAGAGTGACCTTAGTCATCTCCCAAGGACACTTGATAAGGCCCAATCAATTATTTACAAATAGAACTTCGTTAAGCTCATTAATGTAATTTACAGGACATTGTTGCGAAGGATTTGTATAGAGCAGACTAGACAAGTGTCTGCAGTCCTAAAATAAAAGTTCACTGTGGACGTCAGTTGTCTGTGTTTTTCACATAAAACTGTGCTGAGATATACAAGACATGTAAGTTGTAACACAGCCTGACTGTAGACCCAGCCTGGATGCCAGACACTGGACACAGCCATGGTTACTGATCCTGTGGGTTAAGGGGGCATGCTTGTGCTCCTTGGCACTGGGCCTAGGTATACTTCTGGTTATCTCAAAGTAAACTTAAAATTATCTCTTCCAAGTTGCACACTGGATAACTTGGGTATAGGGTAACAGTTTGGTGGCACTGACATCAGCTAATAGTGTGTCAGAGCTCCAAGACTTGGCACAGGCCCGCCTCCAGTTATTTCTAACTTGAAATTATCCCCCGCACTTGAGCTAACTCGAGTCGGGTGCCGTTTGGGACCAGGACATAATCATATTATGTTTCCCTCCCTGCCTCCAGGCCATATTTGGGTCTGGTATCCAGGATCCCTTCACAATAAATCAGCTTCAATAAAGGCCATTCAAATGTTTTCTAAAGAAGCTGGCCTGAAAAATGGATTAGAGCAGCTAATTTCTGAGTCTCACGCAGGATTAAGTGCTCAGGCTTTCACGTTTTTACTATTTTGGACACACCAATTTAATTATTGTTGGTTCTCCAGTTTATTCATGGCTAAATGGGAAGTGACAGGTTGAAAAAAAAAGGTTAAGGCATCCCATGCAAATGCTATGGTAGGAGTCATGGAAACATACCAGGCTGGTTTTTAATTTCAGAGAATGGATTTTTAACTTCAAATCAAATGACTACATACATGGAAAAATTGTAACAATTAGGAAGACAAGGACTGTTGTCAATTTTCAGGGACAAAATATGACCTTTTGAGAGCTCATTCAGAACCTGATTTTTTTTTTCAGGAAAAAATGAAGCGGGAAAATCCAAGAACCAGTTAACTAAATCATCGTGGCCTCTGGGCCTCAGCTCATAAAACATGAGTCAATAACAACAATCCTCTTGGCCATAGCAATCATGCCAATTTGTTGAAAAGGAGCAAAAGTCATCCCAAAAGATGTTAACCACAGAACAAGTCTGACCTACATGTATGTACAGATAATAACCCCCTAGAGACAGACCTCCCCTGTTGTACCCTAACTATACCTGGGCTGCACTGGCTTTGCACAGGTAAATTAATATAAGCCATACCTGGTTTCCCCAGGTAACTACACCTGGTGACCACTGGTGACCTCACCTGTTTTACCCAGGTAACTACACCTGAGCTAGCTGCAGAGATTTTGCCTAGGTGTGACTAAGGTGTGCTTTTGTTGGCATTGCCCCATTTCAGCCTGAGGTCACTCACCCCCACTCCCTGTCAGACATGACATCATTGTTGTTTACTCAGGCACAGGTGTCACTACTGGTGCACAGGAAGTGAGAAACGCAGTCAAATAGAACGAAATGGGACGAAACATGAATAAACTAGAAAGGCCAATATTTGCTTTGGAGCAAATACAGCGATGGGTTCACCACATTTTACCACATGGCAGGGAAAGAATGAGAAACGCAAGGGAAAACAATGATTTACATTGATATAACTATAATATGAAGTAACAACTAAAACAACAGTTGGATAGCTATTCCCTACTTTATTGGTTAGGATTTTTAATTGCATAATGCAAACTGTTGATTTTCAAAATAAAATAAAAAACGTTCATGCCCCGCATTCCAATGCTGGAGCAGAAAAGCTTGAAATACCTACCAAAACACTTGAATAAAGACATACTGTCAGTATGGAAATGCTCTGTGCAGGTGTTAATCAAGTTAAATCCCAACAGCCAATCAGCAAGAAATGCTCTGTGCAGGTGGAAATGCTCTGTACGGGTGTTAATCAAGTTAAATCCCAACAGCCAATCAGCAAGAAGTATAGAGGAAAGCTGCATGCCTATTGGTTGATGCCCTGCATTCCATTGTGATGACTCATGCCCAGACGTGGTAAACACGCACACTAACACAGTAATACATTTGCTATAACACAGCCAAAAAACTCAAATAAAACCATTCTAAAAGCCTGTATCACAAAAATTTAAAAAACGCCTAGGGGTATTTGCCCACTGTACCTCCATACCAAATTTCAGGACCTTAGGCCCTAAAATGAAGACGCTGAATCCATTTAAAGATATGGCAGGAGGAGAAGGAGGAGAAGAAGAAGAAGAAGAAACATCAGAAAAAGCAATATGGGTTCACCACCACTTCGTGGTGTGGTGAACCCATAAAAAGTAGATAGCGAATACTAGCAGCACAAAATACCTGTAGGGAAACAACTAGGTTTAGGACTGACTTGGATAAACGGACTGAAGTTGGGGGCAAATATATGTTCTGAGTAAAAAACTAGACAAAGAAGTGGGTGGTAAATGAATTATACATTCCATTTCGCTTCATTTCGTTCCATGTTGCACTTTCTGTCCAACCCACCCTATTGGCCAAGATAACGTCATCACCATCAAACCTGTCCAACTCCTTTCCCCACCTTTCAGGAGCATTCTTACACGGTCAGGGTAAAACTGGCATTTCTCAAAAACTTGTCTCGCTGAGGATTTAAAATCTCCAACCTTACAAACTGTGGTGAGTTTTTCTACATATCATACCATATTCTACACAGCAGTTACTGTGTTTTCTATCCAGTGTTAAGTCAGGAAGGTGAAACAAAGAAGCTGCAGTTGAACTGATTGATTTATTCATCATTTCAAAATGGCGGCAAAAACAGTTACAGACTATGAGACAGAGAGCTGGTTATGATCTAAAACCAAAATTTCTGGGTTATTAATAAGTCGTCCTTTCTGTTATCATTGTTCTTTGTTTGGGACTTTATTCATTTAGAAAACTCTGAACTCAGCATTAGTCTAAGCATCCCATGAAAAGAAGTCAGGGTCAGACAAGATATAGCAAACTTACATGATTAATTTCCTAACAAATCCATCCTAAAGTTTTCGCAATGTTAGATGAAGTTCTGGTGGGCCTGACTTCAAAAGGCATGCAGAAGCCAACAGCAGTAACTTGATTAGAACATTGTGTAAGGGACATGGTCCTGTCTTGTACATGTACGTAATTAGTCTAATTGGTCGATAGAATATGGGAGGAGGGGCTAACACATAAATTAGCTGGATAAGGCAGGTCATGATTGGCTAGTGGGAGTAGCCAATCAGAGAGTAGCTATTGTTCTCAGAGTAGAGATAAGAAGAGTCAGTTGTCTTAGAACTCAGTCAAGGCCTCTGGAGTCCAGGTACAGGTATGTGTTACATGTAGTTACTGCTCTGTAGAGTGTAGATTTGATGTATGATTTAATGTTTGATTTGTAGCACATATTAGTTCCACATATTAGGTTGTATTCGTCCTGTATTTGAATCTATGACTTGATCTATTTATAGCTATATATTTTGTACACTAAATTGTGATCTACTTTGTACCTCTAGCCTGTTGTTGTAGATCTGACATGTCTGAGTAGCGATATCTGTTGTTGCATCTGAGTAAGGCATAGATTACGGCTCAATTTTAGAGAGAAATTGACCTTGTTTGGACCTGCATTTATAGTAAGTGATGTAGCCTATGAGCAAGTAGATGTCTGTTAGTATTACAGATAAGCCTCTGTGACCCAGCTTATAGGACTGATTACAATATGTACACCTGTACTGCACTGGCTTTGTACAGATAACCCATTTACATGTAGCTATGCAAAACAAAAGGCTATGACCTTGTCTTGTCTTATTTTTGTTTCCTATGGAGAAGATATTGTCTTAAGTTTGTCTTATTTTGTTTCCTATGCATGGTGAAGATGTAATCTTAGCCGTGTCTTGTCTTGTCTTATATTTTGCTTCCTATGGTGAAGACCAGTAGTCTTAGCTTTGTCTTTTGCTTCCAATGGTGCACACCTTGTCTTAACCTTGTCTTATATTTTGTTTCCTATTGTATGTTTTAAATTTGTCTTCACCTCCTTTACATAATCAATTCATAGTCTTTGGACAAAAACCTGGCTGTTCACTTCAGATTCTGTTGTTCACTGGGGAAAAGTACTAGTAATGGATGATGCTAAACATTTCACACTTCGTAAATTTTAATCTTACAATCCTGTTGCTTGACTGTCTATCTCATTACCTGGATGCCTACCCATTGTTAATGTTCATTTGTGGGTTTATTGTCGTTTTTAAATGTACTTTTGCAGTACTTTTTCTGTGCTAATGTAATTATGTCATTTTAAACGTGTTTGAGCCTTGGAAGATAAGCTCAGCATGGCTGAAAGGTCTCATGATAAAAAAAATAACTTAAATACCAGAATATCCTTGGCCTGACCTTCAGCAATGTAATTAAGCAACACCTGGTTTCTTCAGGTATAACTACACCTGGTGACCTGTTTTACCCGGCAGGTAACAACACCTGTGCTGCACTGATTTTCCACAGGTATAGACTACCTGTTAGATTTTTACAAGTCCCTTACAAAAGACCTGCTCTTGTTGTCAGAGCTCCTGTCACCTCATTATAACCACGTGGTTGTGTCCTATTTACAGCCAGACAAGACGTCATAACCCCCAAACCTGTCCAACGACTCACCAGGCGCCAAGAACAGTGCTGAGAAAACAGGAATTTCTCTGTGTCTACAAGAAGCTCTCTGAGTCTGACTGAAGATTCAAGATCTTCAGCCACCTAACCTGAGGTGAGTTTTTCTAGTTTACACGTTTTGTACAATATGATTTTATCTTTAGTTAGAAGTATTGAGACAGGATGGTGGAACAATAGCCTTTAGCTTAACTGTTTATTTGTCATTTCAAAATGGCGCCAAAATCAGACATGCAGGGAGGGGGCTGATCTTAAAACAGCATTCTTGCTAAATATATGTTACTCTTCTCTTGAGTGTCAGTTGTTACATACATGTACTAGGTTACTCGCAAATGAGTTCCAAAGATTTCCCTTTCCCATGCATGAAGACAATATACAAACTAACCAGTCAATATACATATGTAGAAACAGGGGAAGCTAGACAAGATATGGTATATTTAGCACAAGCATCTTATGTAATTAAAATGTTACGCAGTACAAAATCTTAACATTTACATTAAAAATTTCCGGGCACTGCACATCAATCATTACCATCAATCATGTTAACCGTTTTGCAATAAGCAGCACAGTGTGACCATTGACTAATAATTTCCATGTCTGTATTTTTCAGGCATCAGTACCTACCATTGGATCACCAAGTTACGTGTGCAATCTGCTGAATCTAGACAAGGTTGGTTCAAATCCCTGCAACCTCACAGTTTTTATTCCTTCATCAATCCACTAAACTGGACAATCAGACATACATGTAGAACCGAGTATAAAGTGAACTACCATTTCATGGTGTTGTATACAATATTTGCAGGTGTGTTTTTGAATTGATTTTCTGTCATTACAATTTGTGAATATTAACACCATACATGACAGGCTAGTTCGTATCTGCAAAACTGATGTGTAAATAAATTATTGAACTCAAGTCAAGTGAAGTCAGTGCCTTCATTTTACTTTGAAATGCTTTCTTGGTCTACATGGCCAAATTGAATTATAACCGAACTAATATTATTAATCATTATATTTACCCCTAACATGATATTTAGTGTTACTATTGGTCATTTTTTTAGTTTTCTGAAGTAATGCACATAACCAACATTTTCACAATGAATGTTTCAGTAAACAAATTGACATACCTCTTACTAGTTCTAGAAGTAGAATATGACTGTCACATTAGTTGATATTCTCATGATTAGTACGTCAGTTTTTAACCCTGTCCTGTCTCTGTTCCAGACAAAATGTGGGCCCATCTGAGCGGAGTTCTGGTGTTGCTGGTCCTGGCGTCTGGGCAGACTGAAGCCGCCTGTGACTGCACAGATACAACCTGTAACTGTACTGGCATCAGCAGGGTCCCCCAGGACATCAGTGTACCCGCAAACACCACTGTCCTGAACTTGCTGAACAGCAATATCGGGAACTTCGGTTCCTTCCCCGCCCTGGCCCAACTACAGGAGCTAACTTTAACCTCCAACCAGATAGATCGAATCCAACCTCGTGCCTTTACACCTAGCGACCACCCCCAGCTCCAAAAGGTGACCATTTCCAACAACCGCATTAACAGCATCCAGCCTGCCGCATTTTCAGAGCTACCCTTGCTCCAAGAGCTGTCCCTCGCAAACAACAACATAACAAGCCTCCAGCCCGGTACCTTCCAAAATCTACCCGAACTCCGTAACCTCTCCCTATCCTACAACAAGATAGACCGCGTCCAGCCTAGCGCGATCGATAACGTGCCCAAGCTCCAAAGCTTAGACTTGTCCTCCAACCAGATTGCACGAATCCAGCCCAACGCATTCCCCAGTGGGCTCGTGCAGGTAGACCTGTCCTCCAACAACATAACCGCCATTGACGCTGGCGCATTCGGTAACGTCACCCTGCTCCAACAGTTGGACCTTTCGTCCAACCAGCTCAGAGCTAGTGCCCTCCTGTCTGCATCTGTCTGTAATGACTTGTCCTCTATCCCCGGTACGGTAGACCTTAGCGATAATCCCTGGGGTTGCGACTGTTCGGGGGTGTTTCCCGATGATCTGAGTTCTTGTTCTGCAGACATCATCAGTCAGATCCAATGCACCTCTGGTGGGTCCACCTCCCCACTAACCCTACAGGGTGGGACTGTTATGTGCAGCGCAGCTAGCGTTAGCGCCTACTACACTCCCTTACTTCTGTTGTCAGTTGCAGCCATGCTCAAAAATATGCTGATGTAAGCATAAAGCAGTGCTGATAGCTTTAGCATCTACATGTACTACATACTCCCCCTTATTGCTGTTGTCTGAACTGCAGCAACGCTCAAAAATCTGCTGATGTAAGCACAAAGGCCTGAGACATCCGGTAGAAGGGTACTTTAAAGCCTTACCAATTTAATTTCTTGGTTTTCGAATTTGCAAGTTTTAAGTTTCTTCAGACTTGAAAAAAATGAAGAAAAAAAGTACCATTCTGGTACTGAATCGGCCCTAAACCGATCATATTTTGGCACCAACACCATATTTTGGCACCAAGTATTTTGATCTATCGTAAGAAGCCCTGGCCTGTTTCTTACCCACTCATGGCATTGATTTCCTGCAGAAATCTGAGAACCAACAAATCAAATTGGATTGCCCTTACATATACCAAGAACAAAAAAAACTGAAGCCCGGATTCAATTATTGTTATTTTAGGCATCACAGTAAACTCTAGTCTGTCAAGAAAAGTCCTTAAATATCTAAGGAAAGTATATTCAAAGAAATAAGAATTCTGAAAATAAAATAAATGCAGGTTCTCTTCAGAACAGCTAATCCATTGCCAGGTATAGTTGTAAGCCAATTGAGAACAGAAGTGTACAAAAGAGACATAGATACATTGACTGTATACCAGATGCGTAATGTTGATATCAGCCTGTTTTGAGTAGGTTTTTTTTTTAACATGCATTTCTTTTTTAGATATTTTGTTGCCTCATCCATAATTTTCTTTGCAGGTACTAAAGTTCTGTTACTAAGCAGTAAAACATTAGTCAAGAATTTAATGAACTTCTGTATTGTTAACTACATTACTTTAAGGAAGATGATCATGAGCTTACTTTGTTGCATACAGGGTTATGGTACTATGTCTAGTGATGACAACATTTAACTTAGTTTTGTACAGCTACATTTTGTATTACTGAGTGCCACTGCTTATTTAGAAGAAAATTATAACAGTGCTTGTAGAGTGGTGAAACACATAGCTAATACATCATAATGTAAAACATACAGTTTACTGGGTAATTTTCTATATACAACTAAGTTCTGTATCGTATTTGTAAGAATTTTGTACACATGTGCATGACATATTGTGCATCATGTTCTTTTTGTGAGAGAAAATTTAATTTGAATCTAAGATAAGTGATAAACAAAAAAAATGAGATTGCTAAAGGCTGTTGATTCCAAATTACTAACTTCAACTGAAGACACTAGATAAGTCCACAATAAGCTGTAGTATTCAATTCCAGATATGCATCAGATCTGTGATATACTAACTTGTAATTGATTTGAGTTGTTCAAAATAATGCTTTAGCTAAGTAATAGATAATTAAAAGCATACTATTGTGATAGTGAGAAGATGGTAGCTGTATCACATATGCATTAATTTCTGCACGTAAAGTTAGTGTGGAGCATCTAATGAAACTAGGACCTGGTGTTGATATTGTCTGTAATATGACAATGATGAAAACTAAGTCTTCGATCTGTTATAATTGAATAAAGTGCATGTAATTTCCTTCTTGTACTAAGCTGTAGTGTATTGCGCAGTGGCAAAGGGACTTTTGCAATGTCTTCATTTACTTGGACAGAATAAAATTTGTTGGGAAATTTTTGTGTCTGATCCTCACCACTTTTCATAGCATTGAATGACTATATCAACACACAAGCAAACATACACACAAACACCCCCAAACATCCCCAAACATTACCTTTTCATCAAGGATTCATGCATAAACCAGGATTCTTTGGACTAGCAGCAGTATATAATAACAGAGAGCACCCTACATAATTATACAAGCCCTATATTTACTACAGTAGATAATCAATAGACTTATCATATATCTGTTTACAGTTTATAGTCATCAATTTTATTGTCTTTTATACCATAGGAAAGGAGGCCTTGTACATGTATGACTAAAATTATAGTAAATACCTCAACCAACCTAACACAGCCTCAACCAACCTCAAGGGGCTGCTTCCTGGTCTAATATACAATGTATAGGAAGTGTACACCAGTTATGAACCAAAAACATTACCTCTGTTTTCACCAAAAGGTTTAATCATAAAATTTAATGTAGTATAGATAACAAGCAGCGACTGCAACTACTTGATCAGATTTTCATATATATATATATCTTCATGCAAGTTGGTTGGTAAACATCACGGAACAACAAAATCACCCCTGACTCAGAGGTAAAACAAGATGTCAATCACAGGTAAGCCTCACCTGGATAACTCAGGTAATCACACCTGAGCTGCACTATTTTTCCACAGGTGAGAAGCTTCTGTGAACTTCAGGTAATTCTATAAAGTCTTACTCTTATGGTCTCAGGGTTACTTCTTCCTGCTATGCAAAGAATAAAAAAGCTCCCCCTAAAAAAACAGGTCTGTTGTTGCTGTCAAAGATTCATTGTAGATTGAATTTTACAGTGCAGTACAAGCACTCATTATCTCTGCAAGTTTGACCTTGTTTACTATAAAAAGCAGGCAAGTGTCACGACAAACTGTCATTATCCGGAGCTCAAACCCATCCAACAACCCTCCACACCCACCAGACAAACAACACTCAGAGGACTCCAGACAGATTTCTCAACGTCTAGAAGAATTTCTTGATCTCAAACTGAAGATATTCAGGATCTTTAACCTGATCTTACCTGAGCTCGGTGAGTCTTCATACATTTTCATGTAACAAGTTCCACGAAACATATTGTGGGTCTCTCCTCAGACTCTTGGTTTTATTTGTCCAAATTTACCATTTTGCAATTGTTTGATTAATGAACCATTTTGATTGATTGGTTAATTTATTGATTGATTGAATGGTCCTGCTGTTACGCAAATTGTTCCAAGGATTCCCCCTCCCATGAAGCTAAACATCAGGCAGTTTCAAACTGAGTGAGTCAGTACAGTCTTCTCAGATAACAGTCTTGTTAATCCTTTTTAATACATAAATCTGTTCACAGTTTTTCTTGTGCAGAAGTTGTGCATAGAGACCAACCAAACTTTTTAAAACTTAAAAGTAGAGACAGTGACCCAAATGCCATAACTTCTTGCTTCAAGTAGTAACATAATGATTGTGTTTTCAAATCTGTTGGGAATTCAAACAATCCACAAAAAACGATCACCCTAATCAGGCGACAAAATGTCACTCACATGTAGGTGAGCCACACCTGTTTTACCCAGGTAATGACACCTGAGCTGCAGCAGCTTTGCACAGGTGAGCTTTGCAAGTTTTATCTTAAGGTTATCTCCAATTATAGGCCCCATTCCCATAGGGTAAAATTGTCCGGATCAAGCCAAATTGATTCGCTTTGATCCAGCTTGATCTGGCTTGATCTGACTCAAAGCCAGGTCATAGCAAATCAATTCGGCTCGATCCAGACAATTTTACCCTAGTGGCAAGGGGGCCCTACACAAATTTAAGGTCACCTCCAATTAGACAGGTAATGTCACTCACAGGCAAACCACACCTGGCTTACACAGGTAAAACCACCTGGGCTGTGCAGGTTCTGCACAGGTGCAATTAGTTCAGTATTGTTTCTAAGAACCAATACACCAATTGTTTCTATCGTTACAGTTCAATAAAGTTCTTGTCAGGATGTTACAAACCAAGTCTTCAAACTAACATCCCAGAATTTTCTGCCACACTGAGACAAATAGCCCCTGTGTGCATTTTTACAGGCATCCCTTAGTCCCATCAGGTTACCCTGTGACAATTGTGTGTGCAGTCTACTGGACAGAATCTTGGCCTGAAGGGTCTCAGCTGAGGTTGGTTCAAATCCCTTCAACTTTCACACAGTCTTTACTTAGCTTAGTAATTGTTACACCACAGAACTGTCCATAAGTCTTTATCCTTATTTCAGTTGTTGGTAGAATGGTACGCCTAGAGTCAAAAGTAAAAACAACATCTTTGGTATGAATTGCGACATTATTATTACAGTTGTAGTGTTGACATTTAGATCTGCCTTGTATTTTGCTAAACTACTAAATACTTGTACTGGTTTTCATCTTCCAGTTTTTCATGAATACGACTAATGTATACAAACCGACTGTACTCTTTTCAAATCATTTACAATCTCATGATTTGGTACATCAGTTTCAAACAGCCATTGTTCTGTCTCTATTCCAGCTAAAATGTGGGCCCGTCTGAGCGGAGTTCTGGTGTTGCTGGTCCTGGTGGCAGCTGGGCAGACCGAGGCCGCCTGCGACTGCACAGATACAACTTGTGTCTGTTCCGGGGTTACCACAGTCCCAGGGAACCTACCTACAAACACCACTATCTTAACTTTGCAAAATAGTGAAATCTCAACTATAGATTCATTCCCAAATCTACCCCAGCTCCAGCATTTAACTCTGGCCTCCAACAACATCATCAGGTTCACGTCTGGTGCAGTCTCAAACCTGCCCCAGCTTCAAACTCTCATGCTGACCAACAACAGGATCAGTTTCATCTTGGCTAGTGTACCTGTACGTGCAAATCTACGTGCTGCTGCACGTATACCCCAGATCCAAAATCTGACCCTATCAGGCAACGAGATCATTGAAATCAGAGCTAATGTATTCTCAAATCTTCCCCAGCTCCAAACTCTGACCCTGTCCAGCAATGAAATTAGTTACATCTATTCTGGTGCATTCACAAATCCCCAGCTCCAAACTCTGACCCTGTCCAACAATGAAATTGATTACATTAACAATGGTGCTTTCTCAAATATAACCCAGCTCCAAAATCTGATCCTGTCCAGCAATGAGATTACCTACATCGAGTCGGATGCATTCTCAAATCTGACCCAGCTCCAAAATATGATCCTCACCATGAACAAGATCAGTTACATAAATTCTGGTGCATTTGCAAATCTGCCCCAGGTCAAAAGTCTTATCCTGTCAGTCAATGAGATTACTTATATCGAAACTGAAGTATTCGCAGATCTGCCACAACTTCAAAATCTGACCCTGTCTGAAAATGAGATCAGCTTCATTAATCCTGCTGCATTTGCAAATCTGCTCCAGCTCCAAAATCTGTTCCTCACGAGCAATAATATCACTTACATCAATCCTGGTGCATTTGCAAATTTAACCCAACTCCAACAGTTGAATGTACGCTCCAACCGGATAACTTTCATTGAACCGGGTGCATTTGCAAATCTGCCCACTAAGCTCCAATGTAAAGGTCGTAACATTAAGACAGGACCACTGAGGCTGAAAGATATCAAGTCTGGTACCTTCATCTGTACAGATACTGATGCAAGCACTGCTAGCACCTTCCATGCCCCAATGTTTCTGTTATCAGTTGCATTACTGCTCAAATTTCTGCTGATGTGAGCCTAAAAGGGCTGCAGTGTCCTGTCAAATAAAGAGTACTTTAAGGCCTAGGCAAAAAATGTTGAGTTTCCTGTTTCAGTCCTTAAAAAATTTGGACCAGTAGGTTACGTGATTACCTTTTCTTTAGACCTCAGTGATATCTATATAACTTATAAGGGATCCAACTTATACTAAGTTATATGGTTTAACAAAGTAAAACTTGTAGGACACTTTTATCTTCAATATCAATGTTAGAAAACCGATTGTACAACGTTTTATAACTCAGGTGTCAGATCATGGAGCTAGAAAAGGTTGATCAGCTCGAAAAATTAATTATATTCCTTGCTGGGATCTACCCAAAGAAGTCTAGGGTCAGCAGGATTTTCCAGGGTCAGTCGGGAAACAGGAAACACAACACTTTTTTCCTAAGGCCTTACTACTTACATGTAGTAGGTACCCACAAGCCCCAGACTTATATTATTGACAAACTTAGAAAAAAGAATAGACTTGGCACCAAGGAGCACTAATTTTTAAAAAGTGTTTACTAAAAGGTGGATTGAGTAAAGCTACATTTGTGTATTACTATAGTGACAGATATGAATATTTAATCTCTTTTGGGTTATTATTATAAAGAAAAGTTACAGCTAACATGCAGTAGAAATGGCTATTGTGCGCATGTAGTACCTCCTCTCACATGTATTGTGATGGAAATCGGTGTATTTTATGATACTACTGGAAGAAGAAAACTATCTGACTTGGCTTTGTACATTCAGCTATTACTCAGAGTATAGATCAATTACAAAAAAGTTACACAATATTAAGCAAGACTGGTGATACATGCATGAACTACATTTTTGTACCTTGCTGCAAGCTAGGCAATATTTACATTCATATTTCATATTAATAGTCTGTGCTTGCAATTCTACATGTACGTATATAGACTATACATAATATAGAGAGAAATCAAGTCAAGTCTATAGCTAGTAGATACATAGATAAGCAGATAGATAGATAGCAAAGACAATATGGATGTCATAGATACTAATCTAGAACCTGGCATTAAAAGTTTGGTTTTGTCAGTAGTTAGCACAAGGAATATAATAACCTTGGTTAGCACAATACAATGATCATGAATATATTACAAGAATGTTTAAGCTATCAATTAAGATCTACATAATATAGTTATCCTTCCTCGGTGTATTGTACACTTTTCTGTTGTAGAAACTGGTTGGTTGGAATAAAATTTGTTGGTGTGAGAAAAATGACTGTCTCTCTGATTCTCACTACTTCTAACTTCAAAACAAAACAGAGATGGCAGACTTCACCCCTGTACATCCTCATTACTAGTATATTACAATAACATTAGACTTCACCCCTTTATAAAGAAGTACATCCTCATTACAGTAACATAACGTTATTAAATTTCTCTGGCCTGATGACCGACCTGGTGGTGCAGTTGGCCAGATTCATAGGAACATCACTGGCTCATGGAACTTGCTGTCTAATTAATTAATGGGGATCTGTTAAAGTCAGTACTACAATTCTGTTACATTACTATCTACAGCCACCATTGAATTGGTTACACTATGAAAACTGCCTTTCCATGCCCCTGCGAAATTAAGTGGACTTAAGAGCTTGTAGGTAGCATTGTGTTATGTTCTAGCTCCATCCACCAAACGCCCCCCCCCCAAGCAGGAAATAACGTGTTTATAATTTCCTGTACAAATCCAAGATCACTCTCATAGCATGTAGTAAGCAGTAAGCGTCCACTTTGTAACAACTTGTACCAAATCAAGACTTTGCAGAAAAAACATGGGCCGTACTCAGGTAACGTAACACGGCAGCTTAGTAACACAGATATGGGTCATTTATAAACCAGGGTGACCAAAGTGTGATATCACAGGTCGTGTGCGTGCGCGCTGTGCAAAATCGTCAACAAACACAGCGAAAATTCCTTGTCAACACACAAAACTCCTAGAATAAGTTACGCTGAAAGACCTGACCATCGTTTGGTGCTGATTTTTTATCCTCAGAAAACGGAATCTTTCACAAAATATTATGTCAAACATTCGTGACAACAGCAGGAAATACAGTGTACCAAAAAATTATGTCGTCTGCAACCAAAGTCTGACGTAAAATTGTCCCTACCTTGGATAATTCTGCTGTTTTCCTGCCTTTTCTGCCTTCCTGTGAGCCTCTCGGATCTCTGTGTCTTGTCAGAAGTTGTGCCGACGTCTGGAAGCGTCTTTAAGACATGATTTTCCTCAGCAGAAGACGACTTCGTGTCTCAGCCGGTCTGCAGAGGTCACGCCCTCTGTCGGAATACATCCGGGTCACCCCAGCACCGGAAGTCGGACTAGTTCACTATTGCTGCCTTCACGGGGAAGCAAGAAATACAGCTTTTTAATGAATTTCTCTTTCTATGATTTGCTTGGAAAATCTCTATGTTCAGCAGAAAATTATGATCCAGAATTGGAGCCTTTTGGGAGAACTGCCCATCATATAATCATGGGTTTATCAACTCAGACCCTGGCAAGTTCAAGTTATACACTATATCATATGGGCTCAAAGTATTAACTCAATGTTTTTCAGAATAAAAAAAAAGGTACTTTATAATATTGATATCATTGTTGATATTGAATAAAATCTTAACTTTTCAAGAAAAATTGTTTCATGTAAGAAAACGCTGAGACCCCCTGGGAGAAGTCCAGTAGCCCAGCCGGGACTCTCCACTGGTTTCCAAACCCGGATGACGTTTCGGGGATTCCCCACAGTTTCGGTACAGCTCAGAACAGTCTGGAACCTGGAAGTTTACAGGTGTCGGCTGTTCCTGAATCCGTTTTCTCTCCTTTTCTCCGCTTCTCCGCCGTTTAGCACTGAAGAATGAGTGCTTATAGACAAGATTCAGCTCGGGATTTCCAGTTCTGAGACGAAGCTTCAGCACTGGAAAGCCGTTCAGCACTATAGAATCCCTGTGCGGAGTTTCCTTCCGCTCAGGGCCCCGAGTGCCGACGCCACTTTCCCCGCGAGTTCTGCACTGGGCGGCCAGTGAGGACGTTACTTCCGACTTCGGTACCCTTAGTGCGGTATTTTCTTCTCCACAAGCTCCGTGAGACGTTTGAGACTTTTGCCTAGCCTCCACCAGGCCTTTCTTCGCCTTTCTACGGGAATACGGATCGTAGAATTCGGCAAAAAAAGAGTAAAATTGTCCAAGGGAGTCCGTCCGCGGGGAGGCTTACCTGGGTGACGTCATCACTTCTGACAAGGTAAAAAACTTCGCTTCTTTGGCGTTAAAGAGAAGGTGGGAAGATACTTAACTGCCTCAATTGTGTGGTCTAGGTAGGATTATTTGCAACACACACCATGATGCTATACTTTATAGTGACATGTCGATTCTTAATCTTATGATGATATACTAGTTAAGTACAGGAAGGTGTTAGTTCCGCATTTTTTAGTGCTCACAAGGGCACGGTTCTGGGATTAAAACTGGGACTAAAAAGCCTACAAGACTGCTACAGGCAGTTAGCTGGGAGTGATTATTTTTATTCCCATACATCAGATGAGCCTCCATGTTTTATAATCACTAGAAAGATTTCTTCACGCTGACAACATGGTGAACTTTCACCTTTCATGTGGCAAACACAATTTTTGTTTGTAGAACGAAACCAGGACAAAAGAAATGCTAAGTAACTTGACCGAGGATCATCTAATTTTTCTGTAACAGTTAGGTTTACCTTCGCAGAAGGAAAACATTTTGCTTTTGCTCTGTTTCTTCTTTCTCTTCTTCTCCAAACAAAATAAAAGGTCAATAACCCAAACCAGAAATCTGTCACCATGGTAACTAGTGTTGGGTTACATCATGTTGCAATTTTATAGAAGGAGGTCTGACCATATATATGAATGTTTAAGAGCAGACCATATGCGAAGGTAAACATTATACGTTTGCTTTGCAAATGTTTAACCTTCAGGCTAGTTTTAATATACATTTGTTAAAATTTGTTCCAGGTCCAGAGAAAAGTCTAGAAGGTGATGGCAAACAAGAAACTGGTTAAGATGAAGGAGAAACTGTTCCAGAATGGGCAGGCCTACTGGAGAGATGCTGAGTTCTACAGGGATGACATGAACTCAGTGGAGAAGCTGGAGTTTCCAGACTGCAGTTTTGAGTGGAAGCCTCTGACCGACGGAACCTACAGCCTGACCATGAAGAGTAAGGACCCGCCCTGCTTCCCAGACTTCTTAAGGAGCGACTCGAGGACCGAGAAGGTGTCTCAGCTGCACCTGTCCGTCAACAGGATGAAGAAGATACCTGCTGGCATCAGCATCTTCTCACAGGTGGGTTTATTCCAGATCTCTTCAAATCATGCAGCGGCGAGTTGAGTTTCAAAACTTGTACATTTTTTGTTTGTACAAATACAACTTGTACATACTTGTATTTGTATGTTAAGTTGTCTAACATGTACCCTCTTTTTAATGTATAGTTATTTTGCTTTCGGATTCATGCTTTCGTTGTTGGAGCGCGAATCCTTCTCTCCGCAGCAAAAACTCCCTCCGCAGCAAATTGTCCCTCGCGGCAGCATATTACTCGCGTCGCTTTAATACAGAAAAAAATAATGCCGACGCCCAACAAGACTGCGAAGGAGGCTTCTATAGTAGTATAAATTACAGTTGAACAAGACTTCAAGTTCATTTCATTTTTATTTCTTTCACCTGCAGGTTACTGATGTCAAACTGGATCGGAACAAACTGAGAAAACTCACACCAGAGTTCACCCAGCTGAAGAAGATCAAGAATCTGGATCTTGGAAACAACGACTTCAGGAAGTTTCCGGATGAGATTAAGGAATTCCATGACCTTGAGGTTCTTCGGTTCTCGGTGAACCAGGTGGAGGAGATTCCTTCAGGTGTGTTTCTGCATCTTCCAGAAGATGGCACTTGGAACTTGGCGCTCCCAGCCCCAAGGACAGACAGCATTTAACTTGAGCGCCAAGTCCCAAGTGCCAGTTCTTTCGGCTCCTGTTCTGAAACAACTGGAGCTTCTTGACTAATTTGCATTATCCTTGTCTAGATAAGTATAACTTTTGTTTCCTTTTGGACTTTCAAAATTTGTCTTTACTTATTTGCATATAAACAAATACATTTCAATGAATAAATAAATATAAACCTTTTCTGAAAACTCTCCAGTGTCACTAACGAAAGGTACTACCTGAAACATCTGACCGTTTCCAAAATCATATCCAGTAACTGATTAACTGTTGTTGTTTTTTGCGTTCCTTCAGGTGTGTTTCCGCGTCTCCCGAAGCTGAAGAACCTTCGGATCGGCTCCAACAAGCTGAAGTCTCTGCCTGAGGACCTGGCACAGCTGGAGAATCTGGAGTATCTGAAGATCTCCAGTAACAAGTTCTCCTCCTTCCCTCCACAACTCCTGCAGCTGCCCAGCATCAGGCAAGTCTGTATCTCAGCCAACAAGATCACCGAGGTTCCCCTGGAGTTTTTTGACAAACCACTGGAACTCTTCCAGGCAGAGGACAACCCCTTGTCGGAGCCTCCTCAGGAAGTCTGCATCCAAGGTACTTTTTCTGTCTTTTCATTTCACTCACTCTCTCACTCACTATCCGGTTTGTCGTCTGTTGTTCCCCGGCTTCCAAGGGTTAGACATGCTTGCACACTGGTGCTGAGGCTTGATGGCAGCCCGCCACTTGTCTCAGTATCCTGAGGGTTGATGTCATGTAGGTTCACGTGGTGTTCATGTTCCCAAATAACAATTATGTTGGACTTTTTGGCTTATGTACATTATCTTCTTTTATGGCCTACAAAGAATTAATGTCACGTTGTTCCAACCATCTTCTCTCAGGTGTTGCAGCGATCAAACAGTACTGCCAGTCCCTGAAGACAGAAGATGTGATCGAGGACTTGCGTATCAAGCTCATGCTGCTGGGAGATACAGGTGAGTTATCTGTGAGACAGGACTTTCAGAATGCAGTATACCCATATCAGTTGAACATGTCTATCGGAAGTCCTCAGACTAAACATACTAATAATGTCTCTTGTCTATGCCTGCTGACCCCTTGCTCCACTCCGATAGGTTTCTCCATGTGGCACAGTCCAGGGCCCCGGACTCTGCTGTTTCTTTCACAACCCGGTCTTTGGGAGGTTTTCCCTGGGTCCTATTGTTGGGAAAGTCCTGAAGGTTAAGTAAAATGCCTTTGTTGTAAACTAATTAATATAAAGACTGTTACTGTTAGCTGAGCCTAAATCCTACTACTGCCTGACTTGTGCAGGTGCAGGAAAGACCAGCCTCTGCATGTCCCTGAAGACAGGACAGCCTTACTTAGTGGACATCCAGAACCGAACCCACGGCATTGACAGGCATGACATCACGGAGGGGGACGTCACCTTCCTGACGTGGGACTTCGCAGGACAGCAGGACTACCTGGTCACTCACCCTGTCTTCATCACCAAGGATGCTCTGGTGCTGCTGGTGGTCAACCTGGAAAGATACAGGTGAGTACAGGTGATAGACATGTATGGACAGGTGTGTACAGGTGCTGTAGTAGATAGACAGGTGTGTACTGGTGATAAATGTGTACAGGTGATAGGTGTATAGTCAGGTGTTTGTAGGTGATATACAGGTCAGGTGAGTTAACTACATATTTATTTTTGCAGGCTGAATGATGAAGACTCGTACAGACGGGAAGTCGGGGTGTGGATCGACAACATCGCGATGAGGGTTCCCGATGCCACCGTCCTCCCGGTTGGGACACATCTGGACAAGATAACTCCTGAAGATGCTCAAGAGAAGCTGGATGAGATCTTTCACAAGATTAAGAAGGAGCAAGAGCAGAGGTACGTTCAGTGAAGGAAGTCAAATTATTTTGTGGGGAGAGCCACACCCCACGCACGTTAAAGAACCCACCACACTTATCGCAAAGGGCAGGGGACCTTCCCGGTGTGAGTGGTTCAAACCTCACAGTCTGGTCTCGGGGTTGTCATCTTGAAGAGGTGACAGTCACCTGTTATGTCAATCTGTGCTAAAATCTTGAGTTTAAAAAACCTGTTTTTTGGTCAATAAACAAAATAGATAAATAAATAAACAATAAATAAACAAATAAATAAACCTGTGTTCTGCTGGCCTGCCCAGGTTGAAGACGGTTAAGCGACACATAGCCCAGCTGAAGAGGAGGCTGGACCAGCCCTCGGGCGGGACGGACACAGGTGTGCTGATGCACCTGCTGACTAACCTGGAGGAGAAACAGGGACTCCAACTCCAAGTCAGTCTCACTCTCACTCACTCACTTTCTGGTTTAGTGTCTGTTGTTCCCCGACTTCCCAGGGTTAGACGTGCTTGCACTCTGATGCTGAGGCTCATCATGAAAGTTCATCTGTGTTTATCCTGATGAAGGCGACAGCGGTCGTTGAAAATTTTATCTCTGTGTAACCCTTGTGCTTGAAAAAAGTTCAACACTTTACAATGCTGAGGCTTGATGGCAGCCCGCCATTTGCCTCTGTACTGTGGGTTGATGTTATGAAGGTTTAGGTAGAGGAAGTCCTCCCTTTTGTTGTCCATCCAACTCTTTAATGGACACCCTTGTGGGTTTTGGCCTTCCATATCCATTGTGATGATCTTCCTACACATCATCCAGTCTCCACTGCTAATGCAGTACATGTCTAGGAATGGATGCATGGTTTCTGATTCACTTTTGTTGAATCAGTAAAGGAAATTTTAAATTGAAAGGCTTTTTCTTAAATTTTAGGGCTAAAAAAGTAACTTTCTCTCCAGGTACAGGAAGGAATTGCCCTCAGCTCGAAGGGACTGGAAGGATTTACCGACTTCAGGCGGACGGTGGCCGAACTCGCACAGAAGCACCTCCAACAGGTTAGCTTTCTACCCTTCAGCACACTGATGTAACCATTCGGCCAGCCATTCCCTATTACTTATTGTCAGGCAGCAGGGAGAAGGTTAACTCACTGATTTTTAGGTGTCTCTGGATACATAAAAAAGATATTTCAGAACAAGAGTTAAGAGGTATAACAAATAAATACACACATTACCCTGTAAAATTGGGAACTGGCGAGCAGTGTTTTTCTTACGTAATATAATGTACACATTGTACATAACACCATTCAGGCTACTGTGTGAGATTGTTAATGTTTGCATGTTGGTAAATAAAGAATAGAGTTGAGGTCTAGTGAGACTGCAGTGTGGACGCTCATTTCTGACTGGTTTGTTTCCCGCCAGGCTCGGCGCAAGATCCCAGCGACCTGGAGACAAGTGGAGGATCTCATGAAGCCGGCTGAAAAGGAAAATGGTGTGCACATTGTACTTCATTATTGCACTACATAAATGTACATGATTGTATTTCATATTGGTGTTGAGTAGCTGAGTGCCATGAGGTGACTGTGAGGAGACAGGTTCAATTCTTTGCACTCCTGGCTAGATGTTGTGAAAGGAAAGGCTCTTTACATAATAGACTTTCCTCACTCCACCCGGGTGTAAAATGGGTACCTGACTTCGGTTGGGGAGGTAAAAGGCAGTGGAAGGAGAGGGATGCGCTCTGCCTTCCTATACCGTGTACAGTGTATAGCAACCCACTGCCCCTATGGCCTGAAAAAGGCTACAGGATAACCTTTACCTAAAGGGCCCTGTCCTTGGTGCTGAATTTGGTACCTGACTTCGGTTGGGGAGGTAAAAGACGAGAGATGGGGTCTGCCTTCCAATACCTCTGCCCTAGACGCAGTGATCTAACAGCCCACTGTTAAGGCCACACCAATTTGATTTGTTGGTTCTCAGATTCTTTCAGAAAAAATATAAAGCAACAGCCTGAGGGCAAAATAAAAACAGACCTATAGGCATCCTCTGATAGCCCGATACATGCCGATACATGTAGGTGCCATGAGGTCAACATACATGTACAATGTACCAGGCTAGTAACTTTGTAATTCAGACAATGAATTTTAACCTTTTATCAAACAAATATTGATAGATGGATACCCTGAAACAACTAGGAAGGCAAGGAGCTTTCTTATACCAAAATATGAGCATTTTTGAGTTGACTCAGAACCTACATCCCTTTTTTCGGCAAAATCAGCAAAAAATGAAGCAGGCAAATCCGAGAATCAAATAATTAAATTGGAGTGGCCTTACCTTTTCCCACTGCCCTCTGCAGGACCTGGTGTGATCTCCATTGACGATGCTGTGGAGGAAATCCTGCATGGTACAAAGGTCACAACCTCTGAGGAGGCCAAGGTCATCCTGGGGTACCTGCACGGCCTTGGGCTGCTCATCTGGTACAGTGAGATCGACTGTCTCAAGACTTACGTCTTCAAGGATCCTGCAGCTCTCGTGTCTGTCTTCAAGGTATGTAAAGCATTAATAACAACTGTTGCTTTTAAGACTTTAAAATTTTCATTCAGGAAAATGCAAATCAGAAGTGGCAACTATGATAGATAATCATCATTGTCTATAAACAATTTTATGGGAACGAAGACTACAAGAACCAAGTTGTAGAGAATCATATCATGAAGTCTTATTCTGCAATATTGTATAATATATTATGACTATTTTTTGTAAGGCTTGAATGATAGACATCTAAATTTAGTGTCACAGCTGAAATTTATGCTAAAGATTAATGTCTTTCCTGGCAACTATGATTATCATAGTGGCTATCAACATTGACATGCTGCCTACTTCTTTATGTAACTTAATCAAAAGTTTCATACTGCAACATTGTACAATATATACTAAGGCTTGAATGATATGCAATGCCATTTAATTCATTGTCGCAACTGATATTATAGAGATATCTCTTTAGGTTTAGTCCTACATGTCAGTAAGAAGAGTTGCTCTACACTTTTGCAGGTGGTGATTCGAGACAGACTCCAGGAGGAGCTGTCCAGCATCACGAAGGACCAGATGGGGGATGAAGGGATGACTGCAGCGAAGTTTAAGGTAGATGTTGACAATGAACAGTCATTGAGCAGAGATACGTGTATCAAATTATCATACATTATGGCACTATGACACATTAGGAATGTTTAATCTTCATCAAATTACCATACATAAAGATTAAACATTCCTAATGTGTCATAGGGAAGAAAAATGGACGTGTCGCACAAAATATGTTACTGTAAACAGTTACGAATAAGCTTTCCGAAGATTCCTGATTGTGATTTGCAGTTTCAGTTTATCACATGTTTCTCCACAAGTTCATGACAGAACAAACTTAAAGCTCTTCATCAAGAGTCAACATGACAGCTGCTGCTGCTTTAATGTTTTGTTGTTTCAACTCTGCCTTCAGGTGCAGCTGAAGAAGTTCACGAGGAAAGCCCTTCTGGACCACAGAATCTTGAGTATCCTGTGGAAGAAAGCGAAACTCAACGAGATGCTAAACGTTGAAGAAGATGAGAAGCTTCTGGTGGATGTCCTTGAACAGGTGGGGCAAGAGTCCGATCTCTAACTACAAAAATTACTTTAGCAAGAGTCTGACCTCCAACTACATACCTCAGTTCGTATAATTTTTTTAAGAGTGCTCACTTAAAAAGTCTGAAATAGTCTTGAGTAAGTATGAGAATGTGTCTCCCACCAGAGTTCAGAATGTGTCTCCCACCAGAGTTCAGAATGTGTCTCCCACCAGAGTTCAGAATGTGTCTCCCACCAGAGTTCAGAATGTGTGTCTCCCACCACAGTTCCAGTTGTGCTTCACCCACACGCCAGCTGAACCGGACGCGCTGAACCCAGACGCTACCGAGTTCCATCCCGGGTCGCCATGGACTCCGCCCGGCAACAAGGTACTCTCCGATATTCGAATACATCTGTATGAGTCTGTAATTGAGTGAGCTAGTGGTTTACTTGTTTGTGGGTTTACAGTGTACAAACTGAACTGTGCAGAATTGTGCATAATTAAGCCAATGTCTTGTTCCTTCTCTCAGGCCCAACCGACCCCAGACCAGCTGAGGAGAAGCACCCTGTATCTGTTCCCCTGCTACCTGCACGACTCCCTCCCCGCAGAGGAATGGTTCGACCCTTGCCCGCCTGAACAGGAGCAGATCAGGTACAGTTTCCATCACACAAAGTTAACTTTAAGCACAATACAGGACTGCATCGGCAGAAAACATACAGGAATGTGACCTGTTTAAGGAAATTCACCAGCTGTCAATTTGTTTATTTACTTATTTATTTATTTATTAGAATTTTCCAGACAACTGGATGGGAGGACAAAACAGGTGAATATACACCTTTGCTAGTTGTCCTCCCAAACATTACAATAATACATTACAATTATAATACACATAATACAATATCGAACAATCAATAATACAATATATACATTGGAACAATGTTAAAAACCATGTATTTGTTTGTTTTTGTCAGGGTTGGCCTGACGTTTTTCCCGGAGGTCCCGTACGGGTTTTTCGAGCGTCTGTGCGTGTGTCTGCACCAGCTGAGTCCGGGGCTGCGGCTGTGGAGGAACTCTGCGAAACTCGCCCAGAACAACGTCAGCAGCGTCATCAGGAAACACCGAGGTCAGCACGGCGACAGCACGGTCAACGACCTGCAGGGCATCTGGAATGACCCCACCATCGAGATGGTTGCCAGGGGCAACAAGTCCGGTATGTCAGAAATTGCTGTGGTATCATCATCGTGCTGGTATTAGTCTCTACCAGACTAACTACGCTGGCTATATATAGGAGAATATTTGCCGGGTTAGTTTGGCCGCCTTGTAGGTTTGACAGGCTTCGGAGGGAAAGCACCAACCTCCCGCGGCCGGACTCCCTTGGCCAATTTTACTCTCTTTTCTTTCGAATTCTACAATCCGTATTCCCGTAGAAAGGCCTGGCGGAGGCTAGTGCTGAAGTTTGCTGCAGGAAACAAGTTTCAGAGTAATTTTCTGCAGATGCACTTTGTCTTCATCATCATCAGATTCTGGTGCAAGCATAAATTGCTGGTATTCATCATTTTAATTTGTTTTGTCTATGGGACCCTGTGTTACGTGTGCTGGGTGTTGTTTGTTTGTTTGTTTATTTGTTTGTTTATTACCACACAGACCCTGAGAGCTGCCGTGAGATGTTGTGGGACCCTGTGTTACGTGTGCTGGGTGTGGCCCAGTCGCTCCTGAGTTTGTGGCCAGGCGTAAACATCGACATGTTCTCCCTCTGCCCTGACTGCGAGCCAGGCGATGCCGAGATGTTCGAAGTTCCCCTTCCAGTCAACCTCGAGAGGTTTGTGCACATTTTAATCATAACAACATCATGGACAGGAGTATGAAGGGAATTCATTCAAACTGGAATACAATGCCTTAAAGCAGCTGCATTTTCTCTGTCCAGTGCCTGTGAGACATTATGTAAATCTGTTTTTATTATTAATTATTCACATTTATTGAAAGAAGATTGGGCGAAAAGCAACACTGCAATACAATATTTGAGACGTTATCTGAATTTTTGTCATGCAAATTATAGATCAAGGGAATGGATAGGCTCTATATCTGAAGACAGACATTTTAGATAAGCTGCTGCTACAATCTTTTATACCTGTGATTGAGCATGACGGATCAAATGAAGTTGGATCTGAAATGCCTGACTTCTCACTAAGAGAATTTTAATCCATTCTCTTGATATATTGTCAGTGTATTTTACATTTCACACGGATAGTGAGTGAGTGTGAGTGATTGTGTATTACAACCTTCGTTGACATTCTGTGTTTCTGTTTGCAGTGACCAAGGCCAGACTGCGTACTGTGAAGCCTGTGAAAAACCTGTCCCCCGCGCACTTGTCTATCCAGTAGGTGGGTATCATGTTTTGTTTTACTTCACATCATGGATATCCATAATTGTAAGGTTGTTGCAGCTATAAGTTCTAAGTAACATGCCTAGGACAAAGCAAGGTGTAACCGTTCTTGACTTCTGTCTTCTGCAGGCACGGCGAATCCTGATGCGGAAACCCAGAGCCGGTATCCGCTGGTCAACAACAAGTCTTACTTCTACACCTACAACTTCCACGGCTCCCCTCTCACCAACTGTCAGGTGGGCAACAGGAACAACCAGGTGCTCAGCAGTACCACTCAGGGGGGGTCTGCTGGGGGGGCTACAGGGGGAACAACCCCCCCTCCTGCAGCAATGTACAGGGGGGGTGCCACAACTCCACCAGGATATGCCAACAGGGGGGGCACCAGTCCTGATCCATCTGCCAACAGGGGGGGTGCCACAGCCGGCATGGCATCACCACCATTTCCTACCTGTCCACAGCTACAGCCTCAGTACAACCCTGTTACAGCACTCGGCGGTGGGGAGTGGTACAGCCAACAACTCTCGCCACCGTACTACAACCAACCTGCATCATACTACAACCAACCACCGTCGCTAGCACCCCGGGGCACCTACAACAGCCAATCAGGAGGCAGTACCTACAACAGTCAATCAGGAGGCAGCACCTACAACAGCCAATCAGGAGGCAGCACCTACAACAGCCAATCAGGAGTCAGCACTTACAACAGCCAATCAGGAGGCAGCACCTACAACAGCCAATCAGGAGTCAGCACCTACAACAGCCAATCAGGAGTCAGCACCTACAACAGCCAATCAGTAAGCAGTACCACCAGGCCCAAAACTGTAGGCAGCGAATCGCCTGCCCCCTTCCAGGATGCAGGGCCCTACAACTCTGCAGAAACTCAGCCCAAACAGCTCAGGCCTTCGTCAGAAACACGGCCAAAACTGTTAAAGTAATAAAGCAGTGGAATCTTTTCAAACTGGATAAATTGAAATTTTAATATGTAGA
>NW_017804509.1:964974-1005496 GCF_001625305.1 Branchiostoma belcheri
CCTACAACAGCCAATCAGGAGTCAGCACCTACAACAGCCAATCAGTAAGCAGTACCACCAGGCCCAAAACTGTAGGCAGCGAATCGCCTGCCCCCTTCCAGGATGCAGGGCCCTACAACTCTGCAGAAACTCAGCCCAAACAGCTTGGGCCTTCGTCAGAAACACGGCCAAAACTGTTAAAGTAATAAAGCAGTGGAATCTTTTCAAACTGGATAAATTGAAATTTTAATATGTAGACATTTCAGGTACCGTCTGGTACCTTTCTTCAGTACAAATGTTTATAGAGGAATTTGCGGAACAAGAAAAAAGTTTGTATGATAATATAGGATGCATGCAACATATCGTGTACATGCATTTGTAAATATGACATAATACATTGTATTATACATATTAAATAATTGTGCATGTAGTGAAACATCATACATGTATTCAGTTGAAATGGCTAAAAATATTGTCCACCATATTGGTATAAACATTATTGTATATTTTGTACTGGAAGTCTGAAGTCGGCTATGAAATGTTTGCATAGGCTCTAAATATCACATCTTGTGAAATTTTAGATTGCACTTTATAAAATGTTGTCAATCAACTACATGTACATGTATGTATATGAGAAATGTTGTCAGTGAGAAGTTAAGTGGATTTTAAATTTCCTTTCTAAATCTACATCAGTCTACATTCCATCTTTATAAGGAACCCACAATGAAATCAAGATGTATTATGTAATAATATATAGAAGTACACTTTTAGTCACTTTTTAACTTTTAGACAAACACCTGATTTGAAACACTAAATGTCCTTTTTAAAACATCAAAGTATCATGATATCAAGACTAATATAGGTACAAACTTTTTAAGTCAGAATTGTTCATGAACAGCACTTTCAATATTCCAGACATTGTCAGCATGTGGCATACCAGAATTTTGAATAAAATTCACTTAATGCAATGTACTTTTTTATACAGTTTTGTTGTCAATCAATGTGATAGAGGTTTGAGTTGCAAAAGCTAGAATGAAGGTGCAACAGATACAAAAGAGCAAACCAGCGAATTTTCTAGGAGGGGATAGAAATGAGAAAAATCGAGAGGGTTATGGAACAAGACTCCAAAGTTTTTTGTAGCAGTAACTATTGATGTATGAATGCATCAATCCCCAATAAACATTTTACATGCAAAACTTTAAGTTCTCTTTCAACATTATGGGAATAAATCACCCATTGACCGATAATTTCTTGGTTGACTTTATCGTACGTTTATTCCGGTCGAATTTGACGCGAGAAAATAATGTAAAAGTCACCAGTGAAAGTTATAAAACTTTAAAAGTGGCGGCGTTAATTTTTTCGGGGAGCGACGCGAGTTATGCCGCGGAGGGACGGTTTTGCCGCCGTGGGACATTGCTGGGAAGAGAGGGTTTCGCTGCCGAAAAAATTAACGCGGCCGCCTTACAAGTCTGCGAAAAAGGCTACCGCACGGTTTTGATGTCGAATTTTGAGGCATGCTGTGACAGAAACAACCGCAGATAATGATCTAAGACGGCCTTTCCGTAACAAGAAAGGTACAAAATATAACTCTTGTACAACACCTGCAATACTGTCCCAAAGTCTGTGATCGTGCGACGTGACTGGGTTAGGCTGTTAGTAAACGCGTAACGTTACATAACGTTATATCTAATTAGCTGTATCTACTACATACCTTGTCTAACGTTTAAAGCCTTCAATTCGCTTGAAATTAACGGATGTTGGCATTTACAGTTCGCCCAATGTTTGAACGTCTTTCCTTCATACATGCAGTCTAAGTCTCCGCCCTTTTCTAACTTGTATTTAAGTTTGTTCATATTATAAGAAAAATGATACCACATACGTGGCGGCTTCTAGCAGGTCTCCTTCTTGTGGTGGGTCAAATGGGAGCGTCTAAAACTGTGGCCTGGATACAAAGACACTAAAACGTGTTGTTATAACCAACGTTATGTTTTACATCTCATAATCTTAAAGATATCTCAGTTTCGTCTTTGTCATGCTATGGTTGTCATGCAAAGTACTATATCCAATTTCTACTGTTTTGGCGGTCTTCGCTAGAATGTAGCCATTGCGGAAAGAACCGGTCCAACAGGTAAGCGCTCAGGTCTAGAGGTCAAAGTGCCAACACCTCAGTCACCACATGTCACGCGACTATTGGCAGTCATTTTGAAGGTAGCAGAACACAGTTTTCGCCCTATGGGGATTTCTATAGTTAAGGACCCCAAGATGACTCACTTCGACGCGGTAAAAATTATAGCAGGGTGCACTTCACAAATACGAAAATCGAATATGTTTGAGAAGAAGGTACAAACTACAAAATATCTAGAAACCAAAAAATCCTGTCGGCGTATCTGCTCGTGACGTACACTTTGAAATCGCCTCCTACGGACGTGACCTGAACTGCAGCCGACTCACCCGGAAAGCCAGTTGCACAATGCGGCGCATTTATACACGAACTGCAAAACCTTAACAAATCAAATCATACAGTCTCAAACCCGATACATTTCTACACCACACAGCACAATTTACACCTGGCTGACGCTCTTATTAGGCTTTCTACCCAGCCTTCAAGAATATTCGCTGCACTACTTTCTATACCCGCGTCATAGGGGGTCGCCCATTAATACTGTGACCTGCTACCTTAACCTGCCGGGATTTTTGATGAATCATTTTCGTTTTCGTAGTTTTCGCGCCATGTGTCCTCAGAGCTTGGTCACAGTCACCACCTCATACAACTGAAGACCTTTATTAGTTAATTTTTGCAGCCTGCAGCTGGTAGTGCGTAACGGCTGAACTTCCTCACCTTACAGGTAACATTTATACTAAATTATAGTCTTAAAGCCCCAGCCGGCGTTTTGTGGGGGAGGGGGGCTTTGCACTCCTTTCCTAAGTAATCATTGCGCTTTTTTTATTGGCCATAATAGTCTTCTGATCGTTTCTATGATTGCTTTCCCTACAGTACCGTTCGCGTTATAGTTAACCGGGTACCCCGTTACTAACGAGTTATTTTTTCGTCAGAAAATGGTTAGAAAATCGTCAGTATTTGGTTAGATTTTCGTCAGAAAATGGTTAGAAAATCGTCAGAAATTATCTCTAACGCGTTACCGTTTGCGTTAATGTGATAGGGTCGGATTTCATGTTTGTTTTGCGCGCCGACAAGACAATAGCAATTTGCCACCTCCTGGGGCGTCCGCTAATGTGTTGCGATGTTGCCCCTTGAAAAATAACAGCACCAGAGGCAAGTGGACATGTGATTCGTAAAATAACTTTGTGGTTTATCCATGTGTCGACTGTGTGAAGCGAATTGTGCTATCTTTTAATGCTATTCTATAGTTATTTCTAGCGGAAAATTACGTTGTGTAATACAATGTATGTCAACAAAGTGTAGCAGTGGGCAGACGATGTCTTGTACATTTTGTACCAGCGGCGGCCTACCGCTCTCACAGGACGTCATGGGACGTGACGAAACAAGAAATATCTGCCGTAGAAGAAATATAAATCGGTAACTCATGCCTTAAATTCACGGCGGTTTTTGACACAAAAGAAAAATTATTATAATTTTTGTAAGGCGCGCGGCTTACTAGTACTAGCGGCTTAAAATGTACCGTCACTCCCGGCGCAAGGACTCGGTTCGCCAGCTGAGGACTTTCCACAACCATGATGATATCATAGTTAATAAAGGAATATGTATAGATCTATCATGTTGAAATGATAATTGTAATACATGGTTCTATTTAATAGCGGTAGTTTTGTTTCTTATTTTGAGGGGGGAAACTGTCAAAAATCGAGGGAACGCAAACTGAGATCGGCTCACTTCCGGGTGCATAACGCCAAAATTTCTCGACGATTATATAAAAATGACCACTCATTTGCCGCCTACGGTAGCGTGTACATGGTAGTGCGATCATATCGTGCCAAAGTCAGCGTCAAACGTCAGAAAATCCCCGTAAAAATATAGTTGCAAAACACATTTCCCGCGCACTCAGGGCCGGTCGCCCTGGCCGCTGCCGCCCTGTGTGCAGCATGCTCATTATAATATGCAAGTAGCTACGCTCTGATTGGTTCACCTTAGATGACCTGCGCTGTGATTGGCTAGAACGAAGCCCGTTGCATGCTGGGGCGCCCTTCCCCGCGCGAAATGATCTCGAGAGAGCCACATTTACGCTGGTTTCTACCTTATTTCTACGACTAATTAGCAACATCCTAGTGACGAAATGCGTACTCAAAAGAATTTTCGGGGAAAAAAATATATGTACATGTGGATTTGTGGTGCCTTTGGCGTAATTTTGTTAGTCACATACAACGTAATGTATCCCCCTAGCAGCAACGACTACGGAGAAGGACCTGGGTATATTAACGGATAAAGACCTTACATTTAAGGACCATATACACACAATTGCAAACAAGGCAAACCAGTTAACAGGACTACTGTGGAGAACATTTCAGTTTATCGATCAAGAAGTATTTCTCCTGCTTTTTAAAGCCCTGATTAGGCCACATTTAGAATATGGAGCCTCTGTTTGGTCTCCGTATCGACAGAATCTGATGCTTGAATTAGAGAAAGTCCAAAAAAGGGCCACAAAAAGAGTTCCGGGGTTGAGCAACCTTTCTTTAATACGAGGATAGACTCAGAACTCTGAAACTCCCAACATTGGTCTACAGGAGAATTAGGGGAGACCTAATCAACACGTACAAATACATGCATGGTCTGTTTGACACACAGAACCTGTTCCAACAAAAAGCAGATTCAAGGACAAGAGGTCATAGCTTGAGAATAACAAGGAAGACCTTCAAGGGGAATACTAGGGCATTATTCTTTACAAGCAGAATGGCCAACTGGTGGAACAGTCTTCCTGAAGAAGTGGTCTCTGCACCCTCGGTAAATGCCTTCAAGAACAGACTTGATAAATACATGGAGAGTCATCCAATTATGTACAATCACACGGCCCTGGATTGCCCGCATAGGCCGGGAATGACAGTCCGGTAGAGCAACGAGCAGCCTAAACTGGATGGATACCTACCTGGCTGAAAGGATCTACTATCTACTATCTACTAATGTAACACGGAAGTGCATGGAGTCGGAGTGGCGGCACGGCTTTCCGTCCCACTCTAAACAAAACTCCAAGGACATAACAAAACTCCCCAAAACTGGTCAATAATTAGCCATAAAAATGTTGGTGGGCACGTGTAAATATGCTGCCTTTTTTCGAGTGTTATAGGAATTTTCCACGATGTTTTTGCACATCCCTAACGTTACCTCACGCCCGCCGCCTATTATGTACGGCGGACCGGGGCATTTATAACTTCAGATCATCTAGGTTTGCTTATTCGGTGGTAAAATAAGTTTTTAACAGAGAAAAACAGCAAAACAAAGTTGACAAACTATAGAAACGCTTGCCTGGGCAACAGTGACAAAAGAAAATGTCTATCTAATTGAATTGCGCCGGTGATCGTAAAACGTTTTAAACGTTACAATATAGTAAAATGCAGGCTAGATCAACGTTCCTTCCGCTGTTCCAGCGGTGTGTATCGGTAATTTCCCGCCCCGCATGAGGTAAATTAGTACTCCTCCCATTATTCTGTGATGTTACCGCGGCCTGCATATGAATGCAGAAGTCTAACGGAAAAGTAACGGAAAAGTAACGGAAAACTTACGCAAAAGTTACGGAAAACTTACGGAAAAGTAACGGAAAAGTAACGGGAAAAAACGCGTTAGTAACGGCCGTTAGGGTAACTATAACGCGAACGGTACTGTATAACCAAGAAAAGATCCGAGAGTCAGTAGTAATAACAGGGTCATATGGAACTTTAAAGCAGTGCGGTAAGCACGTGAACTGGGCGCTTCTAAAGAATAAAGAATTCTAAAGAATAAATCCTTAAGGGTGGCGCTGAGGTCTCGTGGGGTGGTGTGGGGAGGGAGCTAGTAACTTATCTCAACCCCCTTAGTAGCGCCACTAGATTTCGTTCAAACTCAATGAAATTCACTCACAACTAACAAAAATATATGTGGATCACACAAACAAAATGTTTTGCAGGAGAAAATGAGAAAATTCAGCAAATTTGTACCTCAAAAATCAACTTCCGGTTTGTGGGGTCCCAATTCGTTTGTGGAAAGTTTAGAGTAGAGTAGAGTAGCATCTACGGCCAGGTAGGACGTCAGTCCAATAGTGTATTCCTCTCGTGGAATTGCATATAAAATATGTCGACGAATGGCTTAAGCTGGGCTTGCTTGCTTACGAAACTTACCGTGTTAAACGGAAGGGGTCCAAAGTCCGGCATAGTTTAATATTTTCGCACAGTAACGTTAACTGTTGTAAATCCATTTAAAATGCGGTTGGAAATTATAGCGGTGGCGGTGAAAAACGCTGGCCTTTTTTTAAGAAAGAACATAAGAAGCTCTAGGCAGTCTTCAGAGAACAGGATTACGCAAACTAGTGGGATTGTTGAATGGTTTGTTGAAAAAGGAAGACCCCAATTGGTAAATGACAGGAATTTCCAGTAATTGTTGCATTTGGAAGTTAAATTTAGTCACAATAATTTTTGTAAATCATGGTGACCGTGATATAATTGTTGACAACAAGCAAGGAGCTTGGTACAAAGAATCAAAACAGCAACAAACACCATTTTTGTAATGAAAGGAAATGAACTGCAATAATAACAACAATAATCTTAATCTTTCAACACTCAGGGCTGCCAAAATCATGCTGTAACATTTTGTGAACTTCTCTACAATTATTACACAAAAAGTGTCATATAAAATCTATAATATACTATTATGAATCTTATAGGCACCAACAATGTCTGCGAACACCACAGACCTCCCCACTGAGGAGGAGATAGACCAGATTAATAAGCTTGGGAAGTTAACTCGGCTTCTCCGAGAAAAGTTTGGCATGACTGAGGATGAAACTGAGGAGATGGAAACAGAGGAGGCGAAGCAGGAAGTGAAGAAGAGGATCAGAGAAGTACAGGCAGCAGCAGCTACAAGCACACGTCCTGGTCAGGTACCAAGAGATAAGAATACTGTGACAGTCATAATTTATCAAACGTCTTGGAATTGTACCTTAGTCAGAGGCGTCCGAGGAAACAACTAATCATTAGCAGCTTGATTTTTTAAACTTCCTTTTAACCACGGGTCCAGTGAACTTCTTCCATCAATTGGTACACAAAAATGTCATATAAAATCTGTAATATACAATAATTATGAATCTTATAGGCACCAACAATGGCAGAGAAGACAGACCTCCCAACAGAGGAGGAGCTAGACCAGATGAAGTCTGGTAAGGTAATCCGGCTTCTCCGAGAAGAGTTTGGCATGACTAAGGAGGAAATTGATGACCTGGAAAAAGAGGAGGCAAGAGAAGAACTGAAGAAGAGGATCAGAGACATACGGGCAGCGGCAGCTACAAGCAGACGTCCTGGTCAGGTACCAGTACCAACAAATTACAATAACGCTTCAAATTTGAGATTACCACAATTTTATTACAATGTTGGGGATGCTCATAGGAAATTAAAACTCTATGTTGGGGACGTTTGATTTATGAACACTATCCATTAGATAAAAAGAAATGGGACAAATTTCTGATGACTTGAAGGTCTCTGGGAAAGCATATGCCAGTTGTACAAAAAAGTCATGTATATTCTCCAAGTAGAGGTACATTATGCTTATAAAAGAAAGTCTACAGCAGTGTCATGAGTTACAAGTGAATGTCTTTGGCAGATTACAGAAATGTTGCAGCGAGCTATGACTGAGAACATGAAAAAGCGGGAAGGTCTAAGGGAAATCTGTGGCAAGATCTTGGCTTTTGTTGAGGAGATGGAAGATGACGACAAACAAAAGATGACTGACGTCTTCGGCCAAGATCTCTTAAAAGATGTGAGGACATTTCTGCAGAATGACGACTGTCCCATCTTAGTCATAGGTTAGTTAATATATTCTCCACTACACCTCATCTCCAACTGAAAAAATGACCAATTTGGCAAATAATTATTAAGTAATGCTAATTAATATTAGTAATTGTAACATCTTACTTAAATTAAACATAAAGGTTCTATTAAAGTCTTTTACTTAAAAGTTGGAAATATCAGAAGTAGGTACATGTACGTCATACCATGTAGGTAGTGGGATAAGTAAAATAAGTGTATGATATTATATCAGGTATTTCTAAACATTTTCTTGCTTTGATTCACTCATTTTAAAAAGTCTAAACTTTAATGATCAGACAGTACCTGTTGTGTGACTTCATATTCAGCAGACAGGGAAATGCATTGTAGCTGTTGGTTTAAAAATGGGAGGGGGGGGGGGATAATGGGGAAACTGATGCTGATGCCACTTCATCTGCATTTCTTTATGATGTAGGAGAGTCCTCTTCAGGCAAGAGCAGCCTCCTCAACTTGCTGCTGGGAGAGAACATCTTGCCGGTGTCCCATCTGGCCTGCACCTCCACTCTGTGCTTCGTCAGGCATGGCAAAGTAAAGAGGGCTACAGTCTACCTGAAAGACCCAACAGCTGGCACCAGAGAGCAGACCATTGATCTTAAAAATGCGAAGGATCAACTTTGTTCCTACATACAGAGGGGACAACAGAATGCAGAGGCGGTAGAGAAGGTGGTCATAGAGTGGCCCCTTGAATTCCTGAAGGTTTGCTTGTGGATTGTCACAATAATTTCTCAAAGAGCCTTTGCCACATTTTCGTAACTTTGATGTTAACTATTTATATAGAAATCTTTTTTGCTACAACAAAAATACAGCAACTTTCCTAAATCTTCTAGAGCTTACATACATAGATACAAACAAATGGATACAAATATGAACTTACATACCTGTACAACTACAAGTACGTGGTTAATATTTTTCAGGGTGGAATATGTCTTGTTGATGGCCCTGGGATCCTGGCAACAACAGAGATGGATGAAGTAGTGGCGGGTGCAGTGTCGTCCACTTGTGCATTCATCTACATGATCAACAGCTTCATGGGAGATGGGGAGGGGACTGATGAGCATATGGATGGGGTAAACAAACATTTCCTCATTCTCTCAGTCATACACACACACACACACATACAGGCACACACACACATGCACACACACAGGCACACACACACACACACACACACACACACACACACATACAGGCACACACACACATACAGACACACACACACACACACAAAGACACACTCATGCACACACATACACAGACACACACACACACACATACAGACACACACACAGACACACACACACACATACAGACACACACACAGACACACACACACACACAAAGACACACACACACACACAAAGACACGCGTGTCACACACAAAGACACACACACACACACAAAGACACACACACACACAAGACATATGCACACACACACATATTTTTAATTCTGAAGACACAAAATTTGTCCTTTCTGCTTCAGCTAAGCCGCCTGCTGAAGTGGTGTCAGAAACACAAATGGGGGGACGTGTTCGACATGTCTCTGTTTGACCTCAAATCCACCATATTCGTCTGCAACAAGTGGGACAGTGTCCAGCGAGAGGAGAGAGAAGTAGTGAAGGAAGACTACTTAAAGACACTGAGGGGCCACTTCCCAGAGCTGCGAGATGATCAAGTGTTCTTCTTGTCATGCAATAAGGTACAGCTTGGATGAAAGTGGTAGTAAGAGTGAATGTACTTCCATCATTGAATGGGGTAAAATGGGTAAAATGCATTGAGCACTGACTGATATGCTTATTCCTCAACACAAAAGTTAACACGTTAACAATATGTGTCTGGCTTATGCATTCAAAATTTGCCGACTTGCACAAGTGCTGTGTGCCTGTGGCACAGACAGTAAGTAATGCTTTGCCATATGGATCAAAGTCCATCGACAGATGCATGTCCAAACACTACTCATGCATCAGGCATTGTGTGAGGGTTGCATCAGTGGTCTGGTTGTCGTTTGGAGGATAAGCTTTAAGTAATTATTGTAAAGAGAAGAGTAGAGGTGACATTACAGGCTTGTTGTCTTTTCTTTTATCAAATGACATTGTCACAATGTAAAGTACCAATGCCGGAACTAAGTAACATTGATGCCCACTGACTGACAGTGATTCAAAAAGTAAGAAAAGTGCATTTGTATTGTCTGACAACAAATTTATGGCAAAATGGTTGAGAAAGTGTATGTTTTGTTTGCAGGCTGTTGGTCCTGGTGGTCAGCTGTCTCCAGAGTTCACCAGGCTGCTGGAGGGATTAGACGTTCTGCTTCCACAGAGTCTGCAGCACAAACTTGAGCTGCAGTACCAGTGAGTAACTCAAATGGTTTTATGTTTCATCTTGTAAATCGCTTAAAAGAGTTAAAATGGTCAATTTAGAGTATTGATGCAATATTTGGTAACTATTAACTTAAAGATCTTTAATAGTGGGGGCACTCCATGCAGTGCCCCCAAGACCCTGACCAAGTACAACTACAAGGTACAAGCCTTAGGTAAGATCTTTAAAAGTGCCATTACCTGTCTTTATTTGGAATTTTGTCTTCTGAAGTACAGTCAAACCTGTCCAAGCTGGCCACCCAGCGGACCAAAGAAAAGTGGTCACCTTGGACAGGTGGTCTCCTTGAAGAGGGTCGCCTCACAACATGTCTGAGGCATAAATGGTTTCCAAGTCGAGATGTTTTAATGTCAAATGCTGTAAGCATCTTCAGTTCTGTGGTGAATGCATGTGGTGAGGGTGGCACCTGGAGCAATTTACGTCGCACAAAAACATCATCCAGCAGTCAAGGCAAACTGGCTGGTTTTTCATGATTGTTCATTTAGTTATCATCAATAATCAACATGACCCAAAATGATGTGGCACCATGGGCAGGAATTGGGCCTTGAGCAGACCCAATTCAGGGCAGTCACCTTGGCCAGGTGGTCACCTTGGACAGGTTGCTTCATGCTTGTCAGTCAATGGGGAAACATTTGGGGACTGAGAAAAAGCAGTTACCACGGCCAGCTTGGGGAGGTGAAAGAAAAACTAAAAGAAACACCACGTGACTGATGGAACTGCTCTTTGACTGTTTGTTTGTTTTTATTTATTTAACCAGGGGGATACATATCGCCCGTAGGGCGCTTTTCAATGAGCCCTGGGCCTGGGGAAGACCCCAAACAAAAACATCAAACTCAAACTAATACAAATAACAACAAGAAGCCATAGGCGACAATCCTCCGTGAAGTTTTATATATTTCAACAAAAACAATCCCAAGCATCAACGCCAGACCTGACCTACTGTGCAGACATTATAATTAGGCAACGGTTAATACAATGAGGGCGCGTCACAAGCATAAAACATAAAAAGACCTAAATCCATTACTGCTCCCAGGGCGTGTAAAGATACTGTGCTTCAAGTTCGAAGTTCATTTTGATTACGCACACACAATCATTGCATTCACATAAAGATTGGACTATCATGGTCGTGTCACTATTAACGAAGACAACCCCACCGTCTTACCGTGCCTGTTACTTATTAAGCGCGACTGGACCGCGAGTGTTACTACCGCCGGTCAGATACCCGGGATATCTGCTTAGAGAACCTCTGCTACCAGACAACTGCCTAAACCTACGGCCTATTCCACAGGATTGTAAAAGTAGGGATGTTTCTAAAATATGCATTTACTTCAATATCAAAACTGCTACGGTGAAAATAAAAAGACGTGCATCATCACGGACATAATGGTACACCACATGCCCAATTACACAGAAATGCGACGTACGGAAGAATGCGTTTTGGCTGCGAACATCTTCCAAAAAACTTGGCATCTCTTAAGCATGGGCTAAAACATCTGGAACCACCCCGTATCTGCATGAAGTTCCACCCCCCCCACTGCTATTCCAAACAACGCGTTTTTCTGGACCATTCCAATTCACCTCGTAATTGTAGGGGTGCGTCTGCAATATTACATTGACCGCGAAAGCAGCAACGGCAAAAATACACATTTGTGCATCAACACGGGCATGCCCGCAGACGGCGTATAAAATTGCGTGCCGATTACACAAAGAGAACCCAGTGTTTTGACTGCGAACATGAAAAATCAGCCGATTACAACACTCCGTCCGGAGGTCCTGACCTCCTTCACGGAGTAACAAAAGTAACTTATAAAGTTACAAAAGTTACTAAATAATACAAAAGCAAGGTAACTTAAGTAGCATACATTTCGCATGAAATCATAATACCAAAATAAGTGAAACAAAAGTGAAGCCTGACCATCATATAACATAGAACCAAGGTAGGACAAAAAAGAAATCAAGATTAAAATCAGGCTTGGAATTTGCATATCAATGATTGCCCAGTACATAGAGTTGTTTGAAGGCTGCTAAGGTCCTGGCTGCTTTTAGGTGATGTGGTAGTGTGTTCCACAATACCGCCCGAGACGAAGAAAAGGCACGTCTTCTGTATTCTAGCTTAGTCATTGGCAACTGAAGACCTCCTTGCGCCCTGAGGCGAGTGTTGTGAGTATGCACGTGTGATAATTGTGTGAACATTGCAGTGATGTAGGAAGGAGTCAAACTGTTAATAGCTTTATAGACGAGAGTAGCTTTGCTTTTCTTACGTATTTCAACCACTGGGACCCATTTTAGTGTGTTTAGAAGGCAGAGATCGAAATTCATTTTTTTGACTAGGTGCACTGGTGCACCTAACCAAAAAAATTAGGTGCACCAAAAAAATTTTGGGTGCACCACATATTTCCAGTAAGCACATTAATAACTTAAATATTACTAATATCAATTAATATCCCACACGTAAAGAATGCTAAAAATGATCGTAGCAAGAGTCGAAAAAAAATATATAAAAAAATCTAGAAATGTCTTTTTGCACTAGACTCCTCGGTTGATTCGGTTTCGGAATCCGACTCTGATGACCCGGAACTAGACAGTCGGAAGGAGCTCGGGAGGCCGTGGAGGAGGGCCCGGGAGTGTTGTCGAGAGCACATGGCGGCCCCCCTCCCCCTCTGTCTCGGCGCTCCCACGGCACGGTCTGTCCACTTCTCGCTCGTCCGGGCGTGTTTCCCGTTGGTTTCCAGCTTCATCGCTTCCTTCGGGGTTTTGAAGAGCTTGGGCTGATGCTGTTGCCACATCTCTTTCGTCTTCATCACGATCGGACCTCGGCTGAAGGAACCGTAGAAGCGAAGTCTGTCTCGACATATTTGTTTTGCTTTGTAATCCACGAATTTCATGGCCGAATTTTGTCGACACCCGGATTTTGACGATGTGACCTCGAAGATTATCGAAGTCAAGCGAAAAATGCACGAAAACAACATTTTGTCACATGACATGCCCCCGAGGTAAGGCCACACCGATTTAATTTTATGGATGACATCCTCTGAAGACTCCCAAACTAGTGCGCGCGGGCGAATAAAAAAAAAGTCCGGCCAAAAATAAAAATGCTACTGAACCACAGGAATACAAAGCTGGTATTGTGAATTGCCGACAGTACATAGTGACGTATACGACAAGCCGGCACATGCTGGCTTTTTGTGGCATTTATGAATCGGTACTATACTTATGTACTGAGTTCTTGAATCGTGGCGCTTCGAATTCGATAGCTTGGGTGCTTGGCTCCGTTTTGTCGCTGACTAGCATGGACTACCCAGGTCTAGAGCCAGGCCAGAGCCTCGGTGGAGGTGATCTTTTTTTTTTTTTTGAGGGCGACAGGCGAAAATCAATGCGCGCGCGGATGTCATCCATAAAAATTAAGTTGGTGTGGCCTAACTCCCAAAAAGCGTCGGAAAGTTCCGGAAGCGATCGAGTTCGCGATGTTTTGGTCACATGACTATCAAGAAACCGGGGAACGAGAAAGAAGAGATCTCTTGTCCAGTGTTGTAGTCGGGATCCGGAAGTTGGTGGGTAACGCGATGTCGGCACTGCGCCGACACATTTTCGGGTTTTAAAAACTGAAGTAAATCTAATTCTATCTCAAGAATTTCAAACAAGCAGTGCATCAAAGGTTTTTTATTATTTTATTCCATCACAGCAATGTTGGAATTACAGTGTTTTGTACCTTTACCGTACTTAATACTACAAAAATATTTAGGTGCACCGGTGCACCCACAGTCAAAAATTGGGTGCACCGATCCAAATTTGGGTGCACTAAGGTGCACATGCACCCATTATTTCGATCCTGGAAGGGTTGAGGTAGACGTTCGCCTGTCACAGCCCAGAATCACCCGACCCACCCTGTTTTGTAGCTTTTGCAAATTTTCAATGTATCCCTTCCCTGCCGTGTCCCAGACAGTGCTACAGTACTGTATGTGCGGAATGAATAGCGTTGTGTACATTACATCTAGGGCTTGTCTGTTTAGGTAGGGTTTCAAGTGCTTAATAATGCCAATGGTCTGAGCAAGTTTCTTGTACATATGTTTGAAATGTTTGTTCCATTTGAGTAGGCAATCAATAGTGACCCCAAGGTATTTAAAACTAGTCACCTGTTCGAGCTTAGCCCCGTCTAATAATATAACATTAGACTGTGAATACAAACTTTCAGACAACAAGGGCCAAACACATTTTATAGGGCCACATTAATTCAATTTCTTGGTTCTTGGATAAGAAATAAACAACACTAAACAAAACAGGCTTCTTACAATGTACCAATGCAACCAGTTTATACCAGGCCTGTTAACATTTCATGCATTCAAAGAATTTTCATATGTTTGATCTACATGTACATAACATGCATTTCGCAGGCATGTAAAGCTTGTGTTGCAGAAGGCATCCCAAATCATTAGGCTGAAACTGCACAGTGCATGTGGAACACAGAGAGAAAGGAGGAAGGCAAGGGAACAGGCCAAGAAGCGGCTTGAAAACTTTGAAACCCATGCACAGAAGGTCGTGAAGAAACTTGAAGAAAAGTTGGCAGCTACAAAGAGGAAAGCTGAGGGCCATCTCAGAACATTCCTTGAAAATAAAGCCATTGAGGACAGTGTCTACCAGAAGGTACTGAAAGACTTCCCTAAGGTGACTGGCACAACAAGGTTGATAACTGCCATTGCTGACGAGATTCAGTCACAGTTGAAGAGTAACCCAAAGGCATCAGCCTTCAACCAGTGCATTCGTGAAGCAGACATCACACTCAGGGAAGAGTTCCAGACACAGTATGGCAGTTTGGTGGAACGGCACAATAATGTGATTGAAGAAACGCTGGACATCCTGCACCTTCCATCCAAACATATGCGATGTGGTGGGTTTTTCAAACATGCATACTTTATTGCAAGTGCCTTCTATCACATCCCTCTGATGGCCAGCATGGTTGGTCTCAACCCTGATACCACCAAAAACTTTCACAAAGATCTTAAGAAGCTGGTATCACGCCGTGGCAAGAGGAAAGAATACATCTGGCACTGTACCAACGTCGTGTTTGATGCAATGATAGAGGCAACAGAGATTGAATTGGCCGTGACAGAACACCTGGAGGGACCTATCCAATATCTCAAAGCATGCAAAGATGCTATTCCCAAACTTCAACAGGTTGATAAAGAACTCATCCAAGATGCTAAAACAGAGACAAGACCAGAAGAAGTAAGAAGAAAGTATGGACCAAAACTGGAAAAAGTTGATGCATTGACTGAGCAGCTTTATGGCTTATATGCTACAAACATCAAGAAACACGAGTTTGGCCTTACTCACGGGAAACCAGGTGACTCCAGTTGGCATCGTCTCGAAGTAGGGGGGCAAGGGTGTGTGTACCGCGTTGAAGTCAGCAAAGATGGAGGCAAGTTCACAGCTGCTGTGAAGATCCAACATTTGCTTCCTTCTGGTCATCTGGTGCACTTTGTCACAGAGCTAGAAAACCTCAGGTACAGGAATATTATACATCTATGCATTCGTCAGTAGTTAATTGCTGGACAAAATAGCATTTGTTGAACACGATAATGGGACAATGCACTTTGAAACATTCTGATGCAGCCATTCAATCACTTTTTTTTCAGGAAGCTGAAAGGAGAACATGTCGTGAAATGCTTCGGAACCTACCATGGTGAAACTGATGCTAACGGAACCCCAAGTCTGGGCTTGGTGATGGAGTACTGCCCAAAAACACTGGACGCAGTGTTGTTTGAGAAAAGGTAAGCCCTTTTTTTGTCACATGTCCAATGACAAAAACTGCCTGTAATTTATACAAATTGAATGTACTTAGTGGCTTTTAAGGCTTGAATCACAATATTGAGCTACACCGACAGCATCTTACAATTCTACTTCCCAGAGAAAACAGCCCAGCCTGGTGGGATTCTGACAAAAAGCAGCAGGCAGTAGCCTTCAGCTACACCAAAGACAAGGCAATACAGCTGTGTGAGGGGCTAAAGCACATCCACGATGTGATGAGGTACATGCACAGGGACCTCAAACTTATCAATGTTCTGGTAAGTCCTTGTTGATGATCTGTAGGTACAAATGTACAGGTAATCCAAACATTGAAATGTTCACACTGGCAAAGGAAAACACCAAACTTGAAGGTTTTTGTTTCATTGCCAATTCAAAGTGTACGAGTTTGAAACTCTACAGTCATATAATTGAGGCAAAAAAACATTTATCATTGACTTAAGCAATATAAAGCTGGATGATGGATTGTCTTTTAGTGTATTGTGTGTACTATTTTTCTTCTGCATTGAATGACATTATCAAAGTGACTGCATCTGAAAATAAAAACAAAGTAGATTGCATCGGTCCATTTTGTTCAGGTGTCCTCAGAAGGAGTGGTCAAACTTGCTGATTTTGGCAGCTCCAAGTCAGAGAAGGCCTACGCCAGGACAAAGGAGGGGACGCCATTCTACACGGCGCCAGAGGTGTTGGCACAAAAGAAGTACAACAGGAGTGCAGACATGTACAGCATGGGTGTCATCCTGCTCGAGATGTGGTACGGACGGACTATTTACTATCCGGTATGTGCCTTTCTTCTTTCTGTAAAAATATCTGGCAAAGGCATGATACTTTCCTCCCCAAAGTGTTACAAAATCTACCAAGGGTATAAGGCCACAGCAAGTAATTTTTACGGATGACATCAGTGCGGGCATTAATATTTGTCTGATTTGGGAAAAAAAAATTTTGTTGCCTTCTGACAGTGGTCAACATGCCAAAAATGGGCAAAGATGTCTGTTGCCATGCTGGAAGGTGGATGGTAGATAACTATGAAAAGAGGAGACAAGAAAAGGCTCTGATTTAATGATTGTTTCTTACTTTGATGCAGTGATATGTGATGCTGATTGTGTAATATGTGCTTCCTACTGAATCAACACCATTTGTACAATGATTGAGTCAAAATTTCAAATTGTAGGAACCTTGTTTTTTTTCACCCAATCGCATTAGATTTGGAATCTGCGGAGAATGTCATCCATAAAATTTACTTGCTGTGGTCTAAATAGTATGACTCAAGTTGTCAAAATGATCAGAATTAAAGATGGATAACATATTTCAAACCTGTTGATTTCTTCCAGGAGGATCCTGAGTACCAGTCCCAGTTTAACGAGGCTGTACCGCTCAACGTTGACCAAAAGCTTCCCCTGCCATCTTGGGATGAAAGAGCTCCCCCTATCCCTGAGTGGCAGAAGCTCATCAACTGGTGTCTGAGGAGGAACCCGAGACAACGTCCGACAGCAGAAGACTGCGGGGACAGGATAGCAGGGATGTCGCTGTCACCAACACGGGGGGCCTCTCGGCCACGGAGAACCTCTCGGCCACGGAGAACCTCTCGGCCACGGAGAACCTCTCGGCCACGGAGAACCTCTCGGCGACAGGCAGTTTCTGAGCCACAGGGGGCCTCTCGGCTACAGGCAGGGTCCGAGGAGAAGTCACATGACATGGTGTAGTCAGGGTCACCTTGTAGACACATTCATGTAAAAAAAAAAAAATTAATGTAATCATGAACATGATTACATGTCTGCTAATAGGACCAAGCAGAGTTGGTATATGTAACTGCCTATAGCCTATAGGAAATACATAAAATTATTCAATCATGTCAGCACATGGACTACATGTATCAGGATTTAAACACTTGTCTATTTTGTGAAAAGGGTACTTGCTACTATGTAACAACTGGTTTTATCTTTAAATCCTGAGAAAAGGATTGAATGCCTGAGTACACATTGTATAATAGGGCTTGTTCACATGTACCTATAATTAAATGTAAGACTTAGTGTAAATAACCAGAATGATACATACCTGTATCTGTGATGACAACTGTAACTGTGGTGGAGTCCTGTTGCTTGAAACAAGTAGATTAAGCGGTAAATTGTGCATTCTGGTTGTCTCTTCCATAGTGATCATGTCTAGTAGTACCATATTTTGTTTGCGAGTAGGAATTTGTGTGTTGTGATGTGTTAGTAGGACTGGTATTAGTGTTTGTGTTGTTTGTAAATGGGAATTGGTCCTAGGGATCAAATTTGGAGCAATGATTTTAAAAGAATTTTATACTCTGTAGGACTCTGTACATGCATTTCACAAGACAGGGCAATAATCCCCCTTGCAGTTGCCTTTGAAACTGCAGGTAACAAGCATTCAAATCCCAATGCAAAGATGACAATGCAGATATTGTCACTCAGGACCTTTAGAGTTTAAGTCAACATTGCTATGTAACCACAGCAGCACTTTCAGTTGTCACTTTGGCATCAGGGCATTTTGCCTAGTAGGCAACGTAACACACAGATGGCTACATTGTACAATATACCTTCACCTATATCTACTACCTGTACCTGTTTTGCTGTCACCCCAACAACACTATCTACTAGTAGGCAGATGTGCATTGTGTTACGCATCCCAGGGTTGATTGACAAATACTGAGTGAAAATGTTTAGAAACCTGACCTTAGCAAAAAAGGATGAACCTTTAAACTCCACTGATTCTGAGGATTAATTGCTTTTTTACCTCATACACATTCATAACAAGAAACAATATAAATATTATATAACTCACATTGCGTAATATGTTATCTGAATGTACTGTATACTGCAAATGGTGCCATAAATAAGAATAAAAAGGTGTGAAGGGAACACTTGTGTCTTATTAATACTTACTTGTACTTAAAGGTCTTCTCGGCTTAGAGAGTGGCCCGCATCAAAGTCAGTCCCTCATCTTCAGAGTGTCCACTGCCATACTTGGCAGTCGTGGGCGATCTAGTCCTCTAGAGCCTGGGTTGGCTCATCTTACTAATACTTCTACAATTACATTTACAATGAATAAACAATGGGAAATCTTTATGCCATTGTGCTAACAGCACTTTCCCAGTAACTTTTGTTTCTTCTTCTAATAATTAAAAGTGATTTTTGATTACGCAGAAAACAAGAATATCTTGACCACAGGAAAGAAACTGGATTTTCCAGCTATATTTATTCTGACCTATTCAAATACATTGAAGACGTCAAATTTACTAAACAAGACTTCTCAATAATAGTTAATAATGATTAAGTACACAGGAACATTCACAACTACCCTGCTTCCAGCAGTAAAGAATCCAACATACATCAAAAATGATCTGTAATAGCCATAGCAAGCTTCCTGGGGTTTCAAAATACCAAACTAGAAACTGTAACATCTGCAAAGCAAATGCATAATGTTTACCTTCACAATTATTGGTCTTGCCTAACAAACAACTGCTCTGTTTATTCTTACTCAAACACAGTACATTTACAAAATGTATATCCTGACAAGCAACTTCAATATTGTCTGGCATTTGCTACATAATGTAACCCAACACCTTCACAGGGTGTCTGCTACTGCACTAGTTACCATGGTGACAGACGTCTGGTCCAGGTCATTGACCTTATGTGTTTGGAGAAGAAGAAACTGAGCAAAAACAATGTGTTTTTTTACTTCTGCAAAGGTAAACATAATGAGTGTGACAGGTATCTAATGAAGGTAGTACAAGCAGTAAGGAGCCAAATTTATAGAGCAAAGTTTGCAGAAGGTGGCTGCAGGGAAAGAAAAGTTGTCCCAAAAGGCACTAAGCGAAAGCTACAAGCAGCAAGCATCAGAAAAGGCACCTATTCTAAAACTCCCTTTTTTATAGTGAGACTGTCGACTAAAGGGCAAGCACTGCTTAGTTAGAGAAGCTCCGCCTAGCAGACAGAGGGAGAATTGCAGGTTGTGAAGACTGCAATGTTGCAGCCAAGACTAGTGCTTTGATTGGTCAGAATTGGTCACATGACTTGACATCATGTCTTAAAGGAAAAATGTACAACATTTTAAGGTTTCCATGGAAACATGATTGTCGAGAAACATCGGATGTCTCACACAAAGGTTTCTGTTGAAAGCTAATATCTGAAACTTGTAATTTTTCATCAATAAACAAATAACTAAAGTTATAGCCTTACCATACTTTGCCTTTCTTTGTTCGAAATACTCCATAACTCCTGCTCCAAAACCCCATACATACCCTCAAACCAACCATGTGACAAAACAGCTTAAAACGGCAAAAAACAACTTTACAAATACAATTATTATGGCAGACAAGAAACAATACTTAAACATCTCTAAACTGTAGATTTTCTCTTTCTGTGTTGGATCACATATAAACAACTAGTAAAATCTCTACAGAAATATCACGAATACTTCAGAATCTGTTTCTCAGCAAAGACTCACAAATACGGTCTGAATAGGTCAGCTATAGTCAGTCTGGGTCGGGAAGTTAGTCAATTTTTCCTTTAAAGAGTAAGTTTTTAATGTGTCCAGTCATCATTTTGTGTAGTTAAACAGAGCTCCAGTCAGCTCAAAATCATTTTCCGTCAGCCAAGGTTCATAATTGCTCAAGGGGGGTCTGGGGGCAAATTCTGGGTTTTGGTGCCTTTAAAAACATAATTTCCTAAATTTTTAGAGGCAAATCATGGGTTTCAGAGCATTTGTTGGTGATCCTTTGGATTTACCCAAGATTTTTCGAGTTTTGTCCATCAAGGTTGACAGATTGGTTTGAAAATATTTCCGTAACATGACACAAAGTTCCTGCAATTGACAGAAAACGGTGCTGGCTGGAGCCCTGAGGTTAGATCCCTGAAGGTTGGAGTTAGGTGAGTGATGTTGATTATTGCTCTCCACACAAACTGATTCTGAAGTTTAGTTCAAAACTGATTTTTTTCAAGTTCATTTTTTTTGCACCAACGTTCTGCTTCTTCATATCCAGAAATCTGAAATCCTACAAATGACTCACGAGTGACCAGGCATGTTTTAAACAGCAGCCACTCACTCACTCACTATCTGGTTTATCGTCTGTTGTTCCCCGTGTTCCAAGGGTTAGACCTGCTTGCACAGTGGTACTGAGGATTATGATGAAGGTTTTATCTGTGTTGGTAGTCATGATAGTTCAGATTGAAGTGATTGGTCATTAATTATCCTGATGAAGGCGACAGTGGTCATTGAAAATTTGATCTCTGTGTAACCCTTGTGTTGGAATAAAGTTCAACACTTTACAATGCTGAGGCTTGATGGCAGCCCGCCACTTGCCTCTGTCCTGGGATATTATATAGGTTTAGGTGGTGGAAGTCCTCCCACGGCTAAAATGCACGCAGAAACAATCAACCATCGATGCAGCCTTGCTTCAGAGCTTTCCTGAGTTTTTCTGACAGAAATTCTATCAATTCTGGGCAGAGTTCCAAATTTTCAAACCACTTTTCAAACACACAGGTACAAGTAAGAATAAAATCATGTTGTGGATTTTGACATTCAAGGTCAAATAGATCAAATTTCAGACCTTCAAGAACGTGAGTGACCTTGTCTCCTTTGACCTTCAATTGTGCGAACGACCTTGAAAAACCGTTTAACATTGGGTATCTCAGCTGTGCCCCCCCCCCCCAACCCAGACTGACTCGTACATGTAGGATAGGAAAATACTTCGGTCTTCTGATATGACGTTTCTCTTCTCTTGTTGTACCCGAGAATCTTCCTAAGGATTGAAACCTGCGTGGAACTCACCCTGACCACCCCCATTTCACTTACGTGTTGGGTCGTTCCACCTCGCAATCATACAAATTCTGGGCACAACCATTACACAACGGGGTAGGCCCACAATAATAATAACTCTTGGAGCCTCTAGCCTAAAATCTTCGTCATTTTTTTCCTAAATCGTGACATTTAAGTTATTTACTGTTTCTCTCCAGCACATTTTTTCCTTATAAACTCTCTACCTGTCAATCAACATGTCAATCAACCTCTTCTCAGTCTCTGATTGGACAAGGATGGCCTTTGACCACTTCCCACATCAGTAAATTTTTCAAAGGCAAAAAAACTCAAAACTTTTACATGGTCGACAAGTTCATAGTTCAGGTCAACTTCACATCACCTGCACCCTGACCTGTCACAGGTCAAGTTGGTCAGGTCATAGGTAAGGCCACAGGTCAAACCAGACACTGAGAAAAAGTTCGCACAATGCAGGGTTGTCAGCTAAAGGTTTTGGGGAACATTATTTTCATGACTAAAACTTCTGTTCCCATTTCTGAATCAAACCTGTTCCTCATTGCAGTCACTCATCTCATCCATGTAAACATTCACACCAGGCATCAAAGCTTAGTCTCCACCAGACTCCTTTGCAGGCTGAATAAATAGTAGAAATCGGCCTAAAAAGGAATGTAACTGGCCAGGGGAGTTGGCCGGCCATATATCTATGCAGGCAAACTGGACCCTCTATGGCCGGCTAACTTTCCTGGCCAGCTACATATTCTTTTACAATTCATTCAGCCTGCAAAGGAGTCTGGTGGAGACTGTATCAAACTGGCCTGTTAGACTTTCCAACAAGGTCCAAACTTACAGTTTTGGATCAAAACGAGCTCCCATCTTTCTCTGCCCAACTGAATCTTAGCTAACAACCCTGCCTGCTCCAAACCCAGCACCTCTCAGACTTGCCTTAAACATCTTACAACACTCCCTCCCTCAACATAGCACAACCCAAATCTTGGTCCATAAAATACCAGCAGCTGTCCCCCCCTTTTTATCAGTTAGTATCATCCAAACCTCACAAGGCCTGCCTAAACTCGGAACATTTGATCAATATGGTACAGGGAATAATAGTATCTATCCTGACATCCCTACAACTGAAGTGGTATCATCCTCGGTATGGCCGAGTTAGCAGAGTTCGGACTGTACCATTGTTGATGTGGGGGGTTCCTGCCGGTTCTATGATCGTCTGAAGAGCCACACGGCGGCGATGACTGTAACTGCAGCGACGACGAACACGGTTCCGAGCGCCTGGAATCCCTCGTTTAGCGTGTAGCTCAGGACTCCTCTCTGTAAGAAAGAATAAAACACAACACGGTCAACAAAAATCAGTTAAAATCCTCGTTTAGTGTGTAGCTCAGAACTCCTCTCTGTAACTCAGAAAAAAAAAAGGGTTAAGAAAAATCAGTTAAAACCCTCGTTCAGTGTGAAGCTCAGAAGACAGAAACTGTAAGACAGAAACAAAACAAGTCAACAAATGTTTGAATGAAAGCTCATCTGTGTTGGTAGAATCCATAGTTGTAACGTTCAAGCTTTGTTCCAACACAAGAGGGGAACTTACCAGAGTGTGAAGCAGAAACAAAAGGTATATCAACACCCCCAAGCATCGAGTGGTATAGTCCAAAAGTGGGAGATCCCATTATGTAAATAGGGGTGTTTCTACTCACCCATCCGCCGTGTTCTGCGATCCACCTGGCTATCCGCTCGGAGATGATGAACTGGACGACGTATTTGATGATTTGCCGTACGAAGTCCGGGATTCCGCGCTCGAGAACGTCCACGGCCATCCGGTACCCGAAACAGAGCAGCGCAACGATCCGCCCCCAGTTTATACCGTCTCGGAATAACCTAAAAACGGGACGGGAAAATTACTGTACATCTGTAGGGCCATTTATCATACAATATCTACTGCTGGATAAATTACGGAGATAATTTCCGGTAGCTGAAACAGAGCAGAGCAACGATACGGCCCCAGTTTATACCGTCACGGAATAACCTAAAAACAGGAGGGGAAAATTACTGTAGGGTAAAATATCATACAAACAAGCAGATTTGAAACCTAGAATGGTATCATTTTCATTCAGCAAATACGTAATGTTTACTTTATAATACGTAAATTTTGTACAGATATTGGCCAAGCTGCATGAAGCAAACAATAGATTAGTGAATAAATAAAATATCATATAAGGATTATATATAAATATCAGTTAGATTTGAAAACAAACATGGCCGCCAGATGGCCTTTGACCCTTACTGACCTTCGTGCCACGCCCGCAAAAGCTTCGTACGCCGTGGAGGGCGTGACTCGCAGCGTCTTGATCATGGCCTTGAACTCGCTCTCGTAGCGCGTCTCGATTTCGTCTCCGATCATCGCAAGTTTGCGCCCGACTTCGCTCTCTCGGCTGTGGGGAAAGGCATCATGGGAAAGGTCATCATCATCATCATCATTATCATTGGTTTGTATTCAGAATAAAGATCAGTATTGCAGTATTCCCTGAATTACACCAAAATTTCCATTAAAACAATATCATCAAAGAAGAAATTAAAACACGTACAAATTGAAATTATAAAAATAAAATATACGGCTCACTTGTAAAAGCAAACTTGCCAACAAGACAGGAGTTTACTCAAAGAATCAACAACAATAAGATTTACATAATTTTTGAGACTATCAAGGAGCTTTGATAATGAAGGTCACATGCACAGATTCAGCTTTGCGAAAATAACTTCTTGAAAACTGTTTCACTTTCACAGGTATTAAAATACATGTTCATAGGTTAGATATTGTCTCATATGGGTGAATAAACAAACATCGCTTCTTGAAAGCTGTTTTACCTTAAATTTACAAATCTTGAAATGCATAGACTCAAGTGTCTCATGTAGGGGAACAAAGAAACAGACCTGAGAGGGTTGACGTTGCTTCCCACACAAACAAACAAACAAACCTGAGCGGGTTGACATCAGGCACCAGTTCCGGCATGGAAGGCGTACACTCCCCGACCTGTGCTTCTCTCGCCTGCTCTCGCTGGTGTCTCTGGAATAGGAAATCTCGAACCACGCTTTCTGTCTGCGCTGCTACCTGTACAAACAAACAAACAACATTTGTGTAAGCAACATGTAATTTTTAATGAGAAATCAGATTTTATGGCTGAAATTTATTCAGTAAATATTCATCCTTTCCTAGAACTATCGAAGAGTGGAACTCGCAGTGTCCCCAAGTACAGTAGGGGTATCATTGATAGATAGTTTAATGTTTAGAGTTAGATGTTCAAGGGTTAGGTGTAACAAGTCGATCGGTGTGATGTAGCCAGCGGCCGCCGCGCCGCGTGCCTGTGAAGCTGGTGTATTACGCCAAAGGGCGGTTATACCGGCTGTACAGATACAGATATTGAAATTTATTTGCAGGACCTGTGTAGGACAGAATTTCGAAGCCAAATGCCACCTACATTTTCCTCAGTTTCTTGTGGAGAACGCACAAGTGGCTCTTCCTCCTGCTGCTGCCCCTCCCCCTGGGAGCCTGCAGCAGGCTGTTGTGTCTGCTGTTCCTCCTCCCTCTGGGGTTCTCCTCCCAGTCCGGGGATGTCCGTCAGGATGTTCTGGTCTGAACCTGAAAAAAAATTTGCTTAGATTTTCTTTCTGAAAACTTTCTGAAAACAAACCTTATGCACAAACGGTAGCGTGTTTGGCTCAGAACCAAGAGGTCCCGGGTTCGAATCCTGTGTGAGTGGTTCAAACCTTACAGTTTTGTCTTGCTCAGCTTGTACTTACATTGTACAAAACTGGTGAGTTACACCTGAAATGGCGGTTTACTGGTTATGCAAAACAAACAAACCATCCCTTTTCTTTCACTGTGTAACAGTGGGGGGCTTATAGGCGCTACCCACTGACCCAGCTGATGTGTCTAGCCCTTTTGGCCAAATCGGTAGGAATCTCGGGTTTGAAGCTGGTGCCCGGGTTTGGTGTGGGTTCGATCCCCGGCCCGGGACCAGGAGTGTCTTTCTGTTTCTACTCTCCTAATTCTTACAGTTGCAATTTACTCCATAGTGACAAAAGCTACTGACCGTACAGGAAGTGGCCGGGTCCTGTTGACCCGTGCCCGTTGCCATGGTGATCTAGGTTGCCATGGTGATCCAGGTTGCCATGGTGATCCATGTTGCCATGGTGATCCATGACGCCGTGGTGACCGGTGTTGCCGTGCTGGTAACCGTGGTGACCGGGGATTCCGTGGTCGCTAGGAGTGGCGACGTGGTGACCGGGCGGCGGCACGATGTGGTGTCCCGTTGCCGGGGCGGAGTCTCCGGTCTCCGGGGGGTCCTTCTTCTCCTCAGACTGCGTCTCAGACATGGCGGAGACGTCTCAAGACGGCCTGGGGAACGTAAAAGGAACTTTCACTTTCGTAGTAAAGACTTTCTACCAAGTCTTTTATTCAACCGACATTTCAGTCACTTTAGTATGTCTCACTCTCAGACATGGTGGAGACGTCTCAAAACGACCTGGAGAAAGGGTAAAGAAAACTTTCATTTTCGTGTGTCTCGGACATGGTGAAGACGCCTCAAGACAATTCTCGTCAGACTGTCTCACTGTCTCTCAAGACATGCTGAAGTGTTAAACAGTCTCAGGTTTCTGTCATCATAATAGAACATCGAACTATTCATTTCAATATCAGCTTTTGCTTTCTGTTCCATCTCCTCTAAACATATGTGAAATAGTTATAAATATAAATAGAAATTAACTATTCAAAAAAATCTCCAATCCCGGTTAGGACACACAGAGCTGACAAGCACATTAAGAGCATCTAGTTTGTACCCTAAACTAATTCAGCTGTTAGATAAATGTACGTCAATGTTGCCAAGTCTGCAGATTGTAAGGCCCAGTAAACAGTGTAATATAATCTAATCCTGGTTCAGTATTTCAGGCTGTACATGTGAAGTTCAAGTTTGGCCTCAGGTTCAGGAATCACCTTTCTGCGCCCACTGAGCGCGCTCAGTACTGCATGACTCATGCAATTAGGGCAGGATCGGGTTACAGGGGACAGCTGCAAAACTTCTGACTCATTTCTTAACAAAATTTTATTTGACATTAAAAAATTTAATATGGAAACATTGAAAGAACAAGAAATGTTAAAAGAAACCGCTGAAAAGTTGAAGACAAGTACAAATGTAGAGCTAGTAAGATTATTTTCTTGTCTTCATTCCTGAAATTCTCTCAGACAAACCGTTTAGCGAAAACATCCCTATTTTGAGTTGATCCGAGGGAAAGCCATTCTCAGAATGAGGCTTTCCTGGAAATCTGAGACAATAAAAATTGCAAATTCATGCCGAGGGCTTATTTTAAACTGAAAACTTATAGAAGAAAGTTTTGTATAAGAACACTGGCACTATTGATACACAAAGAAATGATAACTCCTAAAAGCTCCACACTGATACCTGGAAAATAGATCTTCCTTGTAAAGAGGAGAAAGGAAGGCAAAACTAATGCTTTTTCTCTACTTAACATTGCCAAAATGCAGTACAATGCACTTAAGAGTCTTAAACCACTCCTGAGCTGATCGATATCTTTTGTACTGCAATCATTCGTCTGTCAGTTAGTAAAACATAGTATACAGGACTCCAAAATAAATTGCTAAAATGATTTTCTTCATGCATTTCGCTGAGTCCAATTCCCCACAGGATTAACGGGACTTGCTTGCCAGAAAATCACGTTGGGTTCATCGACCTCTACAGGTACAAATATAATACGTTTACGTAGTCACTCAGCAGCAAGTAGACCTTGACCTGTCTTTCAGACTAAAATATCTTCTTCTAAGAAACCATACATATGTATGTGTACATGTGTGTAATATCTACAGACTAAGTGTCTCCCAAAGGCAACTGACATGCATATAACTTATAAGTAGCCTTTTCTGGGATAGTTCTTGGAAAGTATGAGTTTTTGATCACCTTAATTCTTGGTTGATAACTCTGATATTTGAAGGCATGACTGTTTCTTGTTCTTTTCTGGGCATGGTATCAGTTTATCTAGTCATAATGCATAGTCTCGACATTTTTGTCGTCTTCTTAGCAATACTCCCTGTAGGTTTTTATTTCATAATCGGTTTATTTCTATATCATTCGGTTGAAAAACTGCTGAGAACCGCAGACTTGCCCTCACCCTGCCCGCCTGTGTGGGAGGACAGGTAACCGACCCCTGACCTTTCTGTGAGCCTCCAGTAAAGACAAGGCTTTTAATGGATAAAATCAGAGTTCAGCTGAGAGCTACATGTACATGTACGGTCTGACAGGGAAACCTGCATGTAAGTTGTAACAACACACTTACATTTCAAACCAGTGGGGTCGAAATTCATGTACTGGTGCACCCAACCTAAAACATTGGGTGCACAAAATTTTTCTAGGGGTGCACCAGATAAAATAAAATGTTGAAGTAGACTGTCAGTTGAAACTAATTCTATTTCAGTTACTACACAACTATGATTTTATTTTTTTTTGACACTGCTGTTAAAAATATGCAGCAGTTTGTACTGTACCTAGAAAAGTGACAAACAATTACATGAAATTCTTTCACTTCCAAAAACAAAACTGAAAGTATAGAAATATTAGAATAGATTATTCACAAACTATCACACATTTACTACTGTATTATATTTTAAATATTCTAATAAATTCAACAACACAGCAAACCTACCTCAGTATCTGGTTAGAATGTAAGATGCTACAAAATGTATTTAGTAATGGTTCGACCTGAAAATGATACCTGGACTGACTGACTGAATTTTGAAGTGTTTTCTCTGCAATTATGCACAACTAACGAAGCAGGACTTACCCTGGAGTCACATAAACAAACAACCGCAGCCGTGAGTCAACAGCGACTGTTTACATAAACATGACATCATCACCAGGAAATATGACTCAAAATATTAATCTAATCATTCTCCCCACTGGAACTAAATTCTCTCCTGTGTAACAAAAAATTAGAATCGGACGGTAGGGATTATCTTTTTTCTCTTTTTTTTTTAATTAGACTTTGACAATCCCTAGTGGTCCAACTTGTAGTTGTACAATTTAACAAAGTAAACCTTACATGAGGACAATTATATTTTCAATGTCAATGTTGGAAAACCGATTGTACAATGTTTCATCTCTCAGGTGTCAGATCATGGAGCTAGAAAAAGTTAATCAACTCAAAAAAAAATTATATCCCAGGCCCTTGCAGGGTCCACACATAAAAGTCTAGTGTCAGCAATTTTTTCTAGGGTCGGTCGGGAAACAGGAAACACATTCAACATTTTTTTTCCTAGGCCTAACCCTGATGTAGCATATTGACAGAACTTGTCGTTCTTGCTAAAAATTTTATATAAAACTCTGATGTGGTCAGTCCCAGTCTGGTCTGGTCAGTGTTCGTGTTGCATCATCAGAGGTCAACCTTGAGAGGTCACCGACCTCTGACTTTTGACCCTATGACATCGTGTTCCAGACATGCTGACAGTCTGATTTTGTCATGCAGGAAAAATTTCTGTTTACGACAGAAGGCAAGCGGCATAATCAAACCAACAACTTGAACAAGTCAACTGTTCTTTCGTAATAAATTCGTATCGATGTAAACAATAAAGAAAAAACTTGGTTCACAAATAGCAGCCATATATAATGATCATCATTATATAATGATAATTGATCGGCAAAATCGAAAATAGTACTATGGTTTGTTAAATTTCTAATAATAAATTCAAAATCGTAGCTGTATTATCAAAATACACGTCAATACCAGGTGATAACAGATTAGACATCATTTTGTAGTCCATAATTTATTTTCTGAAATATAATGCTAATTGTGTTGTGAGGTGACAGTGATAAGAGTGGTGATATGAACAAGCATAATTCATCATAGAAATTCAACATAGAAATATTGGACATACAGTACTAACTACTTATATTCATCATAGAACAGGCATATTCATGATTTTCTTACTCATCTGATGAGTAAGTTAATTGCTTATACTATAAGTTATAATTGAAAATGACAGTCAACAGAAAACAATCTAAAATGTAGATATCATAATTCACAGTTACACGTTAAGCAATGGTCTTAGAATTGCAGAAAAATGCAGAAAATGCAGTTCTTAATGAAGGTTAGACATAACCGCTAATTAATTCATTAAAAAACATTAACTCAGCTTTAGATTTTCTGATAATGATTTGATATTATCTTTCATAATGATTATCAAATAATGAAACCATTTTAACTAATCAGACTTTAGCTATACAGACTTATAAATGTGTAAGTAAATATGCCCTGAGGCTGTTTTTATATAGTCTTTAGATATTCGTGATGATCACTTGTTGAAAGCCAGAAATACCTGCATGTTTTTGTTGTGGATTTTCAACCATTTTACTTTGTTTTCATTTGTGAGCAAGTAGTATTTATGTTATGACCCCCTGACACTCCTCCACGCTCGACCTCTATGAAAAGCGGCCGAAATAGCGGCCGATTAGAGCATGTAACACTGTTACAGATCGAGTTGAAATAAAGGCTCAAACAAACAAACAAACAAACAAACCATTTTCATGTCTAGGCCTGCCCACAAAAATAACAATCAACGATGCTGTACTATTATTTCTTAAAACTACAGATTTTACAGTTCATCCAAGCTAACATCCATAAACAGCGTTTTACAGATACGAAACGAAATAATTTTTTTTTTTTGCTGTCGATGTCACGACGCTAAACGCCATCATAAAATCACTTACACAACATGGTTTTTATTGAAACATGTAGCGGAAAAAAACAAATAATCTTTACACAAAATTGTGTATTTTGGGTTTCTATAAGTCTAGAACGAAGACATAGCAGAATTATTTCCTACAAAGTTGTGGAAAACCAAATTTTCTCGGTTTTAACAAATCTGTCCAAAATCTGGGGCGTTTTTCATATATGGTGCAAGGTTTGCTGTTTTCCAACACAAAAAAATCCGCGCTGGAAAAAAGTTGATTTTACCACAGAATCGGGCTCCAAATTGTCCCAAAAATAACCATAGAGCTCCCTGGGGATAGTAGACATGTGTGTACGTACCTGGCTTTTGGTAGTTCAGCGGAAAAGCGGAGATTTTCGGCAGAATTTGCGGCGCGACCGGCGAACTGTGGCGTCAGACAGACTCTTGTTTGCAATATGGCGGAAACATGACGTCATTTATCAGCGGTACACACTCCAGCGAGGCGCCGCCTGGCGTGGAGCGGGCAAAGTGCAGGAACAAGCACACCTGTTATAAAAACTAGTCCAGAAAGGTTTTATCAAGGTTTCAATTGGATTAATAATTCCCTGTTTGCATATGTTCTTAAAACAGGTAAGTCAAAACTTGTTTTGTTTTTGCAGGCATCCACAGGGCGCGGCCATGATGAAATTTGATATCCTACATGTACAGGTGCCATATGAGGTTTGTGCTATTTTGTAAAATACGACATTTTTACTGTCATACACAATAAACCAAATTTATAAAATCTAGTTACATATTGCAAGAAAATAAAATGAACTGTTTACAATGTTAAGTAATACATTGAAATGCCTGGGGATGATGGTAATAATGCCAATGAGAATAGTTACTCTAGGTAAAAAAAATCTAGGTCTCATTTTTTCGTTTCTTAAGAGGAAAATTTTTAGACATTAAGGCAGAAAATTGATAAAAAACTACATGTATATCCAATCACACATTGCACATCTTATTTTCATGTTCAGTGAGAAATAAAAAGTACACAACTGGTTTTGAACTTTATTTCACAATTGGAAGATAGAAGCTTACAAATGTCTGCATCTAAATGTGCTATGTAACGTTACAGCCTACATAATTTAACATCTGCATCTAGATAATTATATGAAATATATTCTGTACAAGACAAAAGGAGTCTGCAAATCTGTACAATGTAGATCTAACATTAAAAAGTCACTGAGAAACAACTAAAACTGGAACTTCATGTCAAGAGAAATGATCTCTACAGCTGTGAAAAATCATGACTTACAAGATTTACTGAGCTTTCCTTTCTGTACATGTAACTTTTACATGCTTTCATTCAAGATCATGCAAATCTACAGCTTTCGAGGTGCCCATTAAATAAGTTCAAGAATTCAAGTCCTTCGCATGCGACAATCATCATAAGTCAGCAAGAAGTCTTCAAATGCAGCGAGAGAATCGCATGATCCAGTGTACTACTGGATCACACTTGATGATCCAGGGTGAGAATCAAATGATGCAGGTGCCTCATGTAGGGCCTCAGTGATCACATCCTGATCTGGGAGAAATCCGGGACATGTTGAAGGAATCACAGCCACTTCTTGGCATCCGTGAGTCTCTTTGCGACGTTTTCGTCGTACGCAAGAGACGTGGGACTCTTCCCAACCTGCAGACAACACAAGCACACATGGTCACTAAGGTGGTCATGGCAACAATGACAATAACAACAATAGGTAGGCATGGCCACAAAACTACAACATTGGGGGAGGCAACAACAAGATTAATTTTAAGCAACAACGGAACTAGCAAGTGTACCAAGAATTTAATAGTAGGTAAGATACTTAGGTAAGGTGAGAAGTGACACATAGAGGTATCAGTACAGGTAGAGAAGCTTAACCCTGGCCTGCACATCTGTACAGGTACTAGCGATACCAGGTGAGAAGTACAGGTGAGATACCAGGTGAGAAGTTACACATAGTACAGTACGAGAAGCTTACCACATCCCTGGCCTGCACATCGGCCCCGAGAGACAGAAGTTTCTTCACCATGTCAGCATGGCCGCCGCTGGCTGCACCATGGAGGGCCGTCCAGCCCAGCTGTAATAAAAACAAACACCTGTACAGTCAAAAACTACACACCCCCTGACCTACCCCCAAAACTTTTTTGTCCAGCCCACCTGGAAAAACAAACAACACCCCCTGTTCCAACCCCCTGACCCCCTGTACAGCCCAGATTAACCGGACCCATCAGACGAGCTATCTACTAGTATTAGTTCCAAGCTCAACTCTGCTAACAATATATATAGTTCCTCGCTGATTGGTTACTCTCACTAACCAATCAGGACCAACTTATAACACTAATCAAGGCCTTTACGCTGCCCTGTCTGCGCACCTTGTCAGCAGAGTTGACGTCAGCTCCATGGGACAGCAGAAGGTCGACGATGTCCATGTGACCTTTACTGGCCGCCCTCTGCAGGGCCGTGAACCCGTCCCCGTCCCGGAGGTTGATGTCTGCTTTTCCCTTCACCAGTTCATGTACGATGTACAGGTAGCCTCTACTGCAGGCCCTGTGCAGGCACGTCCAGCCACTCTGAGGATAACACAAGAAACAAACACAGGAGAAACATTAGTGATAGCCTCTACTGCAGGCCCTGTGGAGGCCACTCTGGTACAAACACAGGAGAAACATTAGTGATAGCCTCTACTGCAGGCCCTGTGGAGGCTGGTCCAGCCGCTCTGAGGATAAATACATTATGTAACACAATGTAATGAAGTTCAACAAAGATGTTGGAAACACATGGTCAATTTCCCACCCAATAACAAACGCAGTGAAATAGTAGGACACAATACAAAATACATGTTAGGGGAAATTGAGTTTTAGAATATTGTTGAAGAGGTTCATCAGTCATGTAAGATTAACAGTTAAGAATATTCTTCAATCAGTGACTGTTTTTGAAAGGTAGAAACACGTACCTACAAATTTTCGATGTCCTCTATANAAATTTGTAGGTACGTGTTTCTACCTTTCAAAAGCAGCCACTGATTGAAGAATATTCTACTAACTGAGTTTTAGAAGCGTTTTGTTGCAGTAGAGTATAATTTCAGTTCTGTGCGTATTGTTACCTTGTCTGTTGCGTTGATGTCCACTCCAAGCTGACAGAGAAACTCCACGACTCGGTGGTGAGCCTTCAGGGTCGCCATGTGCAGCGCCGTGTAGCCATACTGGGAGCGGGGAGGACATAACAATCTTAATAATGTCATGACAGTTCTGTAGCAGTAATTAGGTCTTCATTTAATTGATATCTGATATTCTGTTCGTTCTAAATTACACAATGTAAATAAAAAATTTATGTCACAAGTTCGATCAGTCTTATTTTGGAATGCAGCAGATTTATAGAATTTCCTAATTGATTATGCAAATTTGATCCTCATTTGCATGATTATCATTTAATATATGTTAAAGGTCGATTCCTATACTGGTTCTCCAGTTATCCCCCTCAAAACATTTTTCACAAATGCCCCTGAAGTTCCATAACAATCTGCTAGGGGGACCAATTCAAACTCATGTCACTTCTCCCTGAGCAATCAAGCTATCCAACATGCAAACTTTGTGAAAACATAAGTCCTTTTTGGCAAAGGTATTAACACATCAGCACAAAGGTAATAACACAGCAGCTTACCTTATCCCTGACGTCCATGTCCCCGCCCTTCTCCTTGTACTCCAGAACCCGGCTCAGATCCCCCCGACGAGCGCCAGAAAACAGCAGCTCGGGATCCACCTGGGGAAAACATCACACCTTAGCATCATTCACACATCTTAAAGGTTCCTGCTTTCTTACAACATTTCTTACAAGTTAGATCTTAGAAGGTTCCCTTATATCTCAATAAGGCTTCTACATAATTATGTTTACTTTTACAGAAGGAAAACAATCATTTATTTTTAAGAAACAGAGGAAAAGCAGCTGGTTTTTGCTCTGTTTCTTCTTCCTCTTCTTCTTCTCCAAACAAGTAAGGTAAATGACCTAAACCAGACATCGGTCACCATGGTAACTAGTATTTAGTTACATTATGTTGCAATTTTATGGTAGGAGGGATTTAGACTCCTGTCTGACCATATATATGAATGTGTTTGAGTAAGAATGAACAGAGCAGACCATATACAAAGGTAAACATTATGCACTTGCTTTGCAAATGTTACCTTCTAGTTCCTAATATTTTACAAGTTGGGGATGGTACATTACGTACCGGTGGGGGAGGGGGTGGTTCCTCCACCTCCTCGGGCAGCGGTGGAGCCTCCCCGTCCATGTAACCCGAGTCCTCGGAGCTCGAGATCGTCGCCAGACTCTGCTTCGACTCACTCTTCTTTATGGGGGTCGCTGGCATCTCCTGTAGGGGTCAGAGTTTTAAAAATGTTAAAGGTAGTCCCGTAGCCTTTTTTAAGGCCATAGAGGCAGTGGTTTGTTAATCCATTGTGTTTTGGGCACGGTATTGGAAGGCAGAGCCCATCCCTCTCCTTCCACTGCCTTTTACCTCCCCAACCAAAGTCAGGTACCATATTCAGCACCAAGGACAGGGTCCTTAAGGTAAAGGTTATCCTGTAGCCTTTTTCAGGCCATAGGGGCATTGGGTTGCTATATATACACTGTGCACGGTATAGGAAGGCAGAGCCCATCCCTCTCCTTCCACTGCCTTTTACCTCCCCAACCAAAGTCAGGTACCCATTTTACACCTGGGTGGAGTCAGGAAAGTCGTGTAAAGTGCCTTTCCCAAGGGCACAAGATCGGTGACATCTGGCAGGATTCAAACCCGGGACCTCTTGGTCCTGAGCCAACTACCGTTGCGCCACACGACCCCCGTCAGAGGTCAGAGGTTACAGGTCATCTTGAGCAACAGCAGTGATCGTGAAAATGTAAACCTCAACCGACCTTGATGGCACTACCTTTTACTGACCTTGATAGCGCGCCCGTACCCTCCGCCAGCGTTGTACAGCAGGATGACGACCTTGGTGTGGTTCTTCTCCTCGGCAAGGTCAAGGGGCGTGCGGAACTCCTGGGGTCAGAGAATTTCCAGTTATCAGGTGGTTGGCATGGCAACACCTGAGTTACACTTTGAAATATCTACAGTCACGTGTACATGCAAACATTAAATTTGTACATGACATTGTATAAAAGTCAGTGTTACTTTTGTCTAATTGTACAGCTCCTGTAGCCCTTCAGACTGTATGTGAGATACGAATTACGAGATCTCTGTACTACCCCCCGATTTTCTTTTGTTTATGTACTATACTTACATTGTATCATCAAATGGTGTTGTATAAGCTCACACAGGCTGGGTGTGTGAAGCGCACAACATGGTTGCTGTATATAAAGCTATTCATTCACTCATTTGCACTCACCCTGAGGTTAACAGTAGTAACTGTACTGTAAGTTGTGTTATTGTTAGTGTTGATGTGTGAGTTACTCACCCTGAGGTCCTTTGCGTTGACGTTGGCTCCAGCCTTCAGCAGATTTTCCACGACGGCAGCGAAGCCTCGGTCTGACGCATGATGCAGCGCCGTGAAACCAGACTGCAACAGGCATCATAACAGACACTTGTTACCATGGCAACAGTACTGTAGGTTCTGTATAGGTACTGTATTGTTGCAGTATATAATAGTAAACTGTAGGTACTGTCTACTGTAGGTACTGAAGGTACATGTAACTTAGGGTACTAAAAAAACTACTGTAACTGTATACTAGCGTTGCCATAGTTACGTACCATATCGCTGTCATTGAGCAGCGAGCGGGAGCAGGCCTTAGCGAGGGTTTCCACGGCAACGTCCCGCCCGGCGATGGCAGCCAGGTGCAGCGGGAGGTGACCCTCCTGGGAAAAGGTCAGGGGTCAGTTATTCCTTCAAAATCAAACATTCCATATTGAGACCTATTTAGTTAGTAGGGTAATTCAAACTACCTCCTAATAATCTTAATTAGTAGGTTAATTCTAATGAGCTCCTAATTTGTCCTAATCTACCTTGTAACATGTTTTAACCTTAGTTAATAATGTAACTGTTGACTTTTATCTGACCTTGGGAGATGTTTTAACCCTATGACTTTTTTTTCTGACCTTGGCAGATGTTCTGACCATATGACCTTGTCTGACCTTGGCAGAATATTGTTTTGACCTATGACCCTGTTCTGACCTTGGCAGATGTTTTGACCTATGACCCTGTTCTGACCTTGGCAGATGTTTTGACCTATGACTCTGTTCTGACCTTGTCCCGCATGTTGACAGAAGCTCCCTTCTTGATCAGTGCGTCCACAATCCCAGCATGCCCCTGGTCGGCAGCTACATGCAACGCTGTTTTCCTCTGCTGTCGGAGGGAAAAACATTATACAGATGTATCTATACACAATATTACAAATGATTTCATCAGATTGGTAAATGAATGAGTCTAGTTAGTAAAGTTCTTTTATTTAGTATATGTACAACCATTCGCTTTACTAGTTAGTTGCTGTTTCGATGACTGTCTGTCATCTTCATCAAGGCTATAATAACTGGTTCACTGTGCACTAGACTGTACTGTAACAATGCTAAGCTCCAGTGCACAGTGAAACAGTCATATTAGCCCTAATATTCAATCAGATGGAATTAATTCCAACATAAATGAACTTAAGAATCACAAGAAACCTGTATGATTAGGTTCACTTGAGTGAAATTCAAGGCAGCTGTGGTAGGGAAAAACATCAGACGGAATTACTCCAACATGAAGGGAAAAAGGTCCCATTCTACTCTGTGCAGAGCAAAGGGGTGGTGTCTATCTCCATTTCTGTAGCCCTTGGGCCACACACTTGTGCAAGCACTAGTGCTACAGCAGAAAAACATCAGATGGAAGACCGTAAATAATTTCATCAGGTTGGTAAATTGATTGAATAGTTAAGTTAACAAGTCATATCAGCCCTAATGTTCAATCAGATAGAATTAATATAAAAGAAGGAGCTAAAATCACATGAAACCTCATAATGCATTAGACAGAAGGTTCACTTGAGTGAAGGCAGCGTTTCAGTGACTATCTGTTACCTTCATCAGCTTAGCATTGTTACAGTAACATCTTGCTTTAGTACACTGTGAACCATGTAACACCTACATTGAATTTCGTAGCTCCAGTGCACAGTGAACCAGTCATAATATATTAGCCCTAATATTTAATCAGATCAAATTAAATTAATTCCAACATAAAGGAACTAAAATTACAAGAAACCTCAGACACCGAAGGTTCAGCTGAGCAAAGGTAGCGTCTTACCGCGTGGTCAGTACTGAAGACGTCTGCTCCTGCCTTCAGGAGTTCCTGCACCACTCCAAGGTGACCTTTCTGACACGCCCAGTGCAGCGCCGTCCAGCCAGACTAAACAAACAAACATTCAAACAAACAAACAAACAAACACGAGGATGCATTAATGATAACATTAGATATGGATGGATGATATCATTTAGATATTTGTTGATGGATAATTTAGATAATAATGGATGGATGATAACATTAGATATTACTTGATGGATAAACATAAGATAATAATTGATGGAATTGATATAACGTCAAGTTATTTTTGTGTACCAGCCATGTTTGATGCCCATGTCAAATGTCAAAGGTGACTCACCCCGTCCTTTGACCCCAGGTCACAGCCAGAGGTCAGCAGCAGCCTGACGAGTTGAAGGTCACCTTCCTTGGCGGCCTGGATGATGCCCTCTGCCAGCGTGTGCCCAAGGTCGGGGCTGACCGACCTCTGCTCGACCTTCTGCTTCTCGACCTTGGGCTTCTGGGGTTCCGTCTTGGCGAGGGCTTGTGTCTCGACCTTGGCGTGTTCCTCAGCAGACGTCTCCAAGGTCGAGAGAAAGGCCTCGTAATCCTGTTTCCAGCCCTGCTCCTCCTGCTCAGCATCCTGGGTAAGGTCAGAGGTGAAACAACAAGCAGGAGACATGGTGACACGTCATCTCATCTTGCAGGCTTCTGTCAAAAGTCTATTTATATAAAGTCTCCCCTTATGGCCCTCTGTAACCCCTATAGCCCCCCGACAAATGTATATTAGCCTCCCTGTACCCCCCTATAGTACTCCCTACAGCCCTCCGTACCCCCTATACCCCCCCCAGTACCCCCCCCCCCCACTTACCTGTAGCAGTGCCATGAGTCGTTGTTCTTCCTCCCCTGACAGGTTTTTCTGTGTCCTGACCAGTACCAGCTGCCTGTTCAGAGATCTGACCCGAGCGCAGGCTGCCAGATACGAGTCCTTCTTGTCATCCGCAACCAGACCTGACAAAGGAAACAGTTTTAACTGTAGCACTGCTAACCCCCAGCATTACATGCTACACACATGCTACACGCCACTCTCTGCATCAGATCTTACATGCTACTTGCTACACTACTTGCTACACTACTTGCTACTGTAACACTACTTGCTACACTACTTGCTACCACTACATGTAACATTACATACTACGATACACTACGCCCTACACACTACTTGCTACATGTACATGCTACACACTGTACTCACTACATGCTAATTGCTAGCTACATGCTACACACTACTTGCTACACGCTACTCGCTTAGTCACTACATGCTACTTGCTAGTTGCTACATGCTACTCGCTAGTCGGCGCATGCTTCTCCAGCTGGACTGTGTTTGATGCACCTAGCTGCAGTATTTCCAGTCCTCCACATATACGCACATGCTACACGCTACATACGCACTACGCTGAGATTGGTGGGCGTATGAGTGATATGCACCTGTGTTGATGCGGATGCTGGGGAGGATGAGGGGCGTCCTGTCCTGTGATTGGTCAGGAGTGAGTGATACTGACCTGTGATTGGTGGATACGCACCTGTGTTGATGCGGATGCTGGGGAGGATGAGGGGCGTCCTGTCCTGTGATTGGTCAGGAGTGAGTGATACTGGCCCTTGATTGGTGGATACGCACCTGTGTTGATGCGGATGCTGGGGAGGATGAGGGGCGTCCTGTCCTGTGATTGGTCAGGAGTGATGAGGTTGAGCCGCTGCAGGGCCTCTGGTTGGTCCAATGGTGGGTAGAGCCTGTGGGGCACCTCCACTGAGGCTGCTCGTGGGGGGGCTGGGGAGACAGGTAACATACAGGTGAGACACAGGTAGCACACAGGTAACACACAGGTAACATGCAGGTAACATGCAGGTAACATGCAGGTAACAAACACACACAGGTGGGTAGAGCCTGTGGGGCACCTCCACTGAGGCTGCTCGAGGGGGGGCTGGGGGGACAGGTAACACAGGTGAGAAACAGGTGAGACAAAGGTGACAAACACACGTACAGGTAACACATTAGGTATCACACTGTAATACTACAACAGTACAGGTAACACACAGGTGGGTAGAGTCTGTGGGGAACCTCCACCGAGGCCGCTCGAGGGGGGCTGGGGGTACAGGTGAGATACAGGTGAGACACATACATACAGGTAACACTAAGGCAACACACAGGTGGGTAGATACTAGATCTACTTTATAACACAGGTAAGATGCCTGTAAAACGCAGTGATACTAACCTGTGATTGGTGGGAGTAGTAGCGTGGTGTCGGCGCAGTTTTCGCGCTGGACGGCCATGATGCCCGTTAGCGCGAGACAGTCTCGCCGGTTGGCTGCCTCGGACTCCAGTTGCCGTGCCAACGCGTTCGGCACCATGAACGTGATCTACAATTATGGAACATTAGGCCACACCAATTTAATTTGTTGTTTCTCAGATTTTTTTTAGAAAAATATAAAGAGACAGGGTAAAATAAAAATTAAAAAAAAAACCTGCCAAGGCACTCGTTTTGTATGACCTATGAAGTCAACATACCAGGCTGGTTTATGATTAAAACAA
>NW_017804509.1:1005526-1009656 GCF_001625305.1 Branchiostoma belcheri
TACATTGAAAACTTTAACAACTACGAAGAAAAGGACTTTCTTCAATCGTTGGGGCCAAAATATGTCTTTCATTGAGCATTTTGCAGTTGATTCAGAACCTAAAATCTGAAAATCAGGAAAAAATGGACAGGGCAAATCCGAGAAGAAACATGAAGTGGTATGGCCTTACCTCCACTCTTCGCTCCACGGCCGCCCAGCTCCGGTAAAAAACGTCTGCAGTGGGCGTGGCTGTTGCTAGGAGATTACCCAGAGTTCCCCTCACCATCTCCATGGTGCCGGTGGAGAGGTGAGAGGTCGGATGAGCCAGCTGCACCGTGATTGGTTCATAACCTGGCAAGGTCAGGGAGCAAAGGTCATTACTAGTGGTTTATAACCAGATACGTTAGGTCAAGAAACCAACCCTTTGAAAGAGCAACTCAAAAACATAACTACAAGTTATCATGAAAGTTCATCTGTGTTGGTCATAGATACAGTCACCCAGACATTTTGTTTCACTTGACACTGTAAGGATTTTAGACACTGAGCAAGACTATATCCTGAGAGGGGTGAAGGAGGCTATCACTTAACCGCGACGGGGGCCGACATCATCTACCAGATACCTCTGACCCAGTGTTGACGTCACACTTCAAAGAAGCCATGTGACAAGCCTCACTGGGTCAGTCTACTGAGGAAGACCAGAGTGACTGGTCAAAAGCTCTAGCTGAGAGAACTTTTTGTGTTGGAACAAAAATTTTAACTTTAAACAACCTAAAAACATATTTATAAGAAGTACCCACCCCCCAGCATCCCCCCAGAAGCACCCCCCCAGGAATTACCCCCCTCCTTACCTGTGACCTTGAGCTCCACGACCTTGTCCCTGGGCAGTAGCGTCTCGCGACCTTCCTCGTATTTCTCCACATACGACACAAGGTCGCCCTTCCCAGCATCCCTCAGCACGCGCTTCAGGAAGGTCACGTTGTTCTGGTTAAAGTAACCTTGGACACACAAACAAACATGACACCAGGACATAGATGGGAGATACTTTAGACAAGCAGAGGGCTTACACCTAGTGCTGTGTACCAGTTCACTGGACCAGTTCTAGACTTATAAAAATGTTTAGGTTCAAGTCCAAAAAAAAACTAAAAGTCAACAGCTGATTCCGGACTTATTACAAAAAAAAACATGTCACATACGGCTTTTCTTTCCAAACCCGTGACCTAAAAACCTTCCATGGATTGCAAAATTTGTGCTGATAAAATGAAGAAAACATTGCCATCGGGCATCATCAAGTGTCAGCTTCCATGTTATGTGGCCACAGTAAGTCCCAATTCATTCCAGTGTTGGAAGGAAAGTTTAGTCTTTACTTCATAATAAGTTCATGGTGTAGAAGAAGTATCTTCCTGGCCTACTAACCTTTGTCCACCAGCGTCTTGAAGAGTTCTCGAGACGTCTTGATGCCGTTGAGCGCCTTTCTTGAGAGGTGGTTCGTGCAGCCGAGTTTCATCTTCTTCAGGTCCTGCTGCGAGATGTTGTTGGCAAGGTCACGGATCAAGGGCAGGAGGGGCGTCTTTCCCTGCGGCATGGTTCCGTCCTTCAGGTGACCTTCAAGTCTATGGTTCTTCAATTCTGTCCTTCAAATGTCACTTAAATCTGTCTTCACTTTGTTATGTATCAATCAATTAGTTCATGCTTTTCTGACAACTCTCCAGTGTCACTGGCGAAAGCTATCGATGCTACCTGAAACATCTGACCATTTCCAAAATCATATCCAGTTGCTTGAATAACTGGTTTTTTTTGGCGTATCTTATTACCTGGATGTCTAACCTTCACCGACGACCCTCAAGTCTATTAGATAAAGTCTGTTTCCATGGCAACTGGCCAAAATGTGGCAAAATCTACATGTTTAGAAGTTCAGATGTAAAATGTAGAATTCTCCTCCTCAGCTGTCGGGTGATGAATCATCCAAGGTCGTTCGTTCAGGCTGCAAGGTCATCTACGAGGTGTCTTCCAGCTAAAGGCTCATGGGAAGGGTACCCTCTCATCATTACCATGGCAACACTGGAACTGGCCTCTCCTGAGCAGATAAGAATAAGGTTCAAAGGTCAGGTCAGAAGTTAATATTCTTAGTGCAGGCTTCAATATAACATCTGTGTCCATTATATCACCATAGTCCATAATATTGCCACCTTGAGAAAAAGTGTGCTGAAAGATATTTTTACTGCAACATACCCTAGGTATGTACATTTGATGTGACTGTGAAGGGGTGCATACCAAAAGTATGTTGCAGTAAAAATATCTTTAAGCACACTATTTCCCAAGGTGGCGATATTATGGACCCTGGTGATATTATGGACACAGATGTGTAACTTTACAGGGTTTGCCAAGCCTCTTACAGGGTAGTTTGAAGATAATCACCAATTAGAATTGTATGAAAACTGCCTACTTTGTCATAAAAAATTTATCTCTGATTTTTTTCTCTGAAATCCTCTCAAAAACGCAGGAAATGCCATTTCAGAAGGTTCCCCCTAGGAACCTCGCGCCTATGGCGCTCGCTGGTCCCCTCAAGCAGTGGGAAGAACCCCCCATTCAAAATCCAGGAGTGGCTACGGGCATGCACACAAGCTTCTGTATGTGTTTCTATCAGCCAGTTTTTTTGTTTGCCAGGAACTTTGATTCTTGACCTGTGAAATGTTGACAGTCAAACAGCAGAAATGCTTCAGATGTCTCGTACGCAGCTCTGGTTGCTAAAGAATGCTGCCTCCTGGCCTGGAGCAGTCTCTGCAGAGCTTTCAGGCCACACCTATTTAATTTGTTGGCTCTTTGATTTGAAAATGGTTTGTCTCAGAAACTCGAGCAAAGTCGAGTACAGGTTGTCACACGTAGTGAAGTCATGTGCAGGTTGTTACAAATTGTTGCAAAAAATGTTCCATTGCCTGGGCAAAAATGTCAGCCTAAAGCAGCGGAACTGGGAATTTTGCCAATTTAAAGAAAACCGAGATACAAACTTGCATAACTCAGAAACTCACCAAGTAAGGGAGGAGGATCTTCAGGTGCAGGAATCCTTGAGTCCAGTCCTACACAGGTGATGCAGGTGTAGCCTTGCACAGGTGTGCAGATGAAGACAGCAGGTGGGCCCAGGTAGCTACAGGTGTCAGCAGCCCCGGTTGCTACAGGTAGCGAAGTCAAGTACACGTTACAAATTGTAGCAGCAAAGTTGAGTGAAGGTTGTTACATACTTATAGATAACTTTATTGTACAACAGTTGTACAGGGTACAAAGTATGGCATCTAGACTAACTACATATTAACTACATTTTCATAGATAAGGCCTAACTAATACAAGAGTGGGACTGACTCACATGTAGCAGTGAAGTCAGATCCAGGTTGTTACTTAATATAGATAACTTTATTGCACAACAGTTGTGAAGGGTACAAAGTATGGCATCTAGACTAAGTACATATTAACTACATACATTTTCATCAGGCTTAACCTAACAAATACAACTTGTATTACAAGAGTGGGTGGCTTACATGTAATGTTGAAGTCAAGTTCAGGTTGTTACGTACATGTCTAATTATGGATAATTGCACAACAGTCGTACACTGTATAAAGTATGGCATCTACACTAAGTACATTGTACCCATCAACTACATTTTCATAAGGCTTAACCTAACAAATACAAGAGTGGGTAGCTTACATGTAGCGGTGAAGTCGTGTGGAGCTTGTCACAAATTGTGGCGAAGTCCAGAGCAGGTGGTCACATGTAGCGGCGAAGTCGAGTACAGGTTGTCACAACTTGTAGTAGAGTCGAGTGCAGCTTGTCACAAATTGTAGCGAACTGAAGAGCTGTGCAAACCATCAGCGTTCAGTTTATCGTCTTGCTACCTTGTGCCTCGCTACGCCTTTAGCAACCAAACAAAAGCGATACGCCGATCAGCCGCGACCCCCGACCTCACACGAAACCCGATCCTCCCCAATCACCCTCAGGCTAGCAACGCTGGTGTCATGTTACCTGGGAGGGGATCATGTTTCACTTCACGGCAAGTTTATCTAAGCCTTGTGTAAACCTCAGGTGGGTTCATTTGGCAGGATATTGTGTGGTCTGTGCCTGACTGAAGGGTGGGACGTTGTTCTTACTTTCTATAATGAGC
>NW_017804509.1:1009676-1101908 GCF_001625305.1 Branchiostoma belcheri
CTAATATAAACAATAGCCTAGGTTGTAACATTACTGTACTAACAAAAATAATAACACTCCTGGCTAATCGTTAGCTTACAGCAACTGCAAGGTTCTAGCTAAAAGTAGAAGTCCTGATGGTGGAAAGAAGATGCTGGTGTTACTCTTGTTCTAAATGTGATGGGTGGATGGTTGTTCTTTTTTTTCTATAATGTGCTAAATTAAACAATAGCCTGGGTTGTAAGATTACAATGATAATAACACTAGATGTAGTTATTTTGTAATGTTGTAAATATTGTCCATATTAGTTATGAGTCTTATGACAGTGGAATTGTATATGGTAGTTATTAGGTTGTTATTTTTATGTGTAAAGGACTCAAGGAAGGATAGTAAGGAACTCTAACTTGTTCTTTTAACATAAGAACTCCTGGCTAATCATTGGTTTACATCAACTGCAAGGTTCTAGCTACATGCAGAAGTCCTGATGGTGGAAAGAAGATGCCGGTGTACTCTGTACTAGTTTTAAATGACTGGAGGTTATAATAGATTATTATATAATATATATATTACTTGGCGCTGAAGGTTTGGAGCTAGCGAAACGCTTGTGTCACTGGAGCCAGCGGTATGCTGCCATTGGTCAGCAGGGTTGGGCCGGCGGTTGCCAGGGTTTTGACGTGCGCACGACCGTGACGATGCGGGGAGGTAATGTTCCCGGTGTTTATATTTATCCGCAGCGTCACGGTCGGGCGCACGTCAAAACTGTGGCAGCCGCCGGCCGAACCCTGGTGGTTTGAGGAGATAATGTTCCCGGTGTTTATATTTACCCTCAGCCAACCGTGACCCATAATGGGAACACTGGTCATGGTTCCTGAAGCTGATATTTATATGTCAACAGGAGCATTATAATATGTCGCTGGGTGGACAATAGAGTTGAATAGACCACAGCACTTCAATTTTATGGATGACATCCTCCGCAGACTCCAAATCTAAAACAACTTTCAAAAATAAAAGTTTTCAATCATCTGCCAACCAGGACTGATCATTGTTCACTGGTCATAGTTCGAGTGGGCATCAAGCCGGGTCCTCATGCTGATATTTACATGTCAACACACTTGCACTTCTGTGTAACAGAAACATTACATGGTCATCGGGTGGACTTAGTTACCTCTTAGATGTGCCTGCCAGAATCTTAACAGAACAGAGGGCCAAACTACTAAGTATTAGGACTCACGTACCTTTAAGAGGGGATTTTTAATACAGAAAAAAAGGCAAAACAATGCAGTCAGTAAACAGCTGATCCTGACTTTCAAAAAGGGACTGAAAATGGACTCATCATTCTAGTATTCAGCTTTAATTGCCTTTCCCTTAATAAACAATATAATATTGCATTGCTTCAATGCAAAGTGTAAACTATCCATTGTTTTTAGCAAAAACAGTATTTCTATACAGACATAAACCATATTGATTTTATGTTTAGTACCTACATGTAAAAATATTTATACACAAAATGTCACCAAAATAAACAGATAATCACCATGATCATTGAAACCATTCAGAATGATGAAGCACATTTATAGATTAAAAAAACATAACATACTATGAATCGGGCCAACCAGTAAACCTACAAATTAAATCAGTGTGGCCTTAAGCTGATTATACAACAGTCTCCATGTTTAACATCTCTGTCCCTTTCAGCCGTGATGTTTGTGTAAGCATTCGCCTTTGTGAGTAGGTAGGAAAGTGAAACCTGCGGTAGCCCAACTTTTGCCCGGCGAACAAAAACTCAAAACTCTGCATCAACATTCACATAAAACCTGCCTGCTCCTGTTACACCTGTACAGGTGAGTATGTAAACACCTGCCGCACAGGTAAGCCACGCAGGTGTGGTGTTTACCTGTACCTGACAATGTTCGACAGCAACTTGAGGAGCTTAAATATGCCAGGTTGAACATCAGGGGTCTCACCAGGATTTTTTCACAATGTAGGGGTCAGGTACAGAAGGACAACTTTCACGGTGCAAGACGTGCATTGAGTTGAAAAATTTTGCAAATCATAACCCCCTGAGACATTATTCCCCACTTAATGAGGCACAGTTTTTGTGAAGTTAAGGTTTTCCCTTTGCTATTATAATAGCTTCATTCTAATGTTATATTTTCATTTTTTTGCAAGATTTATGAAGGTTTCCCCCCAAAAAAACACCCCTATGCTGGTTGACAGACAACATAGGGGTCCAAATCACAGCATAGGGGGCCCTATGCGTAAAAGGCCTGGCGAGAACACTGAACATTCTACATGCAAGTCTTTCAAAGCACTTCATGTGGACATTTTTTAGCTTTGTGTTTTTCTATACTGTACATTTCTGACTCAAGTCTGGTCATCTCAGGCCCAAAACATCTTACAGTACAACAAAGTTATTCAAAGTGTTCTTAGACTTGACTTCTTAAATTTGTATTAAAATAAATATTGAGTGATAATATTCTACATCTGCCACCAAACTGCAGAAAATTCTATTTTTCTATCACCAAAAAGGAAGAAAACAATCTTGCTAATCAATGGTTCTTTTTGCCATTTTAAGTTAAATATCACAATTTTTCTGATGCCTTCATCTCTGTTACAGTTACTTTATCAACCTTTCTGCAGCCGATTTTGTTTCTCCCTGTACCTAACCCTGTATCTGTCATTCTTGTACCGGGTTTACCCCTTACCAAAACTTAATATCTGTCATTCTGGCTACAGAGGTTCATCCCTTATGTAGCCTTACATCAGATTGTATAATATAATACATTCAAGCAGTTTTAGTAACTAACTAACTAACTAACCCCCTGCACTATGTATTCTCATGTCTCCCACCTGATCATGAGCCAATGTACATATTTACATCCATATCTGCACCAAACCTCACAGAAGGTTTTCTTAGTTCCACTGGCACTATTGAGAAAATAATTTATTTGACATTTGAGGGCTCCAAATACCACCTGCATATGCACCTTAGTGCAGGTAAAATTGGGGCTGTTTCTGATGTCTTAACCTGCACCTAACCTGCACTGTGCTGGGTTTCTGTACTGGATTCCTATACATTTGTGTGTATGTGGAATTGTATTTGTGTACTGACTGTTAAAACAACATCTTATTTCAAATAAAGTATAAAAAATTTGAAAAATGGTTTCTAAGTCCTGTATGCAACATTTGTCTGGTGCAGGCAGTTTTCAATGCCAAGTGCAGATAGTTGAAAGATTCCAAGTTCTGCATTTTAAACAAACACAGCAGACATGTCGCTATGTAAGGACATCTGTGATTGGTGGGTATTTCTGTAAAAGTTGCCTGTGGTTGGTTGATGTGACTGTGGTACCAAGTGTCTCATGTAAGGACATCTGTGATTGGTGGGTATTTCTGTAAGGTTGCCTGTGATTGGTTGATGTGACTATGTGGTACCAAGTGTCCTATGTAAGGACATCTGTGATTGGTGGCTGTTTCTGTAAGGCTGGATGTGATTGGTGGCTGTATCTGTAAGGTTTCCTGTGATTGGTTATGTGGTACGTAGCTGCGCCAGTTGTCTCTCGATCTCATCGTCCGTTGGAAGGTTCGAAGCCGCTCCGATTTTCCCGCGCCCGGCGGCCGGAGCCTCCGCTAGCTTCCCAGACATCTCGATCCCGATCTCATCCAACACCTGCAAAAATAAACAAACAAACAAATAAACACCTGCATTAACAAACAAAGGTATAACATCTCGATTCCGATCTCGTCCAACACCTGCAAAAATAAACAAACAAACACATGCACAAAGGTACAACATCTCAATCCCAATCTCCTGCACAAACAAATTATAAAGCAAAGGACAAGCTACTGCAGTACCAGGCAGAATAGTTAGGTGGCGCTTCAGAGGGGTGCATGTCAGACATGTATAGTGCCATGTACAACAAAGGGGTGCTTATTAAGGGTTTGAAAAGGAGACTTTTATGTATATTGCAAGAAGCCGTCGGCTATTGAAGTTTTGCTGCCAGTATGTTAATCTGCTCTTGCTAATCCGAAGCTTCGATCCTTTGGTACTTCAACATGCCATGTAGGTGCAATTTAGTATTGTATTGTTCTCTACTCATGCCAGACGACTGGAGAGTTGGGACTTGAAATCTACGTTCTTGCTAGTCCTGTAGTTAATCTCCCATGCAGCATCCAAAAGAACCTGAGTTCCACCTCGGTTACACTTACCTGGGTAACGATGGCGTCCTGCTCCTCCTCGTCTCCTGATTCGTCGAAAATGTCGTCCAGCGTGTCGCTGATCATCTCATCCGTCATCTCCATCTTCGCGTTCTCCCGCTGGAAATCCTGCAACCAATCACAGAGGGTCTTACTCACACATCATCCAATCACAGACAGCCTTACTATGAAATCAACCAATCACAGAGGGCCTTGCTCTCACATCAACCAATCACAGACGGCCTTACCCAAACATCAACCAAACAATCTCACATCAACCAATCACGGATAGCCTAACTCTCACACCAACCAATCACAGACAGCCTTACTCTGACATCAACCAATCACATATGGCCATACTCCGACATCACAGGTGACCATACCCAAATATCAACCAATCACAGACAGCCTAGCTCTGAAAACAACCAATCACAGATAGCCATACTCCCACATCCACCAATCACAGCCAGCCTTGCGCACCTGCATGGTTTTGGCCATTTTCTGCGGGTTCATCTGCTTGTTGACGGCGCCCATGGTCTTACTGGTGCGCTCCATGGCGCCCGCCATCTTCACGGTGGACTGCATGGTTTTGGCCTGGATGCCGACCGCCTGGACCTGCGAACTCGCCGCGTACGATCTCGTCTGGGGGAGGGAAAAACAGACTTTGTTATCGGATGTAAAACCATGAAAATAACACATCATGCACAAGACTATTCACACACGCACACACACACTAATTAGAATAATTAATTCGGCTCAGAGCCTCAGACCCAAGAGGTCCCGGGTTCAAATCCTGCCCGATGCCACCGATCTTGTGCCCTTGCATTGGGAAAGGCACTTAACACGACTTTTCTCACTTCACTCAGGTGGAAATGAGTACCTAGCTTCAGTTGGGGACGTCCCTCGGATAGGACGTTAAATGGAGGTCCCGTGTTTGGGGAGAGCGACACACCACGCACGTTTAAGAACCCACCGATGTTATCGAAAAGAGTAGGGGACCTTCCCGGTGTGAGTGGTTCAAACGTTACAGTCTGGCCTCAGGTTTGACATCTTGAAGAGGTGATAGTCACCTGTTATGTCAATCCTTCCACAAATGTGGTGAATCTTCATAAATAAATAAATAAGTACAGTAGAATGTTTCAGCCAGGTGGAAAGATCATAAACATAAAACAAAAAAATTTTTAGACTAAGCGTTTGTTCGCCACCTTCTGTTTCCTGAGGGCCACCAGCTGTTTAGCCAGGACCGTTGCCGCCTGCTTGTTTCCCTGCTTCGCCGCCTTCTTAATTTCCATTTCCAATTTCTTCTCTTCCCGTTCCAACGACGTTCGATCACGCTCAAGGCCTCGCTACAAAATAAACAAACAAACAAACAAACATCAGAACAATGACAACATCAGGAGTTAGACTTGCTACAATCCAACAACAGTTTGATACTGTCTTTTTGCCACCCTAGGATCTGCTTGGAGATTACCATGTTCTGCCTATAGCCCTCACGTTCATCAAATGTTTCCTCACCAAACTGCAGAATATCCCAGCTAAAAATACTTGCTCTAGCTACCAAATAACATAGCAACGGAATCCACATCCCTGACTGTGGGTTTAGTGTGCTTTCTTTTTGTTCTTTCATATTTGAAAGAATGAAGTCATGAATTATGTAACGACTAGGGGTTCAGGTCAAAAATTGTCCTTGGTCCTAGGATATTGATTCTTATATCATTTGATAGAGTAAGTTGTGACAATTAAAATGGTTTTTATTTCATCCTTCTATGATGTATGGTTGAGGAGTTACAATAATTTCATTTCTTGGAAATCGGGGATTTGGGTCACCAAGAAACAAAGGCCTTAACAATGGGGCCAATGGGGTCAAGGACGGCACCGCTTAACCATTGTTTCAATGGGAAGAATTACAAGAAATCTATTGTGTCACTTGAACTAACATATCTCATGACTGGTGGGACATATGATCTTCAAACTTGGTATACATGTTACCATCAAGCATATCTTCATTAATTTGCATAATTAATTAGGTAATTTGCATAATTAATTAGGTAATTTGCATAATTTATACTGGGTCGCATTTTACTGTTTTCCGGCCAAATAATCACATTTTCCCATGCCAAAGTTGCCTATAAAGTGAATATCTTGGTATGTAGAGTAAGCAACTCAATAAATAGCACGACAACTGTGGTTTTGCAGCGTATTTAGATATATTACATGGTATATACACATTTGTTCATCTGTTGAACCAACTTTACAAAGCTATATACAATCTGACTTTTGAACATTTTCTAATCTGTCATATCTTTCCTGTTCTACAGGGTACTAACAAATTTAACACTGTAACTACTCCATGAAAACGAGACACAGAAGATGTTCCACATCCTGATAGCTGCTCAACACAATGCATGCCACCAGGAGAGAGGCGCTTACTAAAAGCCATCCAGCCTGTGTTGTTCATCATTACTTATGCATTGTACATCACTAAATTGACTGCTGTACTCTTAAAATGCAATTCTACTAGAACATAGACTTATGAGTGAATACTAGTATAGCAAACTATGGCCACTTTTTGCATCATGACAAGATGAACATGTTATCAAAAATCTAGTAGACTACAAAACAATAAGATCCCCTTTCTCTAAGTCTGTTGACGTCAGTTGACGTCAGTTCTGCATTTGTCTTGTCTGCTTCAATTAGGCGTTTGCGGATTTCACTTGTTTCTGCAGATTTTTCCTCTATGGTTTTTTGGAACTTTTCTGCATTCCTGGGAAGTTTACCCGGTTCGTCTTGAAGCATTTCACTTGTCAAGATAGTGGCACCATCAGACTTGGAAGCCATGATGTTCTGCAACAAAGAAAACAATAAAGATTATAAGTCTTAATTTAAAAATTAAGATATTAAATCATGACACATGATGACACATGATTAACAGTAGTCTGAGTAGAGTATTACTGTAATTTTAAATGTAAAGGCAAACGAAAGCCCATTAAAATTTAAATCACTACTGTAATTTGAATGTAAAGCCATCAATTCACATTAATTAAAAGTAAAAAAAAATTAATTAAAAGTAAAAAAAATACGCAAAGTATGATTTTCTGTACAAAAAAAATTATTACTGCTGTATTCAAAGCAGGAATAAAAAGAAATCATTAATTTTATTAAACTTATCTTGGCACACGTAATGGTACAGTCCACTCCCACCCCTAGTAGTTTTCATGTATCATGATAAACACCCTTTACATTTCCGTCAATCCTCGCGCTAATTTTACTCAAAACTACACAAACTACATATGAAACTGTTCCTTAGAAATTCATGTTTCCATATATCTACATCCAAGATCGCTATCTTTTCAAAGTGTACGATATTTTTAGGATCAAAAATGTCCTGCATTTCTGGGCACACGTAATGGTACAGTCCACTTTGGTTTTCATGTACCGATAAACACCCTTTACATTTCCGTCAATCCTCGCGCTAATTTTACTCAAAACTACACAAACTACATATGAAACTGTTCCTTAGAAATTCATGTTTCCATATATCTACATCCAAGATCGCTATCTTTTCAAAGTGTACGATATTTTTAGGATAAAAAATGTCCTGCATTTCTGGGCACACGTAATGGTACAGTCCACTTTGGTTTTCATGTACCGATAAACACCCTCTACATAATTTTCCGTCAATCCTCGCGCTAATTTTACTCAAAACTACACAAACTACATATGAAACTGTTCCTTAGACATTTATGTTTCAATATATTGGAATCAAAGATTGCTATCTTTTCAAATTGTGCGATAATTTTACGATCGAAAATGTCCTGCATTTGTGGGCGCCCGGTACGAAGCGCCCCCCTCCCACGCTGGTGCATGCCATGTGCACCGCTAAACACCCTCTACATTTCCGTCAATCCTCGCGCAGATTTCACTCAAAACCACACAAAATATACATGAAACTGTTCCTTAGAATGTATATTTTAATACATCCAAATCCCAGAATGGTAACTTTACGAATTGTACGAAATTTTGACGGTTAAAAACTATCTTACCTCGCCGTTTCACTTTCCCTGCACCGAAAAACGCCAGGATTTCTTGTAGCTCCGCCCACAAGCCTCTGCTAGCCGAACAAACACGAATGACGCCTTATATGGGCAAGGATCCCGGCGGAAATGCCCGAATACGGGACGATGCCGAGGCCGACCGCTGCCGAAGTTCGGGGCCCGGCCCGGCGGCCGCACGGCAGGCGTGGAGAAGGGCGCATTTGCCGCACGTTTCGGAAGATATCTCGCCGGTCGTATCTCGTATTTTAATGCCGTTTACGATGCATTTGGACAACAAAATTCCCTTCATTTTGATGTATAATACTTGAGTATTGGTCAAGGGATTATCGAGATATCGCCTCAGAAAGTTGGAAAACCGGGTGTTCACGCCGGTTTCGCCGGGGTCAGGTCACGTGACTGAACCCCCTATTAAATAATAATAATAAAAATTATTATTTACGAGGACGTAATTCGGGCAATTTTTGCCCGTGTGTTCCTTTGGACTTTTACTAGTAATAAAGTTGTAATAAACTTGTGATTTCAACTTTAATCATGCTCTGATGAAATGTGATATTTTTGGAGCCAAAACAACTGTAGATTCTGAATCTAAAAATATCACTGAACGCAGACAACTAAATTATGTCAATAATGTTTTGAGTAATTAAGTTTGTCGTAAAATTCTTCCCTGTAGATGCAAAAACACACCCAAAGCTGCCAACTACCTCCCCCCCCCAAAAAAAACAACACATATACACCCAAGGTATTTAACTCTTGGTGCCACACACACCCAAACCTCTGAGCTATCATTTATAATTACAGTAAAACTCCCCACCACACCCCCTTAGTTCTGCGTTCTCTTTGCTGTTTCTTCAAAAGGCAAATTAATACACTAAGAACTACTATTACTCCTAAACGCTGTTGGGTTTGACTTCTTTTGTGTGTTATTTCTTGAAGACAGAGGAAGACAAAACAATACAATTATTATACGGAGTTAAAAGACACATAATTTTGTAAAACTAGCCCCCCACCCCCTTTTAATACGTACCTGCGTTCTTCGCAGTTCTCTCTGTTGTTTCTTCGCCACTTCCTCCGGCGTTTCTCTCTTAAAAAGCGGCATCTTTACCCTTCCTATCTCTCCGACCCTCCAGCAAACGTTACACACACAAACTGAGGAGGTTTTAACCCCCCTAAACGCGCACAAACTTACAGCGTTCTAAAACACAGTTCTGAGATATTTTGTTGACCTGCCGGTGACTCAGAATCACGCGACCCGGAAGTGATTCGTGTTTCACCTGTTGGTACCTCATTTGCATGTTCGTGATACTTGAGTGGCATGTTTTGCATGTTCGTGATACTTAAATGGTACCATTACATAGTAACTTCACGTAATTTTCAGGGTTAGTTAACTTTATAGGATATAACGTTGCTGCATAAGGGTATTAACCGTCCTTCAATTGGTAAAAGCCATGTAAACTCCCTTGGAATGTGTGGAATGTGATATGAGGTAATAGGCGTGCAGTACCATTACTGGCCGTTGGTGTCGCTGCTGACAATGGCATCATGACTACAGCACACACTACTACTCTCCAAGCAGAGGTTTGGGTTTTGGGATATTTTTGGCGTGTTTTTAGGCTTTTTTATCGGGGTTTCTTTTTGCACTGGAAGTTTTTGGGTTGGGTGAAAAAAATACATGCATGGTGACAGAAGTCTAAATCCCTCCTGCTATAAAATTGCAACATGATGTCTGGTTCAGGTCACTGGCCTTATGTGTTCGGAGAAGAAGAGGAAACTGAGCAAAAAATATGCTTTCCTTCAGTAAACATAAATATTATCCAAGAAGTTTTTAATCCAACTTTTAACCTCCATGTACATGTATTACATATTACCGTATTGTAAGGATTCCAGACATGAACACTTAAGTGTGATGATGGTATATTTATTTATTGTCACATCCAAATATTATAAGCTTTACCTACATGTAACATGTCATCCTCAGCAGATAGCTATAAAACTATAGAGCCTTGCACAGTCCAACTCTGGTCTTCAAGACCTTAACATTTCCTGTCTGTGATACTATCTAAGACATAGTAGCATCAAGGAGGTTCTTTAAGGTTTAGTGAACCTCCTTGGCAGCAATTTCACCTGTTTGTTTGAACGTTCACAATAGATTTCTTCAGTTGGCTGCTAATGATAATAATCAAAGCTTTGGTATCTTTCGAGAATTTATATAGATCTGTATCTGTATAGCCGGTATAACCGCCTTTCGGCATAACGCACCAGCTTCTGTATCTGTATAGCCGGTATAACCACCTTTCAGCATAACACACCAGCTTCTGTATCTGTATAGCCGGTATAACCACCTTTCGGCATAACGCACCAGCTTCTGTATCTGTATAGCTGGTATAACCGCCTTTCAGCATAACACACCAGCTATGGAATGGCAAATTATGATTGTTTCCTATGGATTGGCAAGTTTAGATTGTGGAGACTCTTTTTACACAACCAAGTCTTTTATAAGCCTTTTTCACCTATGAGAGGCGGTCACCAAAACGTCGGCTGAATAAAACACTTGGTTGTATATTAAAAAGAGTCTCTTTACTCAGTGACTTACCAACCTGATGGAAATATTCACGGATGCTTCCTATGCTGTAAGTTAGCCATTCCGTACTGCATAATTACGCTTACTGCACACTTGCCTTGCTGTAATAACACACACAATGCCAACACAGCTTGCCGAGATTTGCTCACACGTTCTTACAAAGTGGATAGTTTTTCTAATCTGCTCTTCTCTTCACAAAAATAAGAATCTGCTACGAGTACTTCAACTTGCCATGAGCTTTTAACGCCTACAAAATTCCAAATGACCTGTTCTTGCCAACTTTTTTTTGCATTTGGAAGTTTTACGAGTTCTTTTTAATCATGTCATTAATAGTATTTTTTTAAGAGGCTGACAGCAAAAATCAACATAAGCCAGTATAGGTTGCTGTAAGCAGTCCAACACTTCGCCAGATGGTGCTAAAAGTGGGGAAATTTTGTATATTATAGATTCTTGTAGGTCGAAATCAACGGCTACATATATTTCTCTGACGTCAACAGAGAAAGAAAATAGTTTGTGTGGCCCTACTGACAGTGCATTGGCACAAAACGTCATATATGTTCCAATGTGCTAATCAATATAATATATTTTGCAGTGCACCAATCACAGACGTGGTTCTGTATATAGTGCACCAATCACAGGCATTGTTCTGTATGCAATGAACCAATTACAGGCTTGGTTCTGTATATACTGCTTCCTGATTGGTGTGCTGTGCACCAATCACAGGCAGGCATGGCAGCATTCTGTTTTCTTATTGGTCAGAGTGCTGCACATCAATCATTATGCAGATTTCAAACTGTTTTCTGATTGGTGTGCTGTGTTCCATGCCGTTTTCTGATTGGTGTACTGTGCACCAATCATCACACAGGTTCCATGCTGTTTTCTGATTGGTGTACTGTGCACCAATCATCACACAGGTTCCATGCTGTTTTCTGATTGGTGTGCTGTGCACCAATCATCACACAGGTTCCATGCTGTTTTCTGATTGGTGTGCTGTGCACCAATCATCACACAGGTTCCATACTGTTTCCTGATTGGTGTACATCCAAGCTCATTAACATAAGCCTTTGCCATAACTGCCACATATTTCTAGGCAGTTTTTTGCAATAATGTACACATGTATAGACTATTTAATCTCTACAATCTGAATATATATATATATATATATTTATACGAATTTGCACATTTAAATCTCCTTTTCCCAGCATATTGCAAAAACACTAGAAGGATATATAGAAATTATATCTGAACCTCAAATAAATATGTACAATACATTTTGCACAATCTGTGTGCTTAATTATCATTCATATGTGCATGAAATAATGATTGCATTTTCACAGGATTCGGGGAGTACTATATATATATACTCCCAACAACAACACTTGTACTGCATGCAGCATGTTTCAATACAACATGTAAATATAGCTATGTTCTCTCAAAATAACTCCAGTCTGTACACAGATGCTCTTTCACTCCAGCTCACTATTGGCCAGAGTGGCTACCATAGTAACAGTTGCCATGGGAACACATGAAACACAGACTACAAACATCAAATCTTACACTTTGCCAGTTACTATGGTGCAGTGTTACAGGTACTATGGTGCAGTGTTACAGGTACTATGGTCCAGTGTTACAGGTGTACTATGGTGTAGTGTTACAGGTACTATGGTCCAGTGTTACTAGGTACTATGGTCCAGTGTTACAGGTACTATGGCCAAGTGTTACAGGTACTATGGTGCAGTGTTACAGGTACTATGGTGCAGTGTTACAGGTACTATGGCCAAGTGTTACAGGTACTATGGTCCAGTGTTACAGGTACTATGGTCCAGTGTTACAGGTACTATGGTCCAGTGTTACAGGTACTATGGTCCAGTGTTACAGGTACTATGGTCCAGTGTTACAGGTACTATGGTCCAGTGTTACATGTACTATGGCCAAGTGTTACAGGTACTATGGTCCAGTGTTACAGGTACTATGGTCCAGTGTTACAGGTACTATGGTCCAGTGTTACAGGTACTATGGTCCAGTGTTACAGGTACTATGGTCCAGTTACAGACGGTACTAAAATGTGCTAATTGGTCCTGTTATATAGATTTTACCTACATCTATCCTGCTTCTGACCTCATATTTTAGTTTCTTCTATTATTACATATTCCATATAAGGGCATGTCATCCAGGGTCAGCCACAAGAAACTGTGGGATACATGCCAGATCAGCCCCAAGGAACTGTGGGATACCTGACAGGTCAGTCCCCAAGGAACTGTGGGAAACCTGACAGGTCAGTCCCAGGGAATTGTGGGATACATGCCAGATCAGCCCCAAGGAACTGTGGGATACCTGACAGGTCAGCCCCAAGGAACTGTGGGATACCTGACAGGTCAGTCCCAAGGAATTGTGGGATACCTGACAGGTCAGCCCCAAGGAACTGTGGGATAGCCTGATAGAAAAGCCGCTGCCTTGCCTGGTGGATTCTGGGATATGGGGTCGAGGTCATTTCAGACAGCTGTTTCCTGGTTCTCCTCGGTCGACGCGAGGACATATTGCTCCTGACCTTTCAGGTAGTCGGCAAGGTCGCGGTCGTTGGCTTTCAGTGACAGCAGCCGGGGCGTGTTGCCCTGGTAACAGCAGTAAACAACATGTTACCATGGTAATAACAATAAACAACAAACAAGTGAGAGAGAAGGCGGGGCATGTTGCCATGGTAACAACAATAAACATGTTTGACCTGTGACCTACGTTTGAGTCTCTGCTGGTGACCTTTGCCCCTGCAGCGACCAGCATGCAACAGATGGACCGTCTCTGGTAGCTGGCAGCCTTGTGCAGGGGGGTCTGCCCCCTGGGATATAAAACAAGACAACATCATTAACTACTGTATGATAGTTAAGTGTTGAACATTATTCCAACACAAGGGTTACAAATTTTCAGCAACCACTGTTGCCTTCATCAGGATAATTAATGACCATTATCATATAGCATACACCTGACCTTATTCGCACAAGACTTTAAGGATATGTGAGGTCAGAAATTGATCAAACATTTTACCATCATTTACTACCATCATTTTCATAATCATCAACTCCTGTTACCTTGCAAATAGAACAATAAGATTACAAGTACTGTTAGTGTTACAGGAGAACGCTCACTTCTCGTAGTCTGAGATGTCCAGCAGGGAGGGAGGGCCGTGTTTGAGGATGTACTCCACCAAGTCCTTGTGTCCGTAGCGCACGGCGTGGTGCAGCGGAGTCATCCCCTGCACGTCTGTCGCTGTCAGGTCTGCACCACTTCGCAACATTTCCACCAGCTGGGTAGGAAACACAGACAAACATCAACACAAACGAGAAGAGTCTATGCTGCAGTACCTAGGAAAGCCACCAGGGGGCCCAAAATCTAATCATTTCTATAGGTCTCATCAAGACCTACCCATCTACCAAGTTTCATGACAATCTATAAAAACCTTCGAGTTATTGTGCTTAACCACATACACACACACATACATACACACACAATGCTATGGAAAACATAACCTTCTTGGCGAAGGTAACAACATGTTTTCTTTCTTCAAAGGTAAACATAAACACTGGACCCACCATGCCGATCTCCCCTTCTCTGCAAGCCTCCAGAAGCCCTGCGAACAAGGAATTTTGGTAGATTAGAAATAAAAATGAAAATTGAGAATTTTCTGCTGTGTTTGTTAATACTTTGTTATCATTTTGCACAATTCTGATATGCATGCAAAAGAAAGAAACACTGCTCTCGAGAAATTCAGTTTGGCTACAGTCTAGAAGTGCGCAACAAACGACAACATGTTCAAAATGCAATAAACAAAAGATTAGAAAATCTGAGGAAAACTTACGTGCGTCTTTTTCCGAAGCGTTTGGGCTGCTGTAAAAGAAACAGGTGTCAGTTTCTGTTTAAAAAAATAAATAATAATTATATTCCTATGATTGCTCTTAAATTCTATTTCTTCAAACTAGAAACTTAAGGTAACATCTGCAAGGCAAATGCATAATGTTTACCTTCGCATATGGTCTGTTATTTCTTACTCAAATTCATTTCTCATAATTACATGGCCAAACAGGAGTATACATCCCTCAAATTGCAACATTATGTAACCCAACACCAGTCACCATGGTGACAGACATCAACAAAGCAGGTCATTGGCCAGGTCAGAGGTTAGTGTTTGGAACAGAAGAAGAGGAAATGTAGCAAAAACAAGATGTTTTCTTTCGGTAAACATTAATTACAGTGATACCTGGCGCCGGTACTGTGCAGTGTAACCGGCCGCGGCTGCCGTCTGGAGGTGCTCGGGGAACCAGAGAACACTGGAGACGCCGGCTCAGACCTACATGTACAAAGTGGTACAAAATATTTAAAAAAATATATGTGGGTTTGCAAGTAACATCTGTGTCCATAATATCACCAGGGTCCATGATATCGCCACCTGGAGAAGTAGTGTGCTTAAAGATATTTTTACTGCAACATACCCTAGGTATGTACATTTGAGGTGTGCAGGAGTGCATACCATAAGTATGTTGCAGTAAAAATATCCTCAAGCACACTTTTTCTCAAGGACTGGTGGTGATATTATGGACCCTGGTGATATTATGGACATGGATGTTACAAGTTTTGGCTGGATGGTTTCCAATATTATTCAAACATCCAAATGTCATGACCGCACTTGACTATGACCTTTGACCTTACCTCACAGTGCCGTCTGGTGGGGAGGGCCGGTCCATTTGACCAGGGGGGAGGCTCTGAACTCGGTCATTTCTTCTCGAAGACCTGTTAACATTCAAACTGTTACTGTCCCATAAACGGGTTAGCTATTGCTAGATAGAAACTTACATAGGAGACCCACTGATTGTTTGATTTGCATGTAATTGTGAGACCTAATGAACTTACATAGGAGACCCAGAATGCACATGTTAGGAGACCCCGGTGGAACCAACATGGGAGACCCAACTTACATGGGAGACCCAGGTGGAACTTACATGGGAGACCTGGGTGGAACTTACATGGGAGACCCAGGTGGGTGGAACTTACATGGGAGACCCTGGTGGAACTTACATGGGAGACCCAGGTGGAACTTACATGGGAGACCTGGGTGGAACTTACATGGGAGACCCAGGTGGGTGGAACTTACATGGGAGACCCAGGTGGGTGGACCTTACATGGGAGACCCTGGTGGAACTTACATGGGAGACCTAGGTGGAACTTACATGGGAGACCCTGCTGCAGGAGGAACTTACATGGGAGACCCAGCTGCAGGAGGAACTTACATGGGAGACCCGGGCGGGGTGACGGGGAACACGAAGGCCTTGCCCTGCGGTGTTCCGGCGCTGGTGCTGTGACCTTTAGGATGCTGTTCCACAAGGTCGGGCATGGCGGGAGACGTACAGACGTCCTTGGTGATGACCAGCTCAGGGTCAAGGACAAACAGCTCCTTGGAGGAGATGTCCGTCACATAGTGCAGGTTCTCCTGTAAACAATAAACAACAACAAATAAACAAACACATAGTGCAGGTTCTCCTGTAAACAATAAACAATAACAAATAAACAAACACATAGTGCAGGTTCTCCTGTAAACAATAAACAAATAAACAACAATAAATAAACAAACACATAGTGCAGGTTCTCCTGTAAACAATAAACAATAACAAATAAACAAACACATAGTGCAGGTTCTCCTGTAAACAATACCAAACAAAACATTCCAGCAAATAATCAATCAACAAAATGTCATAGAAGTAATTTTTCTTCTTGCCTTAGAATGTTAGATACCCAATAATTATATTTTTGAGAATACCAGTAAGTAAAAAAAATCATTTCTCCACACCTGTGTTCTGTCGATCCGGAAGAATCGGTCTGCGTTGGTTGCTATGGAAACAAAAATGGCAGTGGTAAAAAATCTGACAGCAACAACAGAATTATGATTATATACAGGAACTGTGCATGCATGGAGACATCATAGCTGCGAGCATGAAAATGTTGGCTAAAAGTACTCACAGTCTAGCTATCTAATGACAATGCCCCTACTGTACTTTGCAGCGAGTTCCACTCTGCGATAGTTCTAAGAAAGATCTATTGGTGACCGAGATGTGTCGCAGATGTGTTTAAATCCCTTAGAAATTCCACAAATACGAAAAAATGGCTGAGCAGAAGTACTCACAATCGAGGAAGCACCATTTGGGCGAGAGCTTCTGACTGGAAACGGACAGCGTCAGAGTGGCTCTGGCCGGGTTATCCTGGAACAAGAACAATACAAACAGCTCCTTTACTTTACGTTTACCTTTACTTACTGGGGAAATCTGGTTAAGTTAATTAATTTTGTTATCTGGTTCTTTTGCTCTGCATGTTTTTTTTCACAACCACAAGCAGCTACAGTACAGCCAAGCAGCACCAAACCTTGGGTCACTCTACATTACATGTAAGCACCTCTGCACACCTTTTACTGCTTTCCTGATCTAACAACCTGTTTCTTTAGCTCACCTGTAATTTGATAGAAATCAAATTTTGGTACAATTTTTATTTTATAAATCAAAGTTTTGGCTTGCTTAATGCCCTAAACCCTAAAAGCTTTGCGGAGCATTTTCTACTAATGTTTGAGCGTTTTGTTCCTAACTTACGATGAGAGAAATGGATCTCTGAAACCCCACACGTACGTGTGGCTCCTGCAAAACAGCACAGGTCACACAGGTCAAGAGTCAGCACAGGTCACACAGGTCAAGGGTCATAGGTTAGAGAGGTCACAGAAATGACAAGAGAGAGGTTAGAGATAAAACAGTCATCAAGGTCACACAAATACTGTTGGGGAAGCATAGTCTGTGACCTTGGGCCTTCCCCAACAGGATGTGTGACCTTGGGCCGAAAATCCATAGATTACGATAAACATAAAAACAAAAAAGACAAAATGTTCAAAAAGATAATGAAGAAACATGAAAGTGGAAAACATGACAGCTTTACGGACATCGAGGAGGTTTATACATGTGTTATGTTAGTCACAGAAGTCAAATTTTTTTACAAATAACAATGTTCACTCACAGAGAAGAGGCAAGATTGCAGATCTTTACAGTTCTTCCTGACCTTGCCCCCCTCCCCACATGACCATGCCCCCCTCCCCACCTACCTCCTGTAGGCCAAATGACCATGCCCCCCTCCCCACCTACCTCCTGTAGTCTGTCGATGTGGCCGCGACATTGCTCAAGGTCACAGTCACCCGGCACGACTATGATGCCGACAGGAATGGCTGAAACCAAAACAAACAACAATCACTTTCTGCTGATGTTATAAATTATGCCCATAGCTCAAAGGTCCACTTTTTGGTCCACTTTTTATCTAGGTCCAATATTTTTCGTTAAAAGATGGACTGATTCGTGTCACCAGCAAGGCTGGAATCATAGGAAAACGGCTCACTTTGTCTGAAAAAAAATATCTCTGATTTTTTCTTTGAAATCCCCTAAAATAACAAAGGAAATGCCATTTCAGACGGTTCATTTTTTGAAAATTTTCCGGGGGAGCATACCCCCGGACCCCCTAGGAACCTCGCGCCTTCAGCGCTTGCTGGTCCCCTCAAGCACTGGGAAGAACCCCCCATTCAAAATCTTGGCTACAGGCATGTAAATTAATATTCTATTATCATGACACTAATTTTCAGCACCATGGACAAGGTCATATAACCGTTGCAGACTTACAGGCTTCTCTGGCTTCTCCCAGCAACCAAGGACAATTTACACCATAAAAACTACAAATTTGCACTTAGAACACAGGCCTAGAAGGTGTTATAGACATAAAAGTTGACAAATCGGAGTTTGGTTGGGTAAAAATCCTGGTTGCCGCTGAGACCACAGAAAAGGCGTGCGTCCCTGGGGGATGACCTCTGACCTACAAAAATAAAAAATAAAAAAAAGGACTCACAGGCGTCCTTGAGTTTGTCCTTGTCGTAGTGCAGTGCCTCGTAGTCCACCATGCTGACCTTGCTGACCTGGATACGCAGCCGCTCCGACGCCAGCCCCGGGCTCGTGGCACTGGCCAATCAACAAACAGATCTCGTTTGAACTGACCAATCAATGAACACATCTCGTTTGAACTGACCAATCAACAAACACATCTCGTTTAAACTGACCAATCAGCAGACAGATCTGGTCAGCACTGACCAATCAACAAACAGGTCTGGTCAGCACTGACCAATCAACAAACAGATCTTGTTTAAACTAACCAATCAAAATCATGCTAAACAACTTTTAGATCTTTGCAGTCCTTTGCTCTATAACATCAACTGTAATTGTTAGCCACACAAAAGTACATCACAGAAACAAAACGTTTTTAGCTATATGTGTCCTATTTGCTTTCTTTCTTCTGGGATGGGAGTCAGGGTTAGGGTTAGATTGACTCACACTGTGCTCAGTGCTGTTGGATGCCAGATGAAGGGTTAGATGTTAGAATCAGGGTTAGGAACAGATTGACTCACTCTGCGCTAGTCAGGGTTAGGGTTAGACGTGGGAGTGTTAGAGTCAGGGTTTAAGGGTTAGCTGTGGGAGTGTTAGAGACAAGGTTAGGTTTAGAAGGACTCACTCTGCGCTGAGTGCTGTTGGGGTTCTCCTCTTGCTCTTGAGCACGACATTTGCCTGGTTCCGCAGCGTGACGTGGACCGTGGCCGGCGCCAGGCGGCAAGGCTCCCCATCCACCTGCATCGCGATTTCATTTTAGTTATTCCCTCGGCTTACAACAGTCCAGGATTGCAAAACTAGTCATAGACTATTGTTATGGGTCAACAAATAGACCCATCGTAGACAAATAGAAAATAGAATCGTCGGGCATATGTCCTCTAGAGATTTTTCATTGTAAACTTCATTTCTGGTACATTTACTTGAATAACAGAACACAGGAGACAAAAGACATACATTTTTGATATGAAAACCCCAAAATATTTCATTTCTGACTTTGTCTAGCATCTAAGTTACCTGCATCGGGATGGTTTTGTACGTCGTGATTCGCGCCTCGCGGCACTGACACAGACGCTCCCCGTGACCTCCGACCTGCAGGGTTGCCTAGCGACACAACAGAGGTGAGAGGTTAGTTTTCTAGTAACCAATCACAAGCCAGCACCATACTGACCAATCAGAACCATCCAACACCCCACTATCCAATCAAAACCTACCCACAGCCCAATGACCAATCAGCTGTGTGCATGTGGAACTGACCAATCAGAATCATGTACGTGGAACTGATCAATTAGAATCATACATGAATCTGATTGGCCAGTTCAACATGCATGATCCTGATTGGTCAGTGACATGTGGAACTGACCAATCAGATTCACGCACCTGCATGGAGCTGACCAATCAAATGCATGCATTTGGAGCTGGCCAATAAGATTCATGCATGTGAAACTGACCAATCAGATTCATGCGTGATTCAAACTGACCAATCAGAGAGCAGAACTGACCATTCAGATTGAATTTCATGCAATGTGGAACTGACCAATCAGATTCATGCTTGATTCAAACCGACCAATGAGCAGAACTGACCAATCATAATTATGCAGGCAAGTGGAACTGACCAATCAGATTCATGAGTGTGTGTGTGTGTGTGTGTGTATGTGTGAAACAGACCAATCAGATTCATGAATGATTCAAACCGACCAATGGGAGAGCATTACTGACCATGGTTGCCGGGGTGAAGCCGAGCACCTCCAGGTAGCCGTCGTCGTGTCTCTGCGGCTCGAGCTCCGGGTGTTGGGAGCTGCTGGGGTTTCCCCATGGGACTGTTCCGGAACAGTACCTAAATAAACAAACAAACAAACAAACAAACATCAGTCGTGTCTCTGCGGCTCGAGTTCCGGGTGCTGACTGCTGCTGGGGTTTCCCCATGGGACTGTTCCGGAACAGTACCTAAACAAACAAACAAACAAACAAACAAACATCAGTCGTGTCTCTGCGGCTCCAGTTCCGGGTGTTGGGAGCTGCTGGGGTTTCCCCAGGGGACTGTTCCGGAACAGTACCTAAACAAACAGACAAACAAACAAACAAACATCAGTGTACAACAGCAACATGGTGCACAATAGCTGCTGCTTGGGTTTTCCCATGGAACTGTTTCTGAACAGTACCTGCAACAACACAGGTGCACAATAGCAAAAGGTGCATAATTGTTTGTCCTTACCTGGGAATATTGAGGAAGAGAAGACAGTGCAGTTTCAGCTCCTGAACTTTTGCTGTCATGTCCACATCGTCACACTACAGCGGGGAGAACAGAGTGAAACTGGAGTTAACAGTCTCCCTTCACTAAAACATTCACCTGAATGAGTAAAAGTCAATTCTCTAGAGTTTAAAATTATATCAGAAGATTGGGGGAAGGACTGAAGGAAAGAGCCATCATCATGGAATAAGTTCAGTACTGACCACCAGTTGCACATGTTTCGCCAGGTCCTTAGAACTGCCCTTCATCAGCTCGCGACCTCCAGCCTGAAGGTCAAGAAGAGACAAGAACTTTTTAGGCAACAATCTGGAAAGTTCTGCTGCAACAAAGCAAACAAAAGAGACTTTACAAGTTGAGTAACTGATACAATCAGACATCACTGTTGCCATGGTAACCAACTCACCCCAGCGTAGAACATCTTGTTGCGGAATCTGCTGTTGAACTTCTCAGGATTCGCCTCTGCAGAGGGCAAAGGTCAACAAGGGTCAAAACGTGCAGACAGGTAAAAAGTAGAGGTCAAACATTCCGCAAAAACATGCCTTAATGTCAATGGATGTATCTTTGGCATCAGTTTGTTAATTTTGTGAAAATGCTACAAATTGCTACAGGCATACATGTACATCCTAACCGAACTCTGACCCCTGACCTCGTGACCTATTATGAACTCTGACCTCGTGACTCGTGGAACTCGAGTGCGACGTGTGCGTCGGCCCCCATGCTGAAGTAGTTGTTCATCACGTCCAGCGGGAGCTGCAAGTTCACAAAGTCAAGGTCAGATGAGATAAGAACTCACACAAGGTCAAGGTCAGCTGAGAGAAGATAGAGTTGCCCTTGATAGAAGAAGGGCATGTACATGCTACAAGGTCAAGGTCAGCTTATAAAAGGGACCAAGGTTGGATGAAAGAACAGAAGGTCAAGAACAATGACAGTAAAAAGTTCAGCTAAGAGCACACAAGACAAAGCAGCACTGGTGCAATCCCAGCATGCACTACTGCAGTACACAGCATGCACTGGTGCAACACCCAGAATGCACTACTGCAGTACCCAGCATGCATTGGGACAGTACCCAGCATGCACTGATACAGTATGCAGCTAGTGCAACACCAAGCATGCACTTCTGTAGTACCCAACATGTACTGGTTAAACACCCAGCATGCACTGCTGAACTACCCAGCATGCAGTTCTGTTATGGCTGTTACCTTTTCCTTCACTTCCCCCTCTGGAGCCCCGAGCTCTGCCTCCTGAGAAGGCCACAACACAGCTTGTATCAGGGGGAGTGAGCACACAAGGTGTAAGTTCTGTACAGTAGCAATATAATGCCAACTCATGAACTTACCAGGAGAGACAGGGTTGAGACACAGGTCAGACAGGTGAGGCTCAGGTGAGACACAGGTAGGAAAGACACAGGTGACACACAAATAGCACACAGGTGACAGGTCAGACACAGTTGAGACACAGGTTGAAGACACAGGTAAGACACAAGTATATTTAAGACACAGGTAACATGCAGGTAACACATTGTCAGGCAGTTGTTCTATCTAAAACCATGACAACTATAATACTGTATAATTGTTCTATCAGTAACCATGAGAACTGCTGACCTTCTGACTGTAGTTCTGTTCATAACCATGACAACTATTGTTCTATCCGTAACCATGGCAACTGAAACCATGACAACTGTAACCATGACAACACCCACCTTGTCTCCGCCCTCGTCCCCGTCGTCCGCGGCGACCAGCCTGTTGGGCGAGACCTGCAGGTTCCACCTGTCCAGCTGCACCACTGGTCCGTCCTCAACGTGCGACAGGATCTTAGAGATGGGCTCATCTGTGTAACCCTGGCAACCAGCAAACAAACAAACAAACAAACAAACAAACATCAGTCCAGCTGCACCACTGGTCCATCCTCTACGTGCGACAGGATCTTACTGATGGGCTCGTCTGTGTAACCCTGGTAACCAACAAACAAACAAACAAACAAACATCAGTCCAGCTGCACCACTGGTCCATCCTCTACGTGCGACAGGATCTTACTGATGGGCTCGTCTGTGTAACCCTGGTAACCAACAAACAAACAAGTAAACATGACAACTTGACTAGCCATGTGACAAGTCTCACTGGGTCAGTCTACTGAGGAAGACCAGAGTGACTGGTCCAAAGCTCTAGGTGAGAGAACTTTTGGTGTTGGATCTAAAGTTTTAACTTCACATCACAAACAAACATCACTGCACATAGGAGAGGATCTTGGAGATCAGATCTGGCTACAGGTTGTACCCAGTGGGTTGTACCAATACTAGTCCTCCCCAGTTGACATGCCTGCGGTGATGCGTGTGTTTGTTTGTGTGTTTGTTTGTGTGTTTGTTTGTGTGTTTGTTTGTTTGTGTGTTTGTGACTCACCCCTCCCCAGTTGAGCGTCCTTGCCAGGTCGTTTCCCGTCCCCAGGGGTAGCACTGCCACGGGGGGAGGGGGGCTGATGCCCAGCGAGTCCAAGGTCGACAGGATCCAGCCAGCCTGCAAGGTCACAGACAGGTCAGGGGTCAGTTTTACTTAATACTAGTTCAACTTGTACCAACACAGATAAACTTTCATGCTAAGTTACTAGTTTAAGTTCAATCATTAGTGCTGATCATATTGTTTTTGCTCTGATTCTTCCTCTTCTTCTTCTACAAACAAATAAGGTCAAGAACCTGAACCAGACGTCTGTCACCATGGTAACTAGTGTTGGGTTACATCATGCTGCAATTTTATAGCAGGAGGGATTTAGACTCCTCTCACAATATATATGTTTGAGTTTACTAAGAATTAACAGAGCAGACCATATGTGAAGGTAAACATTATGCATTTGCTTTGAGAATGTTTGTTTGTTAAGTTTGTTTGTTTGCTTGACTCACCGTTCCGTCGCCCCCACAGGCCAGGATTCTCAAGTTCGCGACCTTGCGGTACATTTCCAGCGCTTCCCGGGGCCCGCCCTGGGAAAGGTCGAACACCTGCCGCGGGTTCAGGTACCAGATAAACTTCTGCATGATCTTCGCTCCCTGCAAAACATTCAAGACACAATCAGAATTCTACTGTAACAGAACAATACAAGTGTTATATACTTGTTTGTTTGTTCAGGTACCAGATAAACTTCTGCATGATCTTCGCTCGCTAAGGAAACAAGCAACAAGGTGTTCTACAGGACCATTGACCTTTTTTTCTTTACTTCATGGTTCACTACAAAACAATGCTCATGAAAGTGCACACTTGGGTTACTGTACAGCCATGCAGTGAGGACAGATGTTTGTTGACCAGAAAAAGTTTAAGGTTGAACCCATGTCGGAAGCAATCACGTGGTAGCTTTCAGCGTGGAACTTCCTCCTAAGAGGTGGTGAATGGAGGAAGAAAGGGTGATTTGCTTCGGTGGAGGTGGCAAGACGTGTTTTTGCTGAGAATGTTCGAAGTGGGGGCACTAGCAAGTGAAGTTCCACAGAAGTTCTATCTACAGAACCATTGACCAGTGTTCTACAGAACCCTTTTTTTCCCACAGTTTTCCCACCTGGTTGCCTCCGCTTTTAGGGTTGACGAAGACCAGGAGCGGCTTGATGAAGGGTGAGGCGACCGGCTTGATCATGAACGCCTTCGACTTGCTCTCCTGGAACATAACAAAAAAACACATTCCTGAAGGCGTAACAACTCATTCTTTCTCTCTCTCTCTCTCTCTCTCTGTCTCTCTCTCTCTCTCCTCCTCTCTCTCTCTCTCTATCCAGCCATTCAACCAGGAAAAACCCATTCTTTACAATGGCTGCATTCTGAGACACAGGTGAGTTAGCTAGGGGATCATGAAGGCATTTGGCCTGCTCTGCTGGACAGAAACACAAAAAAACACGATGTAAAGGACTCCAGGGCGAAGAGGATTAAGTCAAGTAAGTCAAAGGACTCCAGGAAAAATAGTGATGTATTATCACTATTGGGAGCTTCCTAAATAAACAAATAAATCTGTGCAGCCAGGAAAAAAACACATTCCTTTCTCGGACACAGAAAGCAGACAAGTTTTGCAATTAAGATTCCCAGGTGAAGACCCTAAAGTCTTTAAGGAACTACAGCTCACCTTGAGAGACTTTCTCTTGATGGAAGGTCGCTTCTTCTTCTTGAGCGAGGATTTGATGGACATCTGTCAGTAGGACATGACAAGCTGTCAGTTCTACATGTGAAGACTAACCTCTGAACCCTAACCTCACACGTAGCCAGTCCAACAGTGCAGATCATGCTAGCGAGGGCTTACATACATGTAATAGATAGTCAGCAGCCTTAGGCTAGATCTTATACTACTGTAGATACATGCATGTATCATACACATTGTTCTATGACCTTGTCCCTTCTACCCACCAAGTTCTTGCCCTCCTCCCCATGACCTTGCCCCCTTCTACCCACCCAGTTTTGCCCCCCTTCCAATGACCTTGCCCCTTTCTACACACCCTGTTCTTAGGAACCTTCATGATCCAAGATGGCGGCACGATGACCCCTGCGTGGGCTCCCAGAGTGCATTGCTCCTCGATGTGTTGCATCATGAAACACGACACTTTGTTGTGGTACTGAAAGAACAGAGACATATGATGATACAATTTGCCATATAAGGAGTGGGGGTTATTATTAGTAATAGCAATCATTATATATTTGGATTGGAAAGTGGCACTTATTGCCATATTAGGAGTTATTGCCATTTAAGGAGTTATCACCATATTAGGAGTTATTGCCATATTAGGAGTTATCACCATATTAGGAGTTATCGCCATATTAGGAGTCATTGCCATATTAGAAGTTATTGCCATATAAGGAGTTATTGCCATATTAGGAGTTATTGCCAAATTAGGAGTTGGTACTTACGGCAGCTTTGCACCACGAGCAACTGATGGCAACAATCTCCTGTAAAACACAGAATAGAAGAAAATTTAGCAAAACTGGCAACAGTCTATGAGTTATAATATATAGTTGAGATCTTACACCAAAAAACAGTTATTCATTACAAGCAACTGCGGATATGATTTTGGAAACCGGTCAGACGTTTCAGGTAGCTTTTGTCAGTGACACTGGAGAGTTGTCAGAAAAGCAGATTTATGAGAGTATACAAATTATTGATTGATATGCAAATAAGTCCAAAAGGAAGTTGAGATCTTAAATGCATCTGCACTGGGCAATCCACCATGCATCCACAATTTCATTGCCTGCTATAATATTGTGGTGTCAGAAAACATACTCAGTCTGGTAGCAGGAAAATGATTGGATATCAATAGTAATTGACAGGTTTTAGTGAAACTATTGTAACAGCAAGTAAACTTGTTCTTACCTTGGAATGGAAGGAGAATTTCTGGTGGAATGGCTGCAAAGTACAACGACAAGGTCAAACTTCAAGGTGACTTATCACACATTTATGATGAATATTAAAGGTCAAGATGTGAATTCAAGGTCAGGCTGCTTCCTTTTACTTTTGCTTACTTGGCTTGAAACTTTGATATCAGACTTGGTATTTTTCACCTCCCTGCACACTACCCTTAAGCTTGGCAAACCATCAGTATTGAAAATTTACTGTAAAGTACTGATCAACTAATAACAGTGAAATTTCAGTAAGTCTCCAGTAAATCGTATTTTACTATTCTACTGAAGCATTACTGGTAAGTACTTATGCCTCTATTTACTGTTCTTTTACAGTTAGTACAGTACTGAAAGTTTACTGACATTTACTGTCTGCCTCTGTTCAATTACTGTCAATGGGGTGTTTTAATCAATGTCTTGTTTGACCAGCTGCACACTAACCTTGCTGCACTGCTTGCACTTGCCCTCTTGCCTGCGTCTGTGGACCCAGTGATGCCGCACAAACGTCTGTCAAGAAAATTTGTTGATATAGCTGTTGGCAATGATACATGTCAGCACAGGGAGATTTACAGAAATACAGAAGTAACACAAAACGAATATAGTGCCATAACTGTGCATCATGAACTTGATATTTGAGTAATTTGACCTTGACTCACCTCGCGAGAACCCTTTGTCCCCGGCTCCCTGAAGGTCGGCCGACATCTGAAATTGATCTGGGAAGAAACAGCACGGCATTATGTTACACCGACATCAACTTACAGTAACGCAAAATTTACACTTTCATCAGTTCAAGATGTTTGGAATGGAAGAAGAAGAAGAAACTCAGCAAAAACCATGTTTTTTTCTTCTGCGAAGGTAAACCATGGAGGTAGAAGAGAGATTCTACCTCCATGGGTAAACAAAATAACTCAAGCTCACTTCAGGTTTCAGGTCAAGTCTGAAAATCTATAAGACACAACAGAAGACAAAGTACAAAACAGTAGAAGACCCAGTAGTTAGCAGAAGACACAGTCACTGTTCTTACCTTTTCCAAGACATGCATACAGCCCACATGGACGAGGATCTTACAGCCAAGACATTTCTTCCTGGGGCCAGATTTCTGTCAAGGGAAAAATCATTTCATCAACAGTGGTGGTTACTGGTAACTACACCAATGTCTGCATCAACAATGGTTCTCCCCTAACACACTGTACCAGTGTCTACATCAACAATGGATCTCCCCCAACACACTACACCTGACGGGCTGCATCAACAATGGATAATCCCCTAACACACTACACCTGACCTGCATCAACAATGGATCTCCCCCAACACACTACACCAACACACTACACCAGTGTCTACATCAACAATGTATCAAGTCAAATAAGTGACAAGAAGAACTGTTCAGGGTTCAAGTTCTACTTTCATCACTTCTAATATTATTTTCCCCACCAACCTAGAATGATATCACTCCGGCCCATTGCCATGGAACTGCTAAAGTCATGTAACTACACAGAGGACATGGACCACAGAAATCATGTCCCCTGACTTACAAAGCATAACCATGCATGGTTTTTTTATCCAGTGCCATGGACCTGTCAATTGGTTTTTATCCATTTTGCCATGGAACCAGTAAAACCACATACACAGAGGACATGGACACAGAAATCATGTCCCCTGACTTATAGAGGACCATGCATGGTTTTTCCCTAAAACACTACAACATGGTCCATGGATGGTTTTTTACCCATTATTGCCATGTATCATACACAGAGGACATGGACACAGAAATCATGTCCCCTGACTTACAAAGGACATGGACCATGCAATGTCTGTCCCTTTTCACACTATAACATGGACCATGCATAGTTCTGCCCTAACACTATGGAACCAGTAACTACACAGAGGACATGGACACAGTAAATCATGTCCCCTGACTTACAAAGGACGTGGACCATGCATCATCAGGTTCTGCCCTAACACCATGGAACCAGTAAAGTCATGTAACTACATGTTAACACAGAGGACATGGACAGATGAAATCATGTCCCCTGACTTACAAAGGACATGGACCATGCATCATCAGGTTCTGCCCTAACACCATGGAACCAGTAAAGTCATGTAACTACATGTTAACACAGAGGACATGGACACAGTAAATCATGTCCCCTGACTTACAAAGAAGTTTACCAGGCAGTCCTGCTCCCCCACGTAGCAGAAGTCGCCAGACTCTTTCGTGTCCGTCCAGATGTGCTCCCCGTTTACCGCGTTGTCCTGGCAACGAAAAACAAACAAACAGCTCAGTTATGAGACGTCGGCCAAAAATTTGGGTAAGTCCGAGTTTACTCAGTGTTGGTCTGAACGTTAAACCTTTTTTGTCATAATAAATTACACCAACATAGAATCTGATGAACTTTCATGCTAAGAAACAGCTCAGTTATCTTGAAAGTTCATCTGTGTTGGTAGTTACATGTTTAGAGTTAAAGCTTTCGACCAGTCACTCTGGTCTTCCTCAGTAGACTGACCCAGTGAAGCTTGTCACATGGCTTCTTTGTACTAAGTGTGACGCTACGTGACAAGCAAGTTAAGTCAAGTTACAAACATGTAAGTTAAGTGAAGTGTGACTTCAACACTCAGGTTCAAAGGTATCTTGGTCAGTCTACTGAGGAAGACCAGAGTGACTGGTCTAAAGTTCTAGGTGAGAGAACTTCTTTCTTTCAAATTTACTTACTGTCCAGTCGACTGCTGTCTTGAGCTGGCGTTCCCCCCCGTGCTTGAGGTGATGTTGGTTCGGCCCGTGGTGGGTGTGGTCCTGGCCGCGGAGGTAAGACCTGGAGATTGCTTTCCTGCAACACAACAACAAAGGATTAATAACAAACAAACAAACAAACAATAGCAGAATAACAAACAAACGAACAACCAATAGCAGAATTACAAACAAACGAACAACCAATAGCAGGGTAAGGGTTACAAACATACAAATAAAAGCAGTCTTAAAAACAACTGGAACTCCTGGAACATAAGAATGTCAGTCTTAAAAACAAGTAAATATGAAAACAAACAAACAAACAGACTGGCTGGGTTAAACACAACACCTGGAACATCAGACCAATGGTGAGACCATCAGTCTTGAAACAAATAAATCTCATTGAATACATTGTAACCCTGACTGTTTGATTGGCTTAAACACAACCCCTAAGTCTTTGAATGGGTCAAACATAAGCCCTAAGCGTTCGCCTGGTTTAAGCACAACCCCATTCATCATCAGTGTTTCAGAGGGTAAAGCAACTCCTAACTCTTTAGTAGAGTAAACCATGACCCCTATACTACAGTATAAAGTGTTAAACACACTACAGTAGGATGCGGGCATGAATAGCCGAGCGATGTACTAATGTGTGTGTGTGTGTGTGTATAAGGGAAAATATACAGGACAGAAACGACAGGCATGCAGCTCCGTACTTGAAACTTCGCGGCATCCGGGCAATCCCATGGAAGCGAGAGTCCGCCTCCTCCCTCCCCGCATCCCCAAGGTCGTCCTCATCGTGGTCTTCGTCCGTTGCCATGGTGACAACGATCCTGGGGACGGGGCTCTTCGGCTTTCCTCGTGACAACCGCAACTTCCGCGCGTAGTAGTGCATGTTCAAGGGCATGTCAAGGGCACCGCCAAGGTCACAAGATGGCAGCCGTGTCCCCGGAACTCATGTCAAATCACCATGGCAACGCAAGATGGCGGCAGTTTCCCGGAACTCGTGTCAAATCACCATGGCAACACAAAATGGTGGCGGTTTCCTGGAACTCGTGTCAAATCACCATGGCAACACAAAATGGCGGCTGTTTCCTGGAACTCGTGTCAAATCACCATGGCGACAGAAGATGGCGACTGTTTCCTGGAACTTGTGTCAAATCACCATGGCGACACAAGATGGCGGCTGTTTCCAGGAACTCGTGTCAAATCACCATGGCAACACAAAATGGCGGCTGTTTCCCGAAACTAATGTCAAAATGGTAACGATACTAATCCGGAACCGGGAATGATGGGATTGGTACTGCTCCTGGATATATGTCCCATGATGCAACAGTCAGTGATGATTCCTACTTGAACATCTAAAAACCTGGAGCAAAATTCAAGATGCCGAAGGTCACTCAAGGTCACATCTCCCACAAATCCTCACACTCCTCCACACCTGACATCACATCACCATACCAACACATGTGCTCAACACACCCATGCACGCACACACTCACTCACACAAACACACATACATACATACATACATACACACACACATACAGTAACACACACACACATGCACACACACACATGCACACACATGCATACTCATATGGTGACACACAACATACACACTATCTCTCTCTCACACACACACACACACACACACACACACACACACACACACACACACACACACACACACACACACATATGCAAACACACGCACACACACACGCGCGCACACACAAGTACGCACAGTGCACACACACACACACACACACACACGCTCACACAGACACACACACACACTCAAAAACACACATACTAACACACACACACATCCACACACACACACACACACACACACACACACACACACACACACCCTCACACATACACACACACACATCCACACTCACACACACATACACACATCCACACTCACACACACATACACACACACACCATCTGCTGACACATGGACCACACATCTGCCCACCCACCCCACACCCACACACATAACATCATCCAAACATATTTGCCCCCCCCCCCAAAAAAACCCCACACAACCCATCATATCACCACCTGTGCTCCTAACACACCATCACCATGTTTCTCCCCTGCACAGGGCCCCACAGACACACACACTCCCCTATCTGGGCCCCAAAACACTCATAATCCCCCCATGGAGGGCCCCACAGAAGCACATACGGCACCTGTACATGCAGCCCCCTTTCAGAGCCCCACATACATCACCTCTGCCTGCCTATGGATAACAGAAAATCCCCATGAGGGCCCCTCCATCCCTGACATTCAGGAGGAAAACCTGGTCATCACAAGGGCTGGTCCATTCAAGCACGGGGGAGTCAAGAGCACAGATTGGGCAAGTCCATTCCAAAACTGGGGGAGGGAAGATCGTGAGCCACTCCGGAAATCAGCTGAACACTGGATCGGCCTACTGCAAAATGGGGGGAGATGAGGATACAGATTGGGCTGGTCCACTGTAAGCAGAGGGGTGACATCCCTCCTGAAGGCTAGGTGGAATGCCCCATCCTCATCGCCATGCCGACAGCTGCCGCCCACATCAGTACCAGCTGACCTCTGACCTATGAGATCATCAAACCTGCACCCAGCAAACGGCCTGGCCCACTTTGGGAACGGGGGGTAGGAAAGAGGAGGGGATGTTGTTTGGGGCAAAGCCCACTTTAAAATGGGGGTGTAAAGACAGAAGGCTAGTCCATTTTATGATGGGGGTGCAAAGGCAGAGGGCTGGCCCATTTTGAGATGGGGGGGGGATGCAAATGCAGAGAAGTGGGCTAGTCCATATCATGATGGGGGAGAAAGGCTGTATGATATCATAAGCATTTGACTGACCCAAAAACAAATGAATGGATTGAATCCATTTCATTCGCATATTGTTCAGAGTAAAACAAGTCCAGGCTAAGGCACACATGAGGAAGGTATAAGGTACACCTGCCAAAGGCCTACCTGTGTCAAAGCCACACCTGTCAAAGGCACACCTGGGAAAGATACATGTAACACCTGGGACAGGTATAAGCTTCTCACCTGAGTTTTCCCACCTGAGCGGCATACCTGCGAAAGCCCCACTGCAGGTAACAGTCACCTTTACCTGTATATGCCAGGTAACACAGCTGTGCATGTACTAGTACCTGTATATATCAGGTAACACTCCTGTACAGGTACGTGTTTATATCAGGTGAGAAAAGGTTATGTTACTACAAGGTGTAAGATTCTCACCTGAGTTTTTCCCACCTGAGCGGCATACCTGCAAAAGCCCCACTCCAGGTAACACACCTGTATCTGTTTATACACCTGTACATATACTAGTATATATCAGATAACACACATGCACATGTACCTGTTTAAACCAGGTAACACACTTGTTCATGTACGTGTTTATATCAGGTGAGAGCAGGTAATGTTACTACGTGCACTACACCAGCCACCATTCATGAATATAGTGATGTCATTACCCCCGAGTTCCCATGGCAACAGACATTTATTGGCCTGCCATGTTTAAATATAGCCCAGCCGCCCGATGGCTGCTTTATTTTATTTTTTTACTTCCGCTGCGAAATTAATTTTCTACTCGTGCTGGTGATTGCTTCCAAGAAAAATACTACTTACATGTAGTACCTAATACCAGCTCAGAAAAGAACAAGAAATAGCCATGCCTTCAAGTAGTGAAGTTATCAACCCAAGGATTGAGGTGTTCAAGAATTCATTCTTTCCTAGAACTATCGCAGAGTGGAACTCACTGTCACCAAGTACAGTAGGGGCATTATCAATAGCTTTAAACAATGTTTAGAGTTAGATGTTCAAAGGTTAGGTGTAACAAGTCGTTCGGTGCCTGTGAAGCTGGCGTGTTATACTGAAGGGCATACATGTACCTGTTGTACATAACATGTAATGTTGTTGAAGACATTATTTTTATATCACTGTTATGTGAATAAACCTCATGCACATTATCTACCTAAGGAGCACAAGCAGGATGGACAGAAGCAAACACACTAAAAACAAAATCTCTGCTGGTCTGAGAAGAAATCCCTCCAGCAAGGTACAAATGTACAGACTGCAGTTTGGACAGACCATGCTAGGGGGTGCTTCTGACTGAGGTTTAGCCATCTACAAACGTTTAACAACAAAAATCATCAAAATTTACCTGCACAGTAACATGTACAAGACTAACCAGACAAATAACTTGTTCCTGTCTGTACAGTACATAAATCTGTATAAACCTGACGACTGGTAGTGTGTTTGGCAGAGAACCAAGAGGTCCCGGGTTCGAATCCTTGGCACCCAGCCTCACTGATCTTTTGTGCCCTTGGGAAAGGCACTTTACACAACTTTCCTCACTTAACTCAGGTGAAAATGAGTACCTAGCTTCGGTTAGGGACGTCCCTCGGATAGGACGTTAAATGGAGGTCCCGTGTTTGGGAGAGCCACACCCCACGCACGTTTAAGAACCAACCACACTTATCAAAAAGAATAGAGGATCTTCCCGGTGTGAGTGGTTCAAACCTTACTGTCTTACGTAGCTTGTACTAAAATGTACAAAACTGGTGTGTTTCGCCTAAAGGTGGTTTACTGGTTATGCGAAACAAACAAACAACAAACTGAGTTGCTCCTGCCCGTAAATAAATACATAAACCTGCCCTCCAGCCATAAAAGTCCCATTTACGTCATCACCTGCGGTAACCTAGCAACCACCTGTGGTAACCTAGCAACCAGCTGCCACTCACTCCACTTATGGAAAATGATTAAAACCACAAAAGCTGCCGTGACTCGTCTGGGTATAAGGGTGGGCTGAAGTAATGAAAAATACTGTTTCATGGTCATGATTTAGTCATGAGTAATCTGGGCTGATGCAATGAAAAATTCTGTTTCATGGCCATGATTTAGTCATGAAATATCTGGGCTGGAGCAATGAAAATTACTGTTTCATGGTCGTGAATTATCTGGACTAAAGCAATGAAAAATCCTGTTTCATGGTCATGAATAACCTGGGCTGGAGCAATGAAAATTACTGTTTCATGGCCGTGATTTAGTCATGAAACATCTGGGCTGGAGCAATGAAAAATCCTGTTTCATGGTCGTGAATAACCTGGACTAGCAGTGATGAATTACTATCAAAAAACTTCATTATCTCATTGCTAATATTTGTTTTACTTATTACTATTAAAAACATTTTTGTTACAATTATCATTATTGTTATTCTGTTGGTATTTATTATTTCTTGTTAAGTCCTGTTATTTTATCTTAATTTGGTCAGGGAGCCTAAAAGGGATACTCCTGCTTTCCCATGGCCGTGTACATGTATGTCATAAAGTTGAAATGAATGAATAAATAAATAAACCCTGTTTCATGGCCATGAATTAGTAAAGATTGATCTGGGCTGGAGCGATGAAAAATCATGTATCATGTCTATGAATTGCTGTAAAAATAGCACAGATATGATACAGGATCGGCACAGGATCGAACAGTAAAGGAATAGTACAGGAATAGTACAGGAATGGCACAGGAACTGGAACCCTGGCTTACTTGAAGCCACTGAAATGGTAGGGGAAGGTAAATTTCTGCTCTACACTCGTCAAGTTCAACTTGACCCCACGCAGCTGTAGCTGTGGTGCTAAGTCTGAGTCAGTCGCACACTACCTCCTCCACTGCCCTCTGCACAAGGACGCAAGGCAAACACTTGCCACCGCTGTACGTAGCGTTGTGGATCAATCCCTCTCCACCAACATGCTCCTCAATGGTCTTCCAGGTCACAACCTCTCTACAAACCAAAACATTTCGGCCGCTCTTCAGGGCTACATCCTGCAAACAAAACGTTTCTAAAGTGTCCTTCCACCTGTTCATTTGGTCTAGTGCACTTGTCTATTATTTCCACTGTACGGATTCTCGACCTCTGACCTCCAACTAAGTTTACCCATTTTAATTAGTATTGTAAATATAATAACATATATGTTAATCAACAATGTATGTATAGTCATGTAGTCATGTCTGTCTGTGGCCCCCGCCATCAGCTCTGCTGCCAGGGTGGCCACTGTATTGTGAATGTCGCAATTTTCGAAAAGAAAATAAAATTTCTGCTGTTTAATACAATAGTTGCTGCTGAATAGTCCAAGAACAACACAAAAATAGTCCAGGAACAGCACAGGAATGGTACAGGAATGGTACAGGAATGGTACAGGAAACTGGAACCCTTATATTAATTACTTGAAGCCACCGAAATCTGGCTGTTTAGTACAGGAATAGTTGACGCTGAATGGTACAGGAACAGCACAAGAACAGTACAAGAATAGTCCAAGAACAGTACAAGAATAGTCCAAAAATAGTCCAAGAACAGTACAGGTACAGTCCAAGAACAGCACAAGAATAGTCCAAGAACAGCACAAGAATAGTCCAAGAACAGCACAAGAATAGTCCCAAAACAGTACAAGAATAGTCCAAGAATAGTACAGGAACAGCACAGGAATAGTACAGGAACAGCACAGGAATAGTACAGGAACAGCACAGGAATAGTACAGGAACAGCACAGGAACGTTACTCTACTCTTACAGGAATTCGACCCCTTACTTGAATCCGCTGAAATGATACGCGAAGGTGAATTTCTGCTGTTAGCTCAAAAATGATATACATGTAGAAACTGTACAGGATCGGAACAGTAAAGGAACAGTAAAGGAATAGTACAGGAATAGTACCGGAATGGTACAGGAATGGTACAGGAACAGCACAGGAATTTGACCCTTACTTGAATCCGCTGAAATGATACGCGAAGGTGAATTTCTGCTGTTCCGCCGTTTCGTCGATGCTGCCCCTGTGACCCCCGACCCCGCGCGGCGCGATGGGAATGTCCGGCACGACGGACGACCTTCGGCGACCTTGACTGCGGACCACGAGCAGACGCAGGTCCGGATCCGAACTATCCGTGTCCGACGAACTGTACTCCATTCTCCGCTTAAACGTTACTCTCCTCGGACCAATCTCTCCTAAACCAGTAAGGAACTGTCGTTCTTGAAAACTTCAAGAAAGTTTAATGAGACTCTCCTTGAACCAACAAGGAAGTGTCTGTCTCCTCTGTCCCACTAGCAAGACAAATTATTATAAGGAAGTGTCTGCTCTCTCCTTGAATCACCAAAGAACAGTCTTCGCTTTCCTTCAGCCAACAAGAAAGTGTCTTCCCTGTAAGACACTACTGAAGTGTCTTCCCTGTCCCTAAGACACGGAGAAACTGTCCTCAGCTGTCCTTAGAGTCACAAGCAACTTGTTTCAGTAACAACTACCTCTAGGCCTGTCCATTTAGCCAGAAAAATAGGGGGAAGTGCAGTGGTCTGTTGTGCTAACATACTTAACTCTTCACATTATTAGCAACAAGTTGGTGGGAAAACATAACAACTACCTCTAATTGTTAAGTCGTAAGTTTCATAAGAATACACCCTACCCTGGGAATAGTGGTACAGACCAGACGTGACTAGACAAAATATGCTCTCCCCTCTTCCGCAACAGTGGGTACACCTGAAAGGTCAAAGATCACCAGAGTAAAGTTGTGGGTCAACCTATCACACGACCCAGAAAACTGTAGAATACAGGAAATGACATCACAGGAAATAAAATGACATCACAAGGGCACAACAACAAGAAAAAAAATCCTCCAAACTCTGACTTTGTATCACAACATTTGTCGGGGAAAGTTTGGATGTAATTGGTAAAAACTACCTGCTCCCCCCTGTGGCTTAACAGTTGGTACGACCCGTAGGTGCAGCCAAGCCAGTGGAATGTGATAATTACGGCCCCAGGCGGTAACTTTATCTCTGGGCACAAACAACGTAATCTTAGGTTCACATCACCATAAAAAAAAAAAAAATTTCTAACTCCCGGGAAGGAACCTACAATTTACAGGCACAAAAAAATTTTTCACAGTAAAACTTTCTATCCAGATGGAATCCACAACTTTTTCTACTGTATGGGCACAAACAAGTCAAATCTGGGTTCACATCACCGCAAAAAAAAAGCTTTCTATCCCAGAACTGTTGTAATACATACATGTACCTACATTGGTTTGGTTTGGTTTGGGCACAAACAACTCATATCTAGTTTCACATCACTATAAAATGACAATTTCTTACCTCCAGGCAGTTACTTTATCTCTGGGCACAAACAACGTAATCTTAGGTTCACATCACAGTAAAGCAAATGGCGGCTGCATGCCCTTTTTTGCATGCCCTTTTTTGTAAAGGCGTAATCTGACCTTTTTAGTCTTCATAATATGAAGGCAGCCTCTACAAAAAGCAACGTAATTATAGTACAATAGTCACAAAGCTCAAAAGGCAGGAACTTTATTTCTGGGCACAAACAACTTAATCTTTGGTTCACATCATGGTAAAAACTTTCTATCCAGCAGAAACCCACAACTAATCTACGGTACGGGCACAAACAAGTCAAATCTGGGTTCACATCAAACTTTGATCAAAGTAAAAACTTTCTATTCTCCAGGCAGTAACCTACAACTTATCTACTTTATAGGCATAAACAAAAACTATCTGGGTTCACATCACCAAAAAAAAAATTCTGCCAATTTCTGTCTTTCCTGTGATATCAGGTAACAAAATATGTTGTAACCTGATATCACAGGAGACTGATATGTTGTAACCTGATATCACAGGAGACTGATATGTTGTAACCTGATATCACAGGAGACTGATATGTTGTAACCTGATATCACAGGAGACTGATATGTTGTAACCTGATATCACAGGGAGACTGATATGTTGTAACCTGATATCACAGGAGACTGATATTTTGTAACCTGATATCACAGGGAGACTGATATGTTGTAACCTGATATCACAGGAAGACTGATATGTTGTAACCTGATATCACAGGGAGACTGATATGTTGTAACCTGGTATCATAAAGAGACTGATGTGTTGTTATATGATATCAGGTTACAAAATATCAGTCCTCCTGTGATATCAGGTTACAACATATCAATGTACTGAACCTACCCCAAATCCCCCCCCCAACCCTAGCCCATGCACATACAGTACCATAGATATCCATGTAGTACCCAGTATATGTATTTCCAGTGCAACACATCACACTGCAGCATTTTAAACACAATGAATGCAGAAGTAACTTTGCCACTGAAAGGCAAAAAAAGTCAAGGGTCTGACATGAATATACTGAAAATATTGTGTCAAAAATGCCCGTAGGACAATGGTTAACAACCACACTCTAACGGACTTACCAAGAGCTGTGCAGGAACGACATGTTACCCCCCTGGGGGGTGGTAGGGGGAGGCAGCGAGGGGGGGGGGAGAGAACTCAGATCACCAGATCACCAGACCCCAGAAATCCTCACGACTTTGCTTCAGTCCGAAGTTTTCTGCTGTGGAATTTCATGTTCCTCTTTCAGTGGACTGGGCCAAAGTTTAGCCTGTCACTTGTGTTTGGTTTGTGGGGAACAGCCCTTCCCTAGCCTGGTAACCAGCCATCCTCTGCAGGCCCTCACGTGTGGTGTGAGCAGCCCTTCTATAGCCTGGTAACCAGCCATCCCCAAGGCTCCTCTAGCCTGGTAACCAGCCATCGCAAGGGCTCTCCTTAGCCTGGTAACCATGTTCCTCTTTCAGTGGACTGGGCCAAAGTTTGACCTGTCACTTGTGTTTGGTTTGTGGCGAACAGCCCTTCCATAGCCTGGCAACCAGTCATCCTGCACAGGTATGACTATAATATCATGAAAGTGCGTTAGAGCTGTGGTACTTTTGAGTCGATCCCTGTCTGTGAGACAGAACTGTGGAACGTTTGAGCTGATCCCTGCTTGTGTGACAGAGCTCTGGTACTTTTGAGTGAAAGCTTTGATACTTTTGAGTTGCTCCCTGCTGTCAGCTGCTGCCCAGAGACACCCAACAGGCCAAACACACACATGACAGGCACAGCGCTAGTCTGGTTCAAGGCTCTGCTGCAGGGCTACTAACAGGTTTCAGTGCTACTGAAGGCCTGTAAAGATGGCTGGTTATATTTATATTGAAGTTCATACCATTATACAGACAGGGCACAACTCAGAACTGACCCTTGGACTTGAGGAGACGTTGAAGCACCTGCAAAGCAAACACCTGAGACAGGTGCAAACACCTGAGACAGGTGCAACAAAAGACTGCTGACTGCTGACCAAAATTAATGCAGTGCAGGTAACAGAACTGCCTTTCTGCAGCTCAGTATATAGTAGAGGGGATTCATTCCTCAAGCTAACCGACATCTCACACACGCAGTCGTCCCTCAGTAAGACATCTGGAGCCGCATAGTTCCTGTTTAGAACTTTTATTCAGCCTGTCACACGACCGGTTTTGCCTGTGTGGCTTCTTCAAGTGTAAATAAAGCTACAGTCAAGAGGCTAAAATCTGCAATTTTATTTGTTCACCTCAAATTCAGAACATTTAGAACAATAATTGCCTCAAATCAACTGCCTACAGCAACGAACCACAGAGAACAAGCTTGATGGAGTGAGTAAATAAATCGACAAAATCCATGGACACATTCTACCCACTGACTGTCATGGAGTAGCAGCTCCTCCTAGCTTATCTGATTGGTACTGCAGGCTGGGTTACAGTTCTATAAACAACATGCACAAATATGTCACTGTCCCTGTCCCTGGTACTGAATAACATTCACACTAACACTGCTGTCCCTGGTGCTGAATGACATTTACACTGACACTACTAGTTGATGCTCTGATGTTATAGTTATTAATTGTTTATGTCCTGTGTACTTGTTGTGTGTACCTTTTATGTATATTATCCAGGATTACCTGAAAACTAGGCTGAAATGGCCTGAGTTGTAATTACTGGTAAAACTAGAAAGGAAACATTTGCTTTGAAACATTTGCAAAGCAAATGCATAATGTTTACCTAATAGACAGGAGTCTAAATCCCTCCTACTATAAAATTGCAACATTATGCAACCTAACACTAGTTACCATGGTAACAGACGGTATGGTTAAGGTCATTGACCAGGTCAGTGTTTGGAACAGAAGAAGAAACAGAGCAAAGACAATGTTTTCCTCCGGTAAACATAATAAATAAAGTGAAAGTGCTGTGAAAGGTGAGTTTCCCTGCCATCAGTGCTGGGAGTTTAGATAATGGCATTTTAATTAGGAGCCCATTAGCCATTAGTGTAACGAGGTCAGAACCACAGATTGTGGCAGGATGAAACATTCTGCTGATCAAAGCTGGGGAAGCATTTACTGGATCACTCTGATCTCCTAAGGCCTAGGAAAAATAATGTTGTGTTTCCTGTTTCCCGGCCGACCCTAGAAAAACCTGCCGACCCTAGACTTTTTTGTGTGGACCCCTGCAAGGGACATAATTTTTCGAAATGATCAACCTTTTCTAGCTCCATGATCTGACACCTGAGTAATGAAACATTGTACAATCGGTTTTCCAACATAATGATTGATATTCAAAATATAAGTGTCCTCATGCAAGTTTAATACTCTGTTAAACTGTATACATGTATAAGTTCGATCACTAGAGATTGAAAGTCTAATATAAAAAAGAAAGAAAAGAAAAAAGATCATCCCTATAGCTACCTACCAACCCTAATTTTTTCAGTACTGAAACAGGAAACACGACATGTTTTCCCTAGGCCTTACCAGGAACTGAGGTCCTGGTCGTGATGTCATTATCTATACACCAGCGATGTTTGATCTCTGACAACATACAACCCACTGCGTTATCCTGTTAGGCAAGCGCTCAAACAGATCACTCAGCCTCCGCAGCAGGCTTATCGAACTGGGGAATTGGTGGTTTTCGGCTGTTTTCTGATTAGCCCAATTCTAAAAACGGTGGTAATTCAACCAGGCCGACTATGTTGTCTATATGCAATCAGAAAATAGCACATAAAAGCTCCCAAAGACCACGAAGACTCACAAAGCCCACAGTTTTTGGCATGTTATGGAGGCTACAGATCAGTCAAATCCTGCTTCCCTGTGGCGGTCGTGCTGTTTGTGATTCAGGTCCAGTGTGATAACATAATCTCTGCTTTCATGCCTTTAGATTAGCCTGTCAAACATCAGAGTATAGCAGGGCTCAAAATTCAGTTTTGGGGAATAGGTGCACTAGCTGGTGCACCCATCTAAAAAAAATCAGGTTCACAAAAAATTTTTGGGTGCACCATATAAGATATTAAGTAGAATATAATCAAAACTAATTATGTTTCTACTACAACAATGATTTTATTATTTTTCTGACACTAAAGAATATAATAGCTGTATACTACTGTACAGTTTACTATCATCTTTAGTCTGTACATATATTATGTAACGTTTAACCTACAACAACATTTGGGTGCACTCAAAGAAAATGTGCAGCTTACTGCAAATTTGGGTGCAGTAAGCTGCACATACATTTCCAGCCCTGCGTATGATATCATAATCAATGTTTTCATCCCTCAGATTAGCCTGTGAAACATCAGAGTATCCTATAATAAACCATAAATCATATATAAATAATTTATTCTGGGAGCAAGTCAACAGATTATCCAACGTTCTGCCTCAGATTATCCTATACATTTACACACCAGATTGGATTACCCTTACTTATAGGCTATAAAACATTGGATTATAAAGCTGAGATTATCCTATATAAAACATTTATCCTAATTCCTATGAGACTCCCAAGTTTTAGGGTTGTCGAACCTGTGAATGCTACGTATTGAGATGATTCAACTTACTACACTTATGTCTGAAAAAATGGACATAAAATTGACAGTCCGTGGAAAACCCAGTTTAGTTTCCCCAAAATCCTTCTGGGTGCCTCTGAAGCCGATTAATCTGCCCAGTTGGAGTCTTCGCTCTCCTGCCGCTGGTTTCTTTTCCTGGATCGATTCGTGGAAAATCAGCTTTATTCAGAGCGAAGGTTGGGGAATAACTGATCCAGGTAATATGATACGCCAAAAACAGTTACTGAAGCAACTGGATATGATTTTGGAAACAGTCAGACGTTTCAGGTAGCATCCACTAGCTTTCGTCAGTGACTCTAGAGTTAGAGTTGTCAGAAAAGCACTGTTTATATGAATGAATGAATGAATTCTTATTTTTCTGTCTTGCAACTTTTGTCGCCCAGCCCATATGGGGTTCTAAGACACCAGAACATTAAACATAAACATTTAAGACAAAGTACAGAAATCCTACAAACATACATTTTGTAAACTTAATATAAGTATGAACTATTGATTGATATGCAAATAAGTGAATACAAAATCCTGTCGTCTGGTTTCCATCCCGGCTGCATGATGTCTTTTCCTGTTTCGATTCGTGGAAAATCGGCTTGTTCCTAGCGCACGTTGGGGGAGGACTGATAAATATGTGAAGGTTAATGCTATTAGCTCTGGAAGATTCCTCAAAGGACCTGCAAGCCTTCAGGGGTTCCTTAATATGGCTAAGAAACAGTGTCTAAGGAACTGCCACCCTTCAGGAGTCCTAGTACAGATAAGGAGTGTGTCTAAGGTACTGTAAACCCTTAGGGAGTTCTTAATACCGCTAAGGAGAGCGTCTAAGGAAGTGCAACCCTTCAGGGGTCCTTAATATGGCTAAGAAACAGTGTCTAAGGAACTGCAAGCCTTCAGGGGGCCTTAATATGGCAAAGGAAAGCGTCTAAGGAACTAAAGCCCTTCAGGGGTTTCTTATACAGCTAAGGAGAGGCACAGTGCCAGATTTGAGTCCTGCCAAGAAAGGGATTTCTGTCAGGAAATTGGCAGGTGCCTCTGGGTTTGGCAGGAGTCATGGTCATGCCTAGGAAAATAAATGTTGTGTTTCCTGTTTCAGTCCTGAAAAAATTACGAGCATTGTTAGTGTGCACCCAATTTTTTTCTGTGGGTGCACCAGTGTACCCATTGGCAAATATTTTCGTAGGTTTACTTAATAATATGTAAAGATGTTAAATGTATGGTAGCATACTCTTAATATCTAAATGTCAGAAAAATCATAAAATCATTGTTGTGATACCTGCATTTTTTAGTTGATATAATAATTAATATGATAATTAAATTAGTTATTGGTGACATTCTAGTTATTCTATTTTATATGGTGCACCTATTCCCAAAAATGAATTAGGAGCCCTGGTATGGAAATTGTAGCCCTGCAAATCATCAGATACTAACATGAATCGACGTGTTGAGATGTTTGGTTAGAGTTAATGGAGCCCTCCGGGGTTTCAGCACGTTTCATCTCCTTATACAGAACAGAGTTATTACTGCAACAGGAGTCTAAATTCTGGCCGACATTCTACTTAATATATAATATTCTATGATATGGTGAACCCAAAAAATTTGTGCACCCAATATTTTAGGTTGGGTGCAGTACATGTATTCCCAAAAATAAATTTCAACCCTTGGTATTGGAGCCATGATTGTTTATTGTTTATTTCAGTTTCCACATAAAACTAAAAACAGTACATGTATGTATTATGACTATGTACAACCAAATGTGCGGGTTTATCGATCGAGTGGGTTCTCCTAAAATCCAATTGTTGTGACTTCTTTTTACACACGTGTATAATAAATAAGTGACAATTTGTATATGGACCAGTGCAGATTACCAGCACAGCTTCAATTCTCATCATCATTTTTACCTGCACCAAACTGCATAATGGAATTTGTAGCCTTGCAAATCAGATACTAACATGAAACGACTTGCAGAGTGGTTAGAGTTACATTCTGGTTATTCTATCTTACATTTTAAATGGTGCACCCAAAAAAAATTGTGCACCCAATATGTTAGGTTGAACCAGTGCACCTATTCCCAAAAATGAATTTGGAGCCCTGATAAAGAATTAGAGCCCTGCGAATCCAGAGCTTGAAATGCACTCAGGTGCAACCACAAAAAAAATTGGGTGCACAGCTCCAAATTTGGGTGCACTTTTTAAAGGTGCACATGTAGCCAGTATTTCCAGCCCTGCATCATCATTTTTACCTGCACCAAACTGCATAAAATTGGAATTTGTAGCCCTGGAATGAGATACTAACATGAAACGACGTGCTGAGATGTTTGGTTAGAGTTAATGGAGCCCGCCGGGGTTTCAGCACGACTCTCATCGCCTTATACAGAACTGATTTATTATTACTGTAGCACGAGGCTAAATCCTGGCTGACATGTACCAGACTCAACCAACCCTGAAATATATGGTCTTTACACTTGTATAATTCTACCTGAAGAAAAAAGACTTTAAAACACATTCCAGTAGATCCGTTAATATAGTAAATACATGTAACACCAAACAGACTCAACCAGGCCTGAAATATTACACTCATAACATTCTGCCTCTGGAAAAAAACTACCACAATTTACACTTCAAAACACAAAATAAGGAGAATGTCTTTATACAGAACAGTTAACTGCTGCACCAGACCAAATCCTGGCTGACATACAGTAACAGACTCAACCAGCCCTGAAATATATGGTCTTAATACACTCATAAAATTCTACCTCTGGAACAAGCTACCACAACACTTGAAAGAAACTCAATATCTCTTCATCATTACTTTATTTTTTCACATTCAGAAAACTGTTAGTAATGTCTTTGATGAAGTTCAAACCTAAGATAATATATATTTACAGAGCAGTCAGTCATTACTTCAGCACCAGGCCAAATCCTGGCCGACATGTAACAGACTCAACCAAGCCTGAAATATACGGTCTTTACTTCTACAAGGGTCTGATGTTTTATTAGAGTAGATATCAACATCTTCTCTACATGATTGTATTCTTCCTGGATTCATAGAATTACAAATTTACAAATATGTAAATACAGACTCAACCATTAGCCTGTCTCATAAAATTCTACCTCTGGAACCTACCACATTGACACTTCAAAACACTGAATTTCAGTAGGTCCAACTAGAACTAATATAAGGAGACTAGCCTTTGGGGCATTGAAATAAAGAAAATCTCTTTCCAGAACAGACTATCATGATATACTGCAGCAGGAGGCCAAATCCTGGGCGATATGTAACAGACTCAACCAACCCTGAAATATTATGGTCTTTTACTGCCACGAGGGTCTACCTCACTTTCACATTCAGAAAACTGCTGGTAATTATGTCTTTGATGACGTTCAAACCTTTATTTACAGACTGCAGTAGGTGAAGCCAAATCCTGGCTGACATGTAACTGAGACTCAACCAACACTGAAATATATGTTCTTTACACTCATATACATGTACATGTAATTCTTACCACTGGCATGAAAAAACTACCACTGTGACAACACTTCTAAATTCCAGCAGATCCAACTGTTAATATTGTGTTCTGTGACTAGTAATAATGTACATGTAACGTTAGATCATGTGCATAATGTAATTTTTTTGTGTGCTAAGGCCACACCAATTTAATTTGTTGGTTCTCGGATTCGCCTCTTCGTTTTTTTCTGATTTGCAAAAAAAAAAAATTTGATTCTGGTCCTGAATCAACTGAAAAATGCTCATGTTTTGCCCCCCAACAGTTGAGGAAAGTCCTTTTCTTCCTAGTTGTTACAGTTTTCCCATCTATCATTGCAGTGGTTTGATTAAAAGTTCAAAATTCAATGTTTAAATTTTAACCCAGCCTTTTGTGTTGACTTCATGGCTCATTTTGTAGCATTTAAGCCTATAATAGGATGCCTAGACCTGTTTTTATTTTTATTTTTTTTCGCCCTGTCGCTTCATATTTTTTCTGAAAAAATCCGAGAACCAACAAATTAAATTGGTGTGGCCTAAATGTGTGTATTTTGGCATGTTATCTGCTGTTTTTATTTCTGTATGAGCCGTTGAAGATGCTGAGCCTTTGGGGCTAACAGGCATTGAAATAAAGAGAAATAAAGAGAATATTTCTTTATACAGAGCAGAGTTATATTATATTACTGCAGCTTCAGGCCGAATCCTGGCTGACATGTAACAGACTCAACCAACTCTTAAATATATGTTCTTTACTGCTACAAGGAACCACGTCACTTTCACATATTGCTTTACAACACTGTTACAGTACAGTACCGGTGATGCCTTTGATGTAGTTCAAACCTTTATTTATATTGTACAAGTGGATTCTTGAAAGAAACTCAATATCTCTTTTATCATCTCTTCAGCAGGAGGCTGAATTTCCTCAGTGGCAACATGAAACAGACTCAACCAACCCTGAAAATTACACCACTGGAACAAATAGTTTTTACTTCAAAACAGTTTCCAGTAGATCCAACTCTTAATATAATGTTCCAGACTTATAAGTGCTAAGACTGTATATTTGCATCTTAATTATTTCTGAATTGCAGAACAAAATTTTGACTTTCTGCATATTACAGAACACTTCCTACCACTGCACGATATTCATGAAACAGGCACAACCGAACCTGACATATCCGATCGTAACAACCTGTCCCCGAAATGTGATTACGCCCACGAAACACACGCAACCAACCAGAAATATCCTGGTACATGAACCATGAAATATACGTCTCATACATGCAGGAACTCATACAAGTCAATATATTCATCCCTCATACACATTTATAAATCATAACTCTACATTATTTTTACACCAAGCATAGTATTACCTTCTGACTTTTGTATAGATTAGGTTTAGGAAACATAAAGCAGAACTATAAAAGGAAATATACATTATCTAAATATATTTGAAATATTGTTCTAGACATTGCCAAAACTATCAAAGGAAATATACAATATCTAAATATACAGTAACTTGAAATATTGTTCTATGTTGCTAGAACTATGAAAGGAAATTTAAAGCAAATGTTTACTTTGGACAGGACCTTTATTTGCAAAAACACTCAGCTGTGGACCTATTTTTAGACAAACCACAACCGAATCCGGGAAAAGTTCCTGTTGCTATTAAATTTTCTCCTTCATGCTGAGGCAGAGGAAAATAAATGTTGTGTTTCCTGTTTCAGTCCTGAAAAAATTAGGGTCGGTAGGTAGCGATTATCTTTTTTTTTCCCTTCTTTTTTTTTAGACTTTGACAATCTCTAGTGATAGATCCGTGGAGGTATTATATATGATCGAACTTTATTCAAATCAAAGTTTAACAAAGGAAAATTAATACACGAGGAAAGTTATATTTTCAATGCCAATGTTGGAAAACCAATTGTACAATGTTTTATCACTCAGGTGTCAGATCATGGATCTAGAAAAGGTCAATCAGCTCAAAAATTTATGCCCCTTGCAGGGGTCCACACACACAAAAACAGGCTTAGTAACGGACGGCAGTTTTTTCTAGGTTTGGTCGGGAAACAGGAAACACAACAGTTTTCTCTAGGTCGTAGACCCGCGGGATTTTTAGCCATTACTACATGGCGACAAAGTTTGATCAGCTTGAAAAAAAATCATGTCTCTTGCAGGGATCCACCCAAAAAACAGGCTTAGCAACGGATGGCAGTCTTTTCTAGGGTCAGTTCAGGAAACAGGAAACACAACAATTATTTCCTAAGCCTTTGACCTGAAGGATTTGGAGCCATTACTAGAAGTTTGATCAGCTCGAAAAAATCATGCAGGGATCCACCCCAAAAAATAGGCTAGGGTCGGCAGTTTTTTCGCTCCTATTTTCTTAGGGTCGGTCGGGAAACAGGAAACACAATTTTTATTCTAACCTAGTCACCTGAGGGATTTAGAGCCATTACTACATGGCAGCAAAGTGTTATTTTCCATTTGCACAATTAAAGCCTTCGAAGCTCTGCTTTCCGGGGATGTTACCATAATGGGAATTCCTGATTGCATTTTCCACTTGGCTGGGATCAGATTTCAGGTAAATTTATATTTAGATGCGAGATCGACTCACAACACACCTGTACAGTACAGTATACCTGTGTAGCAGGCTTGTATAGTACACCTACATAGTACACCTGTATAGCACACCTGTATTTTCTGCCAATACATACTAAGCCCGGATCTAAACCTTCATGGCGTATAAAAAATTGCATGGTAAACCCTTAGCCTGATTCTTTTTCGGTCTGCAAAATTGCAGCTGCAGGTTGCTTAATTTTTCCTCAGTCTGCTATATTGAAAATGTCTCTGCAAAATGCAGACTGCAGATGGGTATTTCCAACACTGAGAAGCCATTTAGAACCACTCAGCTGAACATTTCTTACTGAGCCCAACATTTTCTTCGGATTTCTGCAGCACAATTTTCTCCCCAGGTGGCTCCTATCTTACTGAGCCAAACATTCACTCAGGATTTCTGCCATCATATACAGATCCTTTAGCAGTAGGGAATAATTTGCCACATGTACATGAGGTACAAACAGCAACCAAGAGTGTCTTAGTTTAGGCAGGAGTTGATAGAGCACATTATGTAGATAGTTGATGGGCACATGTGGTGTTAAGTGTTTCAAAATGTAAAATTTAGGCATTAATGTTAACGTTTCAATTTTGATATAGTTGCATGATGTAGTGGTGTGTTACGCCGAAAGGCAGTTATACCGGCTGTACAGATACAGAAGCTAGTGTGTTACGCCGAAGGGCGGTTATACCGGCTATACAGATACAGAAGCTGGTGTGTTACGCCGAAAGGCAGTTATACCGGCTGTACAGATACAGAAGCTAGTGTGTTACGCCGAAGGGCGGTTATACCGGCTATACAGATACAGAAGCTGGTGTGTTACACCGAAGGGCGGTTATACCGGCTATACAGATACAGAAGCTGGTGTGTTACGCCGAAGGGCGGTTATACCGGCTATACAGATACAGAAGCTGGTGTGTTACGCCGAAGGGCGGTTATACCGGCTATACAGATACAGATGTATCATACATGTATGTCTAACTCCAGGAAGACTAGCTACATACTTGTATGTATTAAATTTTGTATGTTTGCTAATGTAGGAAGACTAGCTACATACTTGTATGTATTTGTATGTTTGCTAATGTAGGAAGACTAGCTACATACTTGTATGTATTTGTATGTTTGCTAATGTAGGAAGACTAGCTAGTACTTGTATGTATTTGTATGTTTGCTAATGTAGGAAGACTAGCTACATACTTGTATGTATTTGTATGTTTGCTAATGTAGGAAGACTAGCTACATACTTGTATGTATTTGTATGTTTGCTAATGTAGGAAGACTAGCTACATACTTGTATGTATTTGTATGTTTGCTAATGTAGGAAGACTAGCTACATACTTGTATGTATTTGTATGTTTGCTAATGTAGGAAGACTAGCTACATACTTGTATGTATTTGTATGTTTGCTAATGTAGGAAGACTAGCTACATACTTGTCTGTCTGTTACATTGCATGTAGATAATGTTTCAGTTTTAAAGTAGTTTGTTGATATTAAGGTATGCGTAACTCCAGGAAGACTAGACATACTTGTCCATTTGTACTTGTATGAATGTATGTTTGCTAATGGAGGAAATAAAGTACCTAAAGCCCACACTTCACCATCCCTGGTCTCCATGCCTCCCATTTCTGCCTGCTATAAACACTCTCCCTCTGCCCTGTCTGACACCTACAGTCCCACTGAGAACCTCTCAGGTACAACTTTCCATTTCATGCCCGCAACTCTCACTTTCTTGCCTGCAACTCTCCCTTTCATCTCTCCTAGAGCACAACTTTCACTGCTGAAAATGCAGAGTCAGCAACATGACAAATTGCCTGACTTTGGCTCTCCCGGGTTCTGAACTACCATCAATAAACACCAAATGTTCTACTTTCCTCCAATAACCTGCAGGTTAGTGCAGGTAAAACTGTTCCTGATGTCTACCTGTGCAGGTGTTTCTGATGTCTACCTGTACAAGAAATAGCCATGACTTCAAATATCAGAGTTATCAACCAAGGATTGAGGTGTTCAAGAATTCATTCTTTCCTAGGACTATCGCAGAGTAGAACTCGCTGTCACCAAGTACAGTAGGGGCATTGTCATTAGGTAGAATGAAGGCAGCTCCCAAACATTTTATTTTAATTCAATTGTAACACCACAATACACTGGCCACCCAGGCAGCATAGCTGATTTCGGGTGCCAGACAATACAAAGATTAAGCTCCCAAACATGTGTATTAGCATGTGTAGTTCTGTGTGTAAATCATGTAAACCGAGTGTTTCTTGCTGTTCCAGCCTGTAGGTTGTAATGATGTGTACTTGTGTAAACACTACATGGACCAGGATATAGGGCCAGAAATAGCACCGGCCTCTGTTGATTTTATTACAGGTAAGAAATCAGCATCTAGCAGGCTTGACTTTTTCTTTCTAGCAGACTAGTCATCATATGATGATTCTTTATTGTATTGTATTTTCTTTATATAACAAAAAGTACAGGGGCTTACACATTGAAATCAGCTTTCATACTTTGGGTATTTAAAACTGCAGAAACAAGCCCCAAGATAAATCCTTTTTTTTCTGGGTGGTGCCCTGAAAATCAACCCAGTACTTAAATAAAATAACCATTTTTCGTCAGAAGTTTGGGCATTTTTGCTCTATGAATGTGGATATACATTGGGACTGTGCTGTTTCAACTTAGTATGTCGATAAGTGACTAGAATATTGGCTTTGAAAATTTTGGTTTTCAAGCCTAACACTGCATTGGATCCCTTTAATATTACTACTATCATATCTACACAGGGACAATTGTTAATCTGTCAATAGCAGACAGACAGCACTAGCTGCACTGGGACCAGCTAGGAACTGTTGAATGTCAATGCTGTATAATGAACTGCACTTCCTACAAACAGTCTTCACAATTAAACCTTCTGGGACATAAACGCAACGCTAACACAGACATAGAATCTGTTGGGAATAGAACCCAGGTCCCGTAGTGCAATAAAGGCAACGCTAATGCTGATCTGTTGGGAATAGAACCCAGGTCCCGTAGTACAATACAGGCAATGTCACAACTGACAATTAGCAACTGTTGGGAATAGAACCCAGGTCCCGTAGTGCAATACAGGCAACGCTAATGCTGATCTGTTGGGAATAGAACCCAGGTCCCGTAGTGCAATAAAGGCAACACTAATGCTGATCTGTTGGGAATAGAACCCAGGTCCCGTAGTGCAATAAAGGCAATGTCACAACTGACAATTATCATCTGTTGGGAATAGAACCCAGGTCCCGTAGTGCAATAAAGGCAACGCTAATGCTGTTCTGTTGGGAATAGAACCCAGGTCCCGTAGTGCAATAAAGGCAACGCTAATGCTGATCTGTTGGGAATAGAACCCAGAGCCCGTAGTGCAATAAAGGCAATGTCACAACTGACAATTATCATCTGTTGGGAATAGAACCCAGGTCCCGTAGTGCAATAAAGGCAATGTCACAACTGACAATTAGCAACTGTTGGGAATCAAACCCATGTCCTAAGTGGTTGATAATTAGTCTCTAAAGGGCCACCGTTAGACTGTTGAGTTGAGGAAATGTGCTTGTTAACGGCACTGAGGTTGCCTTTCAGAACATTTCACTTAACAATAGTAAGTTGCCAGAGACTAGAATATGATATCAAAAAGATTTAGGACTATTTGCCTAAAATAGTCAAAAATGTTAGGCTATACTATCAATGTTAGGCTATACTATCATAGAGGGAACTAGCCTATAATATCATAGAGAGTTAGAACTATAGCCTATAATATCATAGGTACAGGTAGAAATATCTGTGAACACACCTGTACAGGTAAACCTCGTGTGAACACACCTGTACAGGTAAAAACACCTACCAACACACCTGTACAGGTAAAAACACCTACCAACACACCTGCACAGGTAAAAATACCTACCAACACACCTGTACAGGTAAAAACACCTACCAACACACCTGTACAGGTAAAAACAACTACCAACACACCTGTACAGGTAAAAACACCTACCAACACACCTGTACAGGTAGAAACACCTACCAACACACCTGTACAGGTAAAAACACCTACCAACACACCTGTACAGGTAAAAACACCTACCAACACACCTGTACAGGTAAAAACACCTACCAACACACCTGTACAGGTAAAAACACCTACCAACACACCTGTACAGGTAGAAACACCTAACACACCTCTACAGGTAGATATACCTGTGAACACACCTGCACAGGTAGAAATATCTGCCACATGTACCAGGTTGAAAGCCAAACTAATAGATGAATAAAATAAATAAAAACACCTGTACAGGTACAAGCCACCCTACAAAAAAGACACCTGTATAGGTAGAAATACCTGTGAACACACCTGTTTATTTATTTATACATGTCCAAAACACCTGTACAGGTAAAAACACCTACCAACACACCTGTACAGGTAGATATACCTGTGAACACACCTGTACAGGTAAAAGCACCTACCAACACACCTGTACAGGTAGATATACCTGTGAACACACCTGTACAGGTAAAAACACCTACCAACACACCTGTACAGGTAAAAACACCTACTAACACACCTGTACAGGTAAAAACAACTACTTACACACCTGTACAGGTAAAACACCTGTAAACACACCTGTACAGGTAAAACACCTGCCACCTGTACCAGGTTGTACCTGGCCGGAAGTGTACCGCTCCCGGCAGTTTTAATAACACAGCGAAGTCGTGATTCAATGATTGCTGTGAGTGAAAGTGATTGAAAATGAAAGTGATTACTCAAGACGTTAGGACTCACCTGTAAGACGTTTGCTTCCTGATGGTAAGGTGACTCAGCCTGTCTAAGGATCCTCCTTCGGAGAACAAGTCGTCGTCTTCTGAGGCTACCACCGTAGGAATTCCGACCCCGATGCCTTCCGACCGGGCGCGGGTCCTTCCCCTGCTCGGGACGCCAAGGCCCCCGTCCCCGCCGGAAGATCGCGAAGCCATCGGTGAACCCGATCCGCCTCGTACTGGGCTGTACTGTGCGTCCAGATGGTGCGCACGGGAGCTGACGCTAGTGTGGTGTTGACCTGATGTTAACCCGTCGATAACCTGTTGTTAACCTGCTGTTAACCAGTCGCTAACTTGCCGCAAACTCGCTTGGTCCCTGCCGTCGAAATTATGCCCGCAGTAACTTGCCGGTTTCCCGATGGTACCGAAGAGCTCACGCTACTAATGTTGTGTTAACCTGCCACTAACCTGTCCTTAACCTGCCACTAACCAGCCCTTAACCTGCCACTAACCCAGCGCTAACCCGCTGTTAACCCAGCGATAACCTAACCCTGATAAATAAGTGATAACTCGCCCGGCGACACGGTATAACACTAACGTGTTATCATCAGTTCACTTCCGCCATGGCGCGCGCGGCATCATGGGTAACCCGCCCTGTGCAAACTTTCAGCCGGGCCGATTCAAGTTAAAGTCTTGTTTCTCGCTTCTCTGAAGGGAAATTATTATGATAGCGCGAAAGAAACATTCTTTTCGATTATGCGTGAAGTAGATTTTCCCATTTGAAGTATTTGAATAGTGTAGAGAATTTTATATTCCTTACAGTCTTCGATAAACTAGTTGTAATTAATCATACAGCCAACTACATTTGTACAATTACTTAACAATTTATTACAGCAATAAAACGCTTCTAAAACTCAATTTCCCTTCGTATTTGGGATTGTCCCTTGCTACCTTTTCACTGCATTTGTTTTTGGTTATCGGCCAACATCTTAGTGCTTCCAACATCTTTGTTCTTTATTACGTTCTGTTACATAACATTTATGTATTATCTGTATTTCATTTATATTGGATTCGTTTTGTTAACTCACCTTCTCATTATGTGTAAGTGGTAGCGTTAAAATACATCTTAGCTACTTGAGTACGCTATCGCTCCCCCGTTCCTTCATTCGCTCCGTTTCTTCATTGCTCCATTCATTCGCTCATTACTCCGTTCGTTCATTTCGTTAGTTGAGATGGAAAGAAGTTGCAGGGGATGGCAGAAAAGGACAGGGCATTTGAAAGGCCTGTAGCCACTGTACCTTAGTCTCCACCAGACTTCTTTTGCGGGGTGAATAAATCGTAGAAAACGGCCTATAAAAGCGGGGCAATGGAGCTTCTCTGGCCGGCTATCTTCTCTGGCCGATTTCTACGATTTATTCACCCCGCAAAAGAAGTCTGGTGGAGACTAACTGTACCCAGTCTCTACCAGAATAAATACGATCCGTATTCCCGTAGAAATTCTTGGTGGAGGCTACACACTGTACCGGCTGTCGTTCGTTATCATCCCTAATGGCGGATACCTGCGCCTGTACAAACATCACCATGGCGACGGCAGTAATTAGCTCTAAAAACCGTAATTTGCGCTGATTGGCTGATGCCTCAGGGGACCGCAAGGTCACCACAACGCAAGGTCATGCAGGCTTTCCTGGAGATTTCATTCAGCAGAAATCATGAATGAATAAATGAATGAGTGAGTGAATGAGTGGATGAGAGTGTGTGAGTATATAAGTGAGTGAGTGAGTTGTTGAGTGAGTTGTTGAGTGTATGAATGAATGGATGAATGGATGAAAGAATGAATGAATGAATGGATGAATGAAAGAAAGAAAGAATGAATGAATGGGTGGATGCATGAGTGAATGAATGAATGAAGCTTCTGAAGTTTGTGTGTGTGTTATCCGGATAGACGTATTTTATTTCACAAGCAACCTATATGATATTTCCCATAACAGACTGAAACTGTTCTTCTCCACACATTTACAGAAATTCGCCCCCAGATCAGTGCGCTCTAGTCTCCACCAGACTCTTTTTCAGACGGGAAAAAAATAGAGAAAATCGGCCTAAAGAGAATGTAGCTGGCCAGGGGAGTTGGCAAACTGGACCCTCTATGGGCAGCCAACTCCCCTGGCCAGCTACATTCTTTTTGGGCCGATTTCTACTATTTATTCAACCCGCAGAGGAGACTGGTCGAGCCTATTAAATTCCTGCGTCAGAGAAACAGACCGCGAGGATAGCCTGGCCATGGTCCCAGGGTAGGAGCGCCACCTGTCGTCCGGCCGTCGCAATGCAGGCTACGTGTGCCTGGTGGGCAGTTACTACACGTACGTATTCAACCTACAGGTCGTTTTCTACGTATCAAGCTGCCACCGACCGTGCGTGCGTGCGTGAAATTTGTCGGTCAGGTTTCAATATGTCATCCGCCAAACTCATATTGTATCCAAAACCGTGCCTTCAGAGGCTAAAGATAACTATGGTTAAAATGACAACCCACGGCTGTCCTGTTTTAGTTTTAGAAAAAAAGACAGTCATGAAGAGCACGTGAAGAACACGTGAAGAACATATAAAGAACACGTGAAGAACACGTGAAGAACATATAAAGAACACGTGAAGAACACGTGAAGAACACGTGAAGAACACGTGACGAACACGTGAAGAACACGTGACGAACACGTGACGAACACGTGAAGAACACGTGACGAACACGTGAAGAAAACATGAAGAACACGTGAAGAACACGTGAAGAACACATGAAAAACACGTGACAAGCGGTTCGTCCTGCCTCCATCCGGGCTTTATTGCTGCAACGTCACTCCTTACGTCATCAATATCTACCTACAAACTTAACTACTCCGAGGTCACAACGGGTTACCTACTGCAGGTACAATCTCACCTGTTCCCAGGTGTCCTCTCACCTGTTCCCAGGTGTCCTCTCACCTGTTCCAGGTGTGTTTAGTCTGGAGTGCTGCTACCTATACTTATACAGGTATTCTATGTACTGTTACCTGACTTCCTTGCTGTACAGGTGTGCAAGATCTTTTACAGGTGTGCCATGTACTGTTCCTGATCTGTACATGTGTACTGTTCCTGATCTGTACAGGTGCACTGTTACCTTACACAGGTGTGCCATGTACTGTTCCTGATCTGTACAGGTGTTCTGTTACCTGTTCTTACACAGGTGTCCTATGTACTGTTACCTGTACTTATACATGTGTGCTATTTACTGTTACCTGTTCCTTGCTGTACAACGGTGTGCTATGTACTGTTACCTGTTCCTATCGAACAGGTATTAACTATCCCTGTACTCAGTAAGTTCGTTTTACAATCTCAGCAAGAACGTCTTACAATCTTTGCCAGAATGTCTTACAAGAATGTCTTACAACCCCAGCAAGAACATCCTACAATCGCAGCAAGAACGACTTACAATCTTTGCAAGAACGTCTTACAAGAATGTCTTACAATCTCAGCAAGAACATCTTACAATCTCAGCAAGAACATCCTACAATCTCAGCAAGAAGGTCTTACAATCTCAGAAAGAACGTCTTACAATCCCAGTAAGAATGTCTTACAATCTCCGCAGGAACATCCTACAATCTCAGCAAGAATGTCTTACAATTTTTGCAAGAACGTCTTACAGTGTCAGCAAGAACATCCTACAACCTCAGCAAGAACGACTTACAATCTCATCAAGAATGTCTTACAATCTCAGCAAGATCGTCTTACAATCTTTGCAAGAACGTCTTAAAATCTCACCAAGAACGTCTTACAGTGAGTAAAATCGGCTTTCCCATTCGGGAAATTGTCAACAACAACAACAACAACAAAACCTTACCTACCACTTGATAGAAATATCGTGACTACGTTTCCACACGACACTGAGAGAACGCCATTTTCATCCTACCCGCTGTCGGGCCTACTTTAACTCTCCGCTCAGGCAGTCATGTGACGTTCTGTACACAATTAAAGACCGACTCTAGCTAAGTAAATCGGCCGTACGAAATCCGACTCTAGCTAAGGTTCGGCCGTACGAAATCTGAAGATAGCATCGTTCAAACTTACAACATCACAGACATCTAGACATTAGACACACAGGCACAGTCTGTACAGGTTCAGTCCTATCTAATGCTGGACGGGTCAAATAGCCAAGGCAGGCAGCGCTCGTATGAGGGTTGTCTCCGGTCTCCATGGCAATGGTCTCCATGGCAACGGGTTCCATGGCAACAGGCTCAATGGCAACGGTCTCCATGGCAACGGTCTCTATGGCAACAAGCTCTATGGTTCTAAGGTTTCAGAATAGTCTAGTTGGGATGTGGGGAATTCTAGTTGGGATGTGGGAGATTTCTAGTTGGGATGTGGGAGAGTTCTAGTTGGGATGTGGGAGAGTTCTAGTTGGGATGTGGGAGAGTTCTAGTTGGGATGTGGGACAGTTGGGATGTGGGAGAGTTCTAGTTGGGAGAGTTCTAGTTGGGATGTGGGAGAGTTCTAGTTGGGATGTTGGAGAGTTCTAGTTGGGATGTCGGAGAGTTCTAGTTGGGATGTGGGAGAGTTCAAGTTGGGATGTGGGAGAGTTCTAGTTGGGATGTGGAGAGTTCTAGTTGGGATGTGGAGAGTTCTAGTTGGGATGTGGGAGAGTTCTAGTTGGGATGTGGGAGAGTTCTAGTTGGGATGTGGAGAGTTCTAGTTGGGATGTGGAGAGTTCTAGTTGGGATGTGGGAGAGTTCTAGTTGGGATGTGGGAGAGTTCTAGTTGGGATGTTGAGTTCTAGATGTGGAGAAGTGGCCCTCATAACTTTAAGGCCGTCTGTAAGAATAAAAGGGAGTGAACAGTTAGTGCTCAGGTTAAAAGCAGGACAGAAAATATAGTATTAGTTGTTTTAGTAATGCTGAATGAAATTTAGTGTCGAGCTTTTCAAAGTCAATTAACAATCCACCACTTTGTACATACAAAGTAATGTGAATAAGAAACGTGTCCTTACTTTTTCAGCGCTAGTGCCTCTGCCTTTTTTCTCTGTAAAAAGAAATAAAAGAAGATTAGGTGCTGACAACATAACATCTGTATCTGTATAGCCAGTATAACCGCCCCTCGGCGTAACACACCAGCTTCTGTATCTGTATAGCCAGTATAACCGCCCTTCGGCGTAACACACCAGCTTCTGTATCTGTATAGCCGGTATAACCACCCTTCGACATAACACACCAGCTTCTGTATCTGTACAGCCGGTATAACCGCCCTTCGGCGTAACACACCAGCTTCTGTATCTGTACAGCCAGTATAACCGCCCGTCGGCGTAACACACCAGCTTCTGTATCTGTATAGCCGGTATAACCGCACTTCGGCGTAACACACCAGCTTCTGTATCTGTATAGCCGGTATAACCGCCCTTCAGTGTAACACACCAGCTTCTGTATCTGTATAGCCAGTATAACAGCCCTTCAGTGTAACACACCAGCTTCTGTATCTGTATAGCCGGTATAACCGCCCTTCAGTGTAACACACCAGCTTCTGTATCTGTATCGACATAGCCACCCTTTGGCATATCATACACCCCATTTGTATAGCGTTATTTTTGCAGACCCTCGTGTAACCCACCTCTGCCATGGCGTCGTCCATCTGTTTGAGTTCCTCGTAGTAATCCCTGGCATCTCTCAACGGCTTCACCATGCAGTCTTCTATAGACGGGAACAACTGGGGGGGCGGCACAGTTCGATGGGTTAGACCTCTTACTAAAACCTTACAGTTCCTAACCCTTAACTCTAACTCTAACCCTAACCTTAACTCTATCCACAACCCTAACCCTGACTCCAACTCTAACTCCAGCCCTAACCCTGACTCCAACTCTAACTCCAGCCCTAACCCTGACTCCAACTCTAACTCCAACCCTAACCCTGACTCCAACTCTAACTCCAGCCCTAACCCTGACTCCAACTCTAACTCCAGCCCTAACCCTGACTCCAACTCTAACTCCAGCCCTAACCCTGACTCCAACTCTAACTCCAGCCCTAACCCTGACTCCAACTCTAACTCCAACCCTAACCCTGCAGTCTTCTATAGACGGAAACAACTGGGAGGGCGGCACAATTTAATGGGTTAGGCCAGTCTTACTCTATTACCACCCGAACCGTAACTCTGAATCCAACCCTAACCCTGACCATGCAGCTGAGAGGGTGGCACAGTTGGGTGGGTTAGACTTCTTACTATACTAACCTTACAGTTCCAAACATTAACCCTAACCCTAACCCTAACCCTAACTAACACTCCAACCCTTACTCTAACTCAGTCTTCTATGGGGGTCCGCATGCCCTTTTCCGTAGAGGTTAATGGGCCATTTTTATTCCACGTAGAGCATAGACAGACTGCTTTAATTCAACGTAGAGTGTTATTGGCACATTTTGCGAAGAGCGTATTCGCCGTTTTAATTCTATGTAGAGCATCGTAGCCACTTGGAATTTATCGTAAAGCGTAGTCCTGGCCCTAACCCTAACATAATATGGAGTCTTCTATAAATGGGAACACCTAAGGAGGTACTATAGCTAACTGTACTACAGCTAACCCACAGTACTAGTCAGCTAACCCTACGGCTAACCCACGTTACTGCACCTTCAGTAACCTACTGTACTACGGCTAACCCACGTTACTGCACCTTCAGTAACCTACTGTACTACGGCTAACCCACGGTACTGCATCTCCATCTAAAACTCACCGGCTTCAACAGTTCATCCGTTACGGCAGGGAAGAGCTAGAAAGAGAGAGGAAGGGAGAGACGGCAGAGTCAGATCTGGGCTGGACTGGATCCAGGATACGACACGAGACTGTTCCTAGTCCTCACTCGAGGGCTACGATTGCTAGACTCACCTGCACTACAGTTCCAAATGTTGTGACAAGTCTGTCTTTAACTAACCCAGGGTTCTAGCCATCTCAAAATTTTTTCTGTCAGCCCAGGTTCATGATCAGACCTGGGGGAGAGTGCTTGCAATCTAGGTGGGGGGGGGGCCCGGGGCAAATTTTGATGCAATTTCCCTTATTTTGAGAGGCAAAACATGGTGTTGAGAGTGGATGTTGGTGGTCCTTTGATTGTTCTTATTTTTTTTCCCAAGATTTTCGTCAATTTTGTCCAACAAGGTTGACAGACTGGTTTAGAAATTTTCCATCACACATTGCGAAGTTCCTGCAATTGACAGAAAAACTGGTGCTGGCTAGAGCCCTTCAGACTAACCCTAGGGCTAAACACTCATGTTACAGTTCGACTCACCTTGGCTACCGTTTCAAACATGGGGATGAGGACGAACTTGATGAAGCCGATCTGAGCGGTTGCCTTGGTAACCTTGTCCCTGTCCATAAAAGGAGCCACGGGGAGGCCCTCCGCCTTTTCCCTGTCACTCTGGGAACACGGAAATGGGGAAAGTTTGGTAAAAATTCTGGTCTAAGGCCACACCAATTTAATTTCTTGTTTAACGAATTTTTCTAGAAAAATAATGGAGCGGGCGGGCGGAAAAAAAGTTAAAATAAAAACAGGCCTAGGCATCCTATTATGCCCCAAAATGGTACGATAGGAGCCATGAAGTCAACACACCAGGCTGGTTCAAAATTTAAACAATGAATTTTGAACTTTTAATGATACCACTGCATTGAAATATGGAATGACTGTAACAAGTAGTAAAAAAAGGCTGTTTTCAACTGTTCAGGGCAAAATATGAGCATTTTGCAGTTGATTCTGAATTTTTATTTTTATTTGCAAATCAGAAAAAAATGAAGCGGCGAATCCGTTAACCAAGAAATTAAATTGGTGTGGCCTAAAGTACCATTATTTCTGGTAAATAACACCGCATCAATTTAATTATGTTTACCTTTGTAGAAGGAAAACATAATTAAGAAGGTAAACATAATTGTTTATGATCTGTTTCTTCTTCCTCTTCTTCTTCTGCAAACAAATGACAAATGGCTCAGTAGTAGCCTAAACATTGGGCTTGGGTCTGTCAGTGGTGCTGAAACCACGATTGTGACAGTTTTATGTTTACCGAAGGAAAGCATATTATTTATTTCACCCTTTCTTTTTCTTCTTCTTCTCCAAACAGTGACCTCAATGACCTGAACCAATGTTGTGTCTGTCACCATGGTAACTAGTGTTTGGTTACATAATGTTGCCATTTCATAGTAGGAGGGATTTAGACTCCTGTCACAAGATATACATGTATATGAATGTGTTTGAGTAAGAATTAACAGAGCAGACCATGTGCGAAGGTAAACATTATGCATTTGCTTACCTTTTTAGTTTGTTGTTTGTTTTATTGTTGCCTCAGATTTGTTTCAGAAAGAAAATATGTACATATGTACAGGGCAAAAACAAAAAGGCAGGGCAAAAACAAACATCAGTTTCTCCATACCAAAAGCATTTCACCAGCCTCATTGTCAACCATGGTCATACAGGTAGGAGAGCATTGGAAGAATTTAAGTTAGAAAAGTAATGAACAATCTGCAAGGAAACAAACTTTTTCTGTTCATAGATATTTACCTGCATAAAATACTCTTCCAACAAGCAGTCGACCCAGGGCTCGGACACGTCCATGGGACGGACTTCGTTTGAGATGTCGCAACACTTGATCAGAATCATCTTCAACTGGAAAATAAACTTCGTTAGAGATTCACATCTTCAACTGAAAAATACAGTTTGTTAGATCGGTGAAGGTTAGACATCCATGTAATAAGATATGCCAAAAAGCAGTTACTCAAGCAACTGGATATGATTTTGGAAACAGTCTGACGTTTCATGTACAAAATGTAGTATCCATTACCTTTTGTCAGTGACACTAAGAGACCAGAGGAGAAATGCAGGTCTATTGCTTAATGCCTGATACCTGCCCATGGCATGGTGACCATATCATTTTTGATCATGTTGATTATTGATGATAACTAGTGAGAAATCGTGGAGAAACCAGCCAGTTTGCCTGTCCAAGGTGACCCCTTTTCTTTGGTCCCCTGGGTGGCCAGCTTGGACAGGTTTGACTGTACTAGTATAGAAATCATCTGTGCAGTTATAAATGGTTTACTAGTATTAACATGAGAGGCTACAGAAGCTTGGGATACTCACGGCAGCAACATGCTCTTCGTTCGCGTAGTCGAAGTTGTCGACTTTCTGTTTAAAGGACTCGAGAATCTCTCCGTGCCTCGCCATGTCCGTGGCCAGGATCAGAGTGATGATGCCCTGGAAAAACAACAACAACATGATAAACAAACAAACAAACAAACACTCGAGAATCTCTCCGTGCCTCGCCATGTCCGTGGCCAGGATCAGGGTGATGATGCCCTGGGAAAAACAACAACAACATGATAAACAAACAAACAAACACCATTGCACACAGGCCTCTTTAATGTATGGTGCACTGAAACATGCATAATTATCTAGATCTGTGTCTGAGGCAAACCTCAGATAAGCCAAGACTATCCAGAACCTTGCCTGGTCCTAAACCCATTCAGGCAGAGAACTAGACAGGCACAGTTCTGCATGGATACAACAAAGATTATCCAGAACCTTGCCTGATCCTAACCCTAACCCATTCAGGCAGAGAATTAGACAGGCACAGTTCTGCATGGATACAACAAAGATTATCCAGAACCTTGCCTGATCCTAACCCTAACCCATTCAGGCAGAGAATTAGACAGGCACAGTTCTGCATGGATACAACAAAGATTATCCAGAACCATGCCTGATCCTAACCCTAACCCATTCAGGCATAGAACTGGATAGGCACGGTTCTGGGTACAATAGAGACTATCCAGAACCGTGCCTAATCCTAACCCTAACCCATTCATGCACAGAACTAGATAGGCACGGTTCTGGATACAATAGAGACTATCCAGAACCATGCCTAACCCTAACTCTCAAACCTAACCCTAACCCATTCAGCAATAGAACTAGATAGGCGCAATTTTGGATACAATAGAGACTATTCAGAGCCATGCCGTGTTCTGGATACAATAGCGACTATATATCCAGAACCATACCTGAGCCAAACCCTAACCCATTCAGGTATAGAACTAGATAGACATGGTTCTGGATACGATATAGAACATATATCCTAGACAGACACTGTTCTGGATACGAACTAGGACCACGGTTCTGGAAGAAACTGCCCTCACCTGTCGAATCTGTTTCCATGTTTCCTTGTCCACGTTAGCGAAGATGTTGCAGTCAGGATTGCTCAGAATCTTAACCATAACCCTAACCCACTCAGACACAGAACTAGACAGGCACAGTTCTGAATATGAAAACTATCTCTAACCCCTCTCACCTGTCGGATCTGTTTCCATGTCTCCTTGTCCACATTAGCGAAGATGTTGCAGTCAGGATTGCTCAGAATCTTAAAGGCGACGGCACAGTGATGATTCTCCAGCGGTGAGATATCATTGTACCGCACCGCAAGTTCTGTGCGCGCGTTTATCTGGTATCTAAGGGCAACCAAAACAACAAACACGTTAGAAACATTAACTCCACTATGTCCAGCATTTTACGTGAAACTCCACTTTCTCATCGGCATTTTACCCAAACTCCACTGTCTCATCATCTAGCTAGATATAGGAAAAAATGTTGTGCTTCCTGTTTCCCGACTGACCCTAGAAAAAGCTGCCTTTTTTTGTGTGGATCCCTGCAAGGGACATAAATTTTTCGAGCTGATCGACCTTTTCTAACTCCATGATCTGACACCTGAGTGGTAACACAAATCCCTGCCTACCGACCCTAATTGTTTTAGGACTCTGAAACAGGAAACACAACTTTTTTTTTTCTAGACCCTATCTCTTATCATCAACACTAACGGAGTCATCGTCCCTCAATCTCAGACTGAAAAATAAATACCAAAATGGTACAAAATCTGCAACTCGTGGAAAATCTCTAAAAGTCTAATATGGAGGAAGGTTGCTAAATGATAAGACGTGGTCAGAAAATGTGGCTGCTGCAGTGCCACCTGTCAGAGACAGTTGGTACTGCAGGAGGTGTAACCGCCGCCGACCGACCGGCGATTCGGACGGGAGGGCAAGATTCGCCGGTGGCGGCGGCGGTTCAACCAATCAGCCGCCACGGCTCACCATGACATCACACCCAACATGGGCCGCTATTGGGCAGTCACAGGCAGACCGCTGGTTCCGTGCGGCTGCCACAAAACGGCCCGGAAATCACGGGAGTTGCCATGGTGAGCTGTGGCTTAAAACTTCTGACAATTTTTTCCAAATGTTCCATGAAATAATTCAAACGTGTTTCGCGCGAACCGAGTGCGTTATTGTCAATTTGGATGTTGTTGAATGTCATTGTTACACTTTTTGTTTAGATATAAGAAGTTTTGGCAAAGTTTCAGAATATCTGCCAAATTCCAGGCACTTACCTGGTCCGAGGGAACACTGATCTACATGTAGGCTAAGCATCAGGTGAAAAATTACATGGAAAAATGTCATCATGAACACAAGATCAAGTTCAAGATGACTTCATACATGAATATGTAGAAGAGTTACAAACAGAATTTAAAAGTGTTTCATGCGGCAGCGCTTGGCTGCAAGCTTCAAGACAGTCTGAAAACAAGAGACCAGTTTAGTCTCTGTAACACAAACTCTTGCTGCCCAGGGCGGCAATCTGGGCCACTCATGGCAGCCTGGAGACCAAAAATCCTGAAAACTGGGAAGGACCAATAAAAGTTCAGGAGTCACTGTCACCATGGAAACCAATAATGACAGCGGCAAACACTACTAACAGTAATAAACAGTTCTAACTCTTTTTTAGACAGTTTTACTGGCCACTTTTGCAACATGAATGACAGCAATACAACATTTTTACGACACTTTCTAACCAATGGTTGAAAAAGACATGACATTTTTACTTCTACTCGCTTGTACGACACAAAAGATGTACAACACTTTCACAATGGTTGTACAACACTTTCCCAACACTTTTACAACAGTTTCCCAGCGGTTGTACCCACGTGTTGTTGTATCCCGGATGGTCCAGATCGTGGCAGATACAGGACAGATGTACAACACTTTCCCAATGGTTGTACAACACTTTCCCAATGGTTGTACAACACTTTCACAACACTATTACAACACTTTCCCAACAGTTGTACAACACTTTTACAACACTTACGTGTTGTTGTATCCCGGATGGTCCAGATCGTGGCAGATACAGGCGGTCATGAGAATGCCGATGTCGAGTTTGGACATCTTGTCCTCCAGCTTGCATAGGTAGATCATGCCGTACATCATCTGGGTGACGCAGAAGCAGTGCCGAAAGTTGTGGAACGGGTTGTTCCGGTAACTCTCCTGCACACACAGCTGGGGAGGGGGGTATGGTAAGTTTAAGTTGTGGAATGGACAGATGTAACTCTCCTGCACACATTTCAGCTAAAGGAGTGGGGTACGGTTTGTTAGTTATGGAACAGGTAAATGTAACTCTCCCTGACACACAGCTAAAGGGGGGGGGGGTTCAAAAACGGTAAAATTTAGCCAAGTTAGGCACTCCAGTTCATTTGCCTGTCAGACTATGAATATGGGTGATGCACTGCCTATCTTTAATTATGTTTTTCTTAAGGAAAACATCTTGTTTTTGCTCTGTTTCCTCTTCTTCTTCTCCAAACAAGTAAGGTCAATGACCTGAACCAGAGGTCTGTCACCATGGTAAGTTGGGTTACATCATGCACATTGCACATTTGATGGTTTGTTCCGGTAACTCTCATGAACACACAAGGTGGGGGAGCCAGTGTACATCCTAACTACAAGCTACAAACTAGATTTATATAATATAGGCAGGTTTTGAATGACTGCAGAACTGCATCAGTTCTGGAGTACACCACAGTAGTTCTATAAGGTTCTGCAGAGCCTCGGGGGTACTAGATTATATATCACAGTTACACCGTAGTTCTGGATGACAGTAGTTCTACAATGTTCTGCAGAACTGCATCAGTTCTGGACTATACCACAGTAAGTTCTTAAACCTTCTGCGGTTCTAGATTACACCACTGTATTTCTACAACATTCTGCAGAGCCTGTGGGCGGTTCTGCTAGAGACGGATTCAAAACACTCACCAACCACCTCTTCAGCACTATTGGGTTTATGTTGAAGTATGTGACGAGATCGAGGTCGTAGTACATGTGCTCTAGGAGGCACAGCATCTGCGGAACACAAGGTCAGAGGTCAAGGTCACGGCCGCAAGGTCACAGAAGGTACTCACCAGCCATTTTTTGATGGCAATGGGGTCAATGTTGAACTCTTTAACCAGACTTAGGTCGTAGTACATGTGTTCTAGCAGGCTCAGCATCTAGGAGAGGAGAGAGAGGAAAAAAACATGCAGGGTCAGGGGTCAGGGGTCAACCGGGGTCAGGGGTCAATCAGAGATTAGGAAAGTCTGTCAGTAGCTAATCAGGGCTCAGGAAAGATTGTCAGACTAGTCTGAACAGGAGGTCTTTTCACCATGCCAACTTAAAAATTGGTAAAACTAACATTCAAACTAGTAGGTATATTGATAGGCTATAAAACATGAAATAAAATGTAAAAAGGTAAAACAAGAAGAAAATAAGAAAATACACAATAAGACGATGTGATTTTCCCCACCTCATTCGGCTCCCAGTGCCAGTTGTTAAAGGACGGGTTTTTCAGGTACTCCACCGTTTCCTGAGATAAAGTGTACTGTGGACAACATCGCAATGTTAATAAACAAACAAACAAACAAGAGCAGGTACTCCACAGTTTCCTGAGATAAAGTGTACTGCGGACAACATACCAACGTTAATAAACAAACAAATAAACAAACAAACAAACAAGGGCAGGTGAGATAAACTTTGCTCCAGACTATACTTCAACGTTAAAAAAAACATGCATACACACACCCACACACACTCACACAAACACTGTCAGATACATAAACACACACACACACACACACACAAGTACACACACACACACACAATACACACACACACACATACACACACACACACACACACACATGTACACACACACACGTCACACACACATAGAAAGGATTTGCTGAAGTGCCACTTACTTTCCTGCCACGGTGTAGCTTTTCGTGGAGTGAAAACTCTCTCTTGGCTCGTGGATTATTTCTGAAAAAGAAGAGAGAAACAATAAAGTAAGAGTAGACATTCAACACAGAAAGTTGGAACAGTCTACTTAAATTTAGGTAAGAAATTTATTTCAAAGGAAAAAAGTTCATCACAATATCTAAAAGTTGGAGTTTCTATGCAGCATAAATATGGAATAAGTATGGAATAACTGAGGTCTTCAGTATGCGAAATCATGAGGTTGAAGTTGATTCTTTAGCTCTTTCGCCTTTTAGTTGAACTGTACTCACTTGTTGGTTGTGGACATGATGACATCTTGTAGCTGAGTGATGTCTTTTTTACATTTCTCAATTTCACAAACTTTCAGACCTTCCACTGAGAGAAGAAAAAACTTGTATCAGTAAGAAATAGTTAAGTAATAAACATCATATTTAGATAGATGTGCTTATCAACAATGTTCTTAGCAGTTTTCTGATGGTACTATGCTTAACCTGTGTAACAGTGAAGGTTTGTAGTAGTATATCAATCATTCATTCATTCAATCAATCAATCAAATGGTTTATTTATAAAATAAGAACAAGAACTTGTAGCCATTGACAAAATTATGTCTTGTTGTACAATTTATGCTTTTAACTTTTATGACACAACAAATTATTATCATTAGTACAGTATTTGATAAAAACACAACCTGATCACACTAGTACAACAAACAAACAAACAAACAAACAAACAAAACCCACTTTCTACTCTCTTTTCCAGCATGGCTACCCTCTTTGTTAGATCCGCCTTCAAGTCGTTTATTTGGAAGCATCTGGAAAAAAAGTTAAACTGTCAAACTACGGCTAGCAAAGTAACACCAGTACATACAATGTATTATATAACACTACTGCTAGTCAAGCTAGCATCAGTGTATACTGTGTCAAACTAGCACTAGTAAAGTAGCACAGGTACATATCATATCATATTACACTGCTGCTAGTCAAACTAGCATCATTCAGTGTATATTGTGTCAAACTAGCAAGAACCAGTGAAGAACCAGTGAAGTTAGTGCCAGTCACTACATGTCATATCAAACTTTGGTGCTAGTCAAACTAGCAACGGTCTGTAAATATCATATCAACCTAGCAGGTAAGTACATATCATTCAACCTAGCAAGTAAGTACATATTATTCAACCTAGCAAGTGAGTGCATATTATTCAACCTAGCAAGTACATATTATTCATCCTAGCAAGTAAGTACATATTATTCAACCTAGCAAGTAAGTACATATTATTCAACCTAGCAAGTAAGTACATATCATGTGAAAAGTGTCTTACTTTGTAAACTGTTCAGAAATGTGGGTCATAACCGACTCAATCATCTCCGCTTCCGCTGAAAAAAAAAACATGAAACAAAAACTCATCAGTTCAATATTCAGCCTTTCACAATAAATAAGTTATAAAACAACAGTTTGGTGGCAGAAAATACATTCAAAATATCAATTCAACATTCAGTATTGCATGTACAATGCGAGAAAATCGCATTCAAAACGTGCATGTGTGTGTGTGTGGAGGCCTACTTTACTCACCCGCCGTCTTTCTTGCCTCCTCATATATAACTTTGTAGGGATTACTGGAACGGAAAACAAACATGTCATTCATATATGTTCGTGCAGGATTCATGGAAAGGGAAAAAATATTATTGCTTTTTTGAGAAGGTAGATGCCGAAATATGTACAGACAGATGAAAACATGGACGAAAAACGTCAGAACCGAACGGAATCACAACAACTGCAGTTTCAGCACTAGGGACAGGCCCAACGTTTAGGCTATATATAATCCATTAGTCGATTTTGTTTTGTTAATTTCACACTGGATTAAAGCGATTAAACGAGTGATTAAATGCCGACACAGCTTCAGACCCATGCCCACGCCCCCGGCTGCTTCCCCTAGTTCCACAGTTAAGTGCAGAATCGGAAGCTTCCAAAACACGGTAAAATTCCCGACATTCATCTTCAACCCACAAATGCACTTTACACACCGGATTTACTGCTAATACTTTTACGACATCTGTTCCCTTCTGCATTTCGTGACCTTCCTATTTCTTGACCTTTACTATAATCTCGTGACCTTTCTTATCTGGAGACATTTCCTATTCCATGACCTTTCGTATTTCGGGACCTTTTCTATAATCTCGTGACCTTCCTATTTCGTGACCTTTTCTATCTCGTGACCTTTCCTATCTGGTGACCTTTCCTTTCTCGTGACCTTTCACCTCTCGTGACCTTTCTATTTCGTGACCTTTCCTCTCTCGTGACCTTTCACCTCCCGTGACCTCACCTTTCAGAGTTAGAGGGCATTGCAGGGTCGATGGACACGATGGATCCGTCTCTATCAAGTAACCTGACGCCCGCAGTCCTGTAGGGAGAATATCACACTTGATCAGACTTCTTGCATCTCAATGGAATATTCTGGTGATGCTTAAACTAAATAAGTAGGACTCGTGTTGTATCCATGGAACGCGCTTCCTCAGGTCATAACATAAATCACAGAGCCTGACAACTTCAAGCCGTACTCCTGCACCTGAGGAAACATTATGGGCGTAGAAACGGAGGGGTGTTACCCAGTATTTTTTTATTATTTACTCACATATATTTATTGAGTACTGGGCAAAAAGCACAAGTTGCTTATATAGCACCTTCTACTCAAAACATACAACGAGTATAAAACACATTGACAAAATACAAGCATAATTACAAAGTGGGTAAAACCAAGATTACCCAGTATTTTATCAAGATCAAGAATAAAACCTACACAAAGAAACCCCCAATGATACCGGACCCGGCCTTGTTTTGATCGCGGCAGTCAGAAAGAACCGCTCTTGAGATCCCGCCGCTGTCAACAGCCGCTGCGTCGCCTAGCAACGCTCATCAGCAACAGCTGCGTTGCCAGGCAACGGCGGGAACCGCGGGAAACCCTCATCGGACCCCATGCCTATATTAGGCAACGTGGCGGGAGAAAACGTCGCACAAAGTACAGCCGCTACCAGCCGGTTAATTAGAGAACTGAAGGGGCCCACCGGGCTGAAAGAAGAGTCCCTATTAAGGGCTTTCTACGTTTGATCACTGAAGGCTCTCGCTAAAAAAACAGTTACTCAAGCAACTGGATATGATTTTGGAAACGGTCAGACGTTTCAGAGAAATTAGAGAACTGAAGGGGCCATCGGGCTGAAAGAAAAGCCCTGCCGGCCACAAGAAGGGCTTTCTACGTTTGATCACTGAAGGCTGTGCCTGCACTAACAGCCGGCTGCTATCACGACTGTGGATAATTATACCAACATGATTCGGCGTTAGTCCTTAGGCCACACAGACTTAATTTTCTGGATGATCCTCTGAAGACCGAATTAAAAAAAGTCCGACCCAAAAATAAAATGCTACTAAACCAAAGGAATACAAAGCTGGTATTGTGAATGTACTGAGTTATTGTTTCTTCAGGTGCAGGAGTACGGCTTCCCTGAAGTTGTCAGCCTCTGTGATTTCTGGTATGACTTGAGGAAGAGCGTTCCAATCCCTGACAGTCTGGGGAAAATAGGAGTATCTGTAACAGTCTTTGTGAAACGGTAGAGTCTTGTAGGAATTTGGGTTGGAGTGTCGAAATTGGCACAATGCAGGAATAAGATGATTTTGCCTGGCAGAGCTACTTTGTGTTGTCTTACTTTCTGTATTAATATTAAATATTGGGAATCTGCTGGCTATTCTATTTCTAAAGGCTTTTCTTCTATTTCTTAAAGTATTTGCTAATCTAAAGACGGTTTGTTCGTTCCTTTTCTGTTATGACTGATTGCTTTTCAAAAGGAAGCAGATGATGCTGAAGTCAAATGAAATGAAAATAAAGTGAAGATGAAGCCGGCAAACTGCGGTTAGATCTGACGCGATCAAACATGGCGGCCTTCCGTATCACTGGGTACACCAGCTGACGGGGGCGTTGGGAGAATTGACAGCTGGCGCAATGAGACATGGCAAGTGCCGACATCGCTGGTTATCGCAGTTGACGGGGATGTTGGGAGAATTGACGGATGACGCCGAGGCTGTCATATCGTATAATATCAAACATTTTGTTTGTTTTTGATCATCAACAGGGTGCCCGGAATTCATACGAATTTTACGGAATTCATACGAATTTTACGAAATACGTACGAATTTTACGGAATTCATATGAATTTTGCAAAATTCATACGAATTTTACGGAATTCATGCGAATTTTATGAAATATACATTTGATCCATTACCACAAACATTCGAATTTTTCGAAATGCATACGATCCATTACCATGCAGAAACACGAATTTTCCGAAATAAATACGATCCATTACTCGGAAACATACGAATTTTACGGTATACATAGCCTCTACCAGGTTTGAGGAGGCAGCTTGAAAGAGTAGAAATCGGCCAAATAGAGGGATAAGCATGGCAAGGGAGTTTGTCCGTTGAGAGAACAGTTCGCCGCACCCCAAAGAAATGGAAACATACCATTCTTGCTAATTTGGTGACCTGCGCCTTCAAATGAATTTTATGGTACCCTTGATACGTTTGAATACCGCTTTGGTTTGCGCTATGTTAGTAAAATCTCATTAACTCTCCTACATTAGCTTTCCGGAAAGGGTAACATGAAAGAGAAAACATGAAACAAAACCTGTTTAGCTGAAGGACCTGTTCGTAGCGAAAGTACGAGCGAGATTTCCCGCGGGTTTAATTTGATCAAAGCTTTTAAGGGAAACAAGCGGCGATTTAAACCAGCACCACACGCAAGGTGTTAACATCCTGAACTCGCTGTAAGAATGTCTGTCAATGCATTTTACATGTATTTAGCAGTCTTAAGAGGTGATTTTAGCATGTATTATCAGGGATGCCAAAGAATTCACACGAATTTTACGGAATTCACACGAATTTTATGGAATTCATACGAATTTTATGGAATTCATACGAATTTTACGGAATTCATACGAATTTTACGGAATACATACGATCCATTACTCCGAAACACACGATCCTTGCTGATTTGGTGACCTGTGCCTGGATCACCAAATTAGTAGGGATCGCATGTTTCCGAGAAATGGATTGTATGAATTTTGAAACATTCGTATGATGTGATTATAGTACACAGCAATTTCGCCCAGGGCTAGGACGATGTGCTTTGTAATAAACCAGTTCATCTCGTCTCTCGTGTTTACCGGCTGAAATTCCCGACACAGGATATGCCTGGGGCGAGGTCGCGTTTCCGCCAGGCACTAATGTGAACGGCTTGTGTAAAACCGGCATCAGGCTTGCGTTAGGGAAAACAAGAACAAGTCAGCTCCTGTAAAGGTCGTAAATGGGGACACCAGGGAAAATCCCACATCTTCTGTAAAGATGGCCAAGTTGATACCAGGTAAAATGCGCGAAATTCAGTCCAGTAGATTGGCTGTTTCACAGGGCCCATACAAGCTGGTGTGTTACGCCGAAGGGCGGTCGTACCGGCTATACCGATACAGATACCGGCCAGCTCCTCGGCTCCAGGGCCAACATGCCCAACGGAAATTATAATTTATACCACAGGCCTCCCTAATTCGACCCTGGCTAACTATGGGCCAAGCATGCTATGGGTCTGGCACCTACATGTATCATTCAGGTAAGTAACAACATTGCAAAATACACAAAGGCTGGGCACGTGCAAACTGTCACATTTACAAAAGTTAAACCATGACAGCCCTATTATCACTTACTTACCTATTAACTGCGGCCGCGGCTGCGATGAGTTCCTTAACATCGTGAGAAGTGCAGTATCTACTGAACACCACCTGGGGTAACGGCAACGGCACATTATATCATCATCATCAGCATTACCATCATCATTATCACCTGCAGCATCTTTATCTTCATCAGCAGCAGTAGCATTATCCTTCATCATCATAAGAAGCAGTTTTACCATCATCATCTTCTTCATCACCAGAATCATCTTCTTCATCATTACCATCATCATTACCTTCATCATCATCTTCATCATTGCCATCAGCATTACCATCAGCAGCAGCAGCATTAATACCTCCAATCATCAGCATCATCATTACCACAACGTTACCATAACTATCATCGACAGCATCTACATCACATCTTTATCATTTCTGTGAACATCATCAACATCATCGTTATCAAGCAGTACGTGTGATAAGACAGTCACACATCAGTGCATGGTGCTTTTATCGACTTTTATCGAGAAATCTGACTTGACTGACTCCAATGCTGATCCAAGGAAAGCCTCCAGTGTTCCAAGGTCTAATCATGTCTCTAACAGGCCAATACCTATCCGCCTACCAAATTTTATGACTATTGAGACACATTCCTGAAAAAGATTCTGGATAAAGCAAGGTTTTGGATACGACACGAGGCGTTAACGGTCGGCCCTCACTAAATAGTTGTTAACGATCGTCCCCCACTAACAAGTTGTTAACGGTCGGTCCCCACTTGTCAGACACACACCGCCGATCTTCCTACACACGGGATCGCGGTGAATAACAAGTGTCTCTCCCGCCGCCCGTGCTAAGGCTTCGGGAAAAAAATGTCGTGTTTCATGTTTCCCAACCGACCCTAGAAAAACTTTGCCTCCTGTGCAGGCTCCAGGCTGTTGGAAATTTTGATACAGCGTTTTGTAGAGTTTTTAAAGCGTTCTTTTAACTGCCGGCCATCCTACAACCAACTGCAGAGAGAAGGTTTCCATCCGCCCGCGTTAAAAACTCTACAAAACGCAGTATAAAAACTACCCACCGCCCGGAGCCTTCACAGGAGGCTAAGTTTTTTCTAGGGTCTGTCGGGAAACAGAAAACACAACATGCTAGAAATGGTCGATCAGTTGGATCACTAGATATTGCCAAAGTCTGACAAAAATGAAAAAAAAAAATAATAATAATCCCTACCTACCGACCCTAATATTTTCCGGACAGAAACAGGAAACACGACATTTCCCCTCGGCCCGAACCTGTTGCGTTATTCTGCCGGGATGATCGGGCCAAGTCAGGGCGCGACTCAGACTGGCTGCCGGGATTTACGCATATTAGGGGGGCTGATACGCCATTTGGTACGAGTATTACCGGGGTTGATACGCCTTTTGTTATGGATATTACTGGGGCTGATACGCATTTTACGGGGGCTGATACTCACTTTGTTACCGTAAACAAATTGCTCTCCCAGAAAATCTACTTATCGAAGGACGGTTACAGAATTACTGGAGCAGAACTAGAATTTCATTTCGCCATTCTTCAAACGCTGCATCTTCATTTATTTATCTTTATTCATTCATTTGATCATAGAATGGCTGGGTAGCCAATTCAGCTTGCAGAAGCATCTTTTCAATGGGTCCCACCATACATTTACACAGGACAAGACATGGTTACATTTAGTCAAGCAACAAAAGGTGAACAGCAGTCAACTAAAATCCAATGCGCCAAAACTGCGCCATAGAATCTACGTTCCAAATAAAAAAAGCAGGGGTAGAGGATCTAGCTGCTTTTTTATTTGGAACGTTTGGAACGTATTTGTGTGTATATTGTTGATTTTGCGATGTAGTATGTTTTAAATGTGTGTACTGTATTTTTTCCTGTACCATTTACATTTGTATTATGCCATTCTAAATGTATGTGTTTGACTTTGAGCCTTGGAAGACTAGCCCAGCAGGGCTAAAAGGTTTCGAAATAAATGAATGAATAAATAAATAAAGGAATGAATGAATGGGGGCCGAAATTCTCATATTCTCGTATATGTCTCTCCTAAATTGGAGGAATAAAGAATGGAAAGGAAAGAAAGAAACAATGAATGGGGGTTGAAATTCGGCCCGCCTGTGCAGCAAATTAAAGCCCTCAGGCCGGCGAAGCAGTGGTGTATAATAAACCTGCAGAATAATTACCCTGAGCGGATTCAAGCCCGCTTGCCGCGTGAGCCGAACCTTCAGGCATTGTGCAGGTCTCAAGCTTCACAGAGAAGCTAGAATTACATATACAGGGCCGGCAGTATTGAAGTGTTCTTGATAGTCACCGGCGTAAATGAGGTGACAGAATTACATGTAGTTCATATTCCTAATGCAGCTAGACAAACCTTCCATCAGAAAACATACATGGATCTGTTCCTTTATCCCTACTATGGCTGAAAGGCGAGTTCAATTTCTCTAATGATAGTTTTATTTTTCTGCGTGAGCCAAACCGTTAGGCCTTGCGAGGTTCATAAGCTTCAATGAGAATCTAAAATTACAGCTGCAGAGCCGCCAGGTAGGCAGTAAATAGTTTATTATATTCATAATTGACCCAGATACACCCAACTACGAGGCCAATAACCGACCCAGATACACTCATTCTTGGTTCTTAGAACGTATGGAGTTGATGCATGTTGTATTCAGAACCTTGCTTTTGCCAGAATCATTCTAGGGCACCGTTCTGGATAGTCCAAGTGTATCCAGAACCGTGCCTGGAGCAAATCTATGTTCTTGGATACGCAGAGACTATCCAGAACTGTGAAGGGGGTGAAGTCTGCCATCTATGATTTTTGTTTCATTTGTGTGTGTAAAAACCAAACGGCTACAAAGAGTGTCAGGGTTTGGCTGGACGGTGCCATATTAGCTAGTTGGCCTCTGCACATACATGCGGTCAACACTTGTCGCCATGACAACGCCAATAAACATGGCGTCGGCTCGGATATAGAGTCAACTATAAGGACACATGTATCGTGTCCTGCCTGTTGAGGTCATATATACCGTATCCTACTAGTTATCATGAGCACATATATATAATACCGTATCCTGTTATCATGAGGTCATATATATCGTATCTTACCTCTTATGACGAGGACATATATACCGTATCCTGATATTATAAGGACATACATACCCTATCCTACCAGTTATCATAAAGACATACATACCATATTCGACCTTTCATAAGGGCATATAAACTGTATCCCACCTGTTATCATAAGCACAAATATACCATATCTTACCTATTATCATGAGCACATATATACCGTATCTTACCTATTATCATGAGCACATATATACCGTATCCTGCCTGTTATCATGATGATATATACCGTATCCTGTTATTATAAGGATATGCATACGTTTAAACTAAGACGTTGTTTTCAAGACATTGTTTTCAAGACGGCGTGAGACGGCTTACCTTCTGTACTGGTTACGCAAGACACTGTTTAAACTAAGAAGATGATGCTTTGCAAGACGCTACTGGGACATCTAAGGTGTTACATGTAGATGGCTTACCTTCTGCACTGGCGACGTAAGACACTGTTTTGCAAGACGTTGTTTAAACCAAGACAACGCTTCGCAACACGTTGTTTTCAAGACGATGCTAAGACATCGCGTTAGACGGCTTACCTTCAGCACTGGTTACGTAAGACGTTGCTGTTGTTTTCAAGATGATACAGGAACATCTTAGCTTACCTTCTGCACTGGCTATGCTGTTTCGCAACACGTTGTTTTCAAGACGATAGTGTGACATCGCGTCAGATGGCTTACCTTCTGCACTGGATGTTTTTCAGGACGTCGCTTAACGAGACGCTGAAATGTAAGACACTGCTTTGTACGACTGTTTTTCAGACGTATGTTTCTAAGACTCCGTTTCGCTGCCTACCTTCTGTGTTGTCCCGTTGACGTCCAGGTAATACTGCGTTAGAGATGCTTACCTTTGGACTGGCTACGTAAGACGCTGTTTTTCAAGACGAAGACGTTGTTTTTAAGACTCCGTTTTGCTGCCTACCTTCTGTGTTGTCCCGTTGACGTCCAGGTAAATTGTTCTGGGTCTGTAGGAGGCCCCCGCGCCCATCGGGAACCCAGCCGTGCAGTCTCTCCCCTGTAAAACCTTCCAGCCTCTAGAACAATCCCTGCCCTGTACAACCTTCCAGTTCTGCTCCGGCAATAAAACAACAGGTCCTTTACGTCCAGGGGAAACTTTCCTTCCGTACTGAGGCCTGTTTACCGGCAAAAACACGCAGTTCTGCTGCAGTAGTACCAATATGGAGGCTGTGTTGGGAGTAAGCGATCGGAACGGGGGTAGACAGTACACGGGTAACGCTTTGCCGGTTACAGAGTACGCAGTAAGGTTGTTACCGGGTCCGTGGTTGCTGCTAGCGCCCTGTTGTGGTACTGAGAAGATGGAGTCAGTCCTGTTGAAGACAGCGCGGCGCGACAGGCGGGCGCGTGTTGGCGGTGTCCGCGGTCCGATCTTACCGCACCTCGTCTGGCACATTAAACCAGCTTTCCGCGTCCTCCTAACCCGGCAGTTACTGGATAACGCTCGTCCTCTTCTTCCACATGGCACGATTTTTGTTATTTTTTGGTGGTGTTTTTTTTTAGGTTAACTGGGAATTTTTGAACGCAATGCGTTTGTGGGTTATCTTGTAATGTCGGCAGAAAAAGAGGGCCGATTTCTCGTTTGATAATGACGTCACGGCAACAGGAGACGTGGCGGACGTGGTTGCCATGACGACCGGGCGCCAATTAGCTGATGTTGTGAGGATCACATGTGAGGGCGGGATGCTCGCAGTGAGCTTCTGGTTGTCTTGGATACGCGGGGCGGGGCTAAACGGACCGGCAAACCGGCGGGGTGGGGGCAAAATTAGTTTGGAAATATAATTAAAAATACGGCATTGGTAAAACACACATCAACAAACCAGTTTTCCTGGTTTTATTGAGGTTCTTATGTTTACAGAGAGGCAGGAGGAGCGGCGCCCACGGCTGACGTCTGCCGGATGTGCGAATTAAACACTCGGCATGGAGCGAAAACACATTCGGGGTGTAGCAAAATCAAGCAACTCAAAATAGATAAAAAATAAATGACTGAAAATGTAGCAAAATTAAGCAATTCAGAATGTAGCAAAAATAAACGACCTAAAATGTAGGAAAATCAAGCAATTCGGAGTGTAGCAAAAATAAATGACTGAAAATGTAGCAAAATCAAGCAATTCAGAATGTAGCAAAACCAAGCACCTCAGAATGTAGCAAAATCAGGCAACTCTGACGTATAAAAAATTAACGACTCAAAATATAGCAAAATCAAGCGATTCAGGATGTAGCAAAAATAAACAACTCAGAACGTAGCAAAATCAAGCGACTCTGAATGTAACAGAAATAAACGACTGTGAATGTTGCAAAAAGTAATGACTGAAAATGTGGCAAAAACAACGACAGGGGATGTAGCAAAGCAAATCAGGTGTACTCTAAGCAGGATTTCCTTCATCAGCCTCAATATTAGTCTCTCCCGCGGGCAAATGGCGCTTCTCTGGCCGGCTACCTTTTCTTGCCAATTAATACCCTTTTTAGGCCGATTTCTAGGATTTATTCAGCCTGCAAAAGAGTCTGGTGGAGACTACTCCCTCTGCTTGCAGAATAAACGGCTCGGCACACAGTCCCGTGTAACATAATAAAGGTCTGATCAGAATGTTGACCAAGTTAATTAGAAATTCTACCCGCGGCTCAGAGGCATCACTAGGGATGTAGCGAAAACAGATTCGGGATGTAGCAAAGACGACCAACTCATGATGTAGCAAAATCAAGCAACTCAAGAGTGTAGCAAAAAAATAAACGATTCAAAATGTAGCCAAAATTGAAATAAAGCAACTCAGAATGTAGCAAAAATAAACGACTCAAAATGTAGTCAAATCAAGCAACTCAGAATGTAGCAAAAATAAACGACTCAAAATGTAGCAAAATCAAGCAAGTCAGAATGTAACAAAATCGAGACACTCGGAATGTAACAGAAATACTAGTAAACGACTGAGAATGTTGCAAAAACTAATGACTGAAATTGATGAAGTTAATTAGAAATTCTACCCTGGGCTGAGCGGTATCACAGCCGCAGGCGGGTTATATATATATATACTTCAGACCGTTTCTGGCGGGAAAACATGAAACCGGAGACGGGGCGGCCATGTTAGTTAGGGAGCCGTCAGCTTCAAGCAGATGCGGGGTGGACGATCGTCAGGTTTTCTGACGACGGCCGGGATTCGCGCAGCTTAGAAATATGCGCGTTACCATGGAAACGGTCCCAATCAATAATACATTACACATAGCAATCGTATATTGTATAAAATTACTAGTAGCCCCTTCAAATCACATACAAGACAATAAGCTTTAATCTCCAAGCAGATCCTAGGGTGGCAAAAGACAGAGTCAAATTGGCCAGGCGGCGTATGGGCCCTCATTGGATACTGCCTGGCCAATTTGATACTGTCTTTTGCCACCCTAGGATCTGCTTGGAGATTAAGTAAGTTCGGTCTAAATGGGCGCCAAAACGAAGCGCATTCAAGTTTTACACACGTCACAGGATCGATCACGTATTAGTTATTAGGTAACTGTATTGATGATCGCATACGTCACAGTATCGATCACTACGTCACCACATTGATGATCTACGTCACGACATTGATCACCTACGTCACAGCATTGATCACGTCCATTATTAACGCACACATGACGCACAAACAATCAGCCGGTTCTCTCAAAACCCCATCAAGACTCAGAGCTTCGGTAGCCATAGGCTAATCTCCAAGCAGATCCCTCCGATGGCAAAATGACAGTATCAAATTGGCCAGGCAGTATCCATTGGCCAGAGAAGGTCCGCGGCCACCGACGGGTGGTGGGGGTAGCGACAAAAAAACGGCCATATAAAAAGCTAACGATCATTCCTCCACAACCTCTGCTTGGAGAGTAGCCACATAGGCTACAGTGAACTACATGTAGTCTCAGCCAGACTCTTTTGTACTCTCCAAGCAGAGGTTTGGGGTTATTTTTGGCGTGTTTTTAGGCTTTTTTATTGGCTTTCTCTTTTGCAGTTTTTTTTCTTTCTCACAACCTAAATTTGGTGAAAGAAAAAATCCAGGACTTAAGTGAAAATAAGTATTGACCATCCTGCATTTGTTTCTATGTGCGGGACACAACACCAGCAACAGATGTCTATGTCCCACGTGTACTGCACTGTTGCAGTTTCAATCAATCAAATCAAATACTCATACTGATCTCGAGCGATTCGTTTTACACCATGCATGTGCTTGGAGGCTAAGAGGGGTTTTCCAAGTGTTATTGGTTATTTAGTGTTTTTTCTTTATTATCATTATTTACTGTATAATTTTATTGTTTGTGTGTAACTTGTATTTTGTTTACTTGTGTGTATGTAATACAGGGCCCCATTGAAAAGCAGTGCCATCACTGAGTGGGTCACCCTGTTTAAATATGACGGAAAATAAATAAAATAATTGTGTAATCGTCTTCGAATATGTCCTAATAGTGTGTTTGCCTATGATGTGCACAATGAAGAGTGTCACAAATCATTGTTTTTAATGCTCTATATACTGTAATAAGGACGAAATTCGGGTATTCGCCCGCGAGAACCTTACTGAATAAAAATTTGATTGATTTGATTGAAATAAAGTGTAGACCGTCCCCTCAGAACACTCTCTCTGTCCAACACACCTGTCCTAGACACCTGTCCCACACACCTGTCCCGACCCGAACACCTGCCGAGTCGGCCATTTGGTGTCCGGGACACCTGCCGGCCACAGTTGTGATGTAGCAATCTGCTATTAAAACTGCTACTTTTGTGGCCAGTAACGAAACATAAGTGGCAACAGGACAGCAGCTGCAGAAGTCAGGCCCTTTTTTTTAATTCCCTGAATACATAAATGTGGGGTCGTGTGGCTCAGCGGTAGCGTGTTTGGTTCAGGACCAAGAGGTCCCGGGTTCGAATCCTACCGTCACCGATCTTGTGCCCTTGGAAAAGGCACTTAACATTACTGTCTTCACTCCACCCAGGCTCAAAATGTGTCCCTGACTTTGGTTGGGGAAGTAAAAGGCAGTGGAAGGAGAGGGATGGGCTCCACCTTCCTATACCGTGTACAGTGTATAACAACCCACTGCCCCTATGGCCTGAAAAAGGCTACAGGATAACCTTTACCTAAAGGGCACTGTCCTTGGTGCTGAATTTGGTACCTGACTTTGGTTGGGGAGGTAAAAGGCAGTGGAAGGAGAGGGATGGGCTCCACCTTCCAATACCGTGTCTAAAACACAGTGGATTAACAACCCACTGCCCCTACAGTCTGAAAATTAAAGGCTACAGGACTATACATAGTATTACATAAAGCCGGCGGACTGGTTCACATTGCAGTGAAGTGTCCTGTGCTTGGGATCTTATGGTTCTGGGATCAAATTCCTGGTAGGCCTCAGCGTTGTGTTCTTGGGAAAGACACACTGTGTCACCAAGTACAGTAGGGGCATTGCCAATAGATAGCTTTAAACAATGCCTAGAGTTAGATGTTCAAGGGTTATATAGGTGTAACAAGTCGATCGGTGTAATATAGCCAGCTGCCGCCGCGCCGCATGCCTGCGAAGCTGGTGTGTTACGCTGAAGGGCGGTTATACTGGCTATATATATATATACAGATACAGAAGCTGGTGTGTTACGCCTAAAGGCGGTTATACCGGCTATACAGATACAGACACTTAAATTTATTTCCTCCATCGAATCAGGTGAAAAAAAGAGCACAGTCAAACCTGCCAAAAGAGCACAGTCAAACCTGCCAAGGTGACCACCTCTTCAAGCTGGCCACCTGTCCATGGTGACCGCTTCTTCTCGGTCCAAGAAATTTCCCCATTGTTCAACTTTGTAATTTGTAATGCACTGTATCTATATTGTTGTGTTTGGGAGGGCAACTTGTAAAGGTGTCAATACACCTGTTTTGTCCTCCCTTCCACTTGTATGTTTGTACTTGTAAACATAAATAAACACAATAAATAAACAAACAAAAAAACAAGCATTAAGCAACCTGTCCAAGGCGACCACCTGGCCAACACGACCGCCCTGAGTTGGGTCCACTCAAGGCCTGATACCTGGTACCAAAGCCCGATACAATACAATAGTTTTCAGTGCTTCAAATGTGCTCCTCCTAGCACCTGACTGAGGTACTGCATGTATGTCTTTACAATTACAGTATTTTCAGTTTTGATTAAATCTTTGTATATCCTTTCACCACACAGATGTGGTCTACACACTGTGTAGGCTACTGCTGTGCCACTAAGTATGAAACAACATGCAAAGGTAGTATCATGAAAGTTCATCTGTGTTGGTAGTTTTTTTTTTTTTAACCGGATTTAACGTCATTTTTCCCCAACCGGGGGTTAGACGTGCTTGCACCAGGGACAAGTCTTTTTTTGAAGCAAGATTTTTACGGCTGGATGAACGGAGAAGCAAAATAAAAGCATTGTGAGACTTCGGATGTAGCAGTCTGCTCTGTTGCAGTTTTTCATTGTTGCATTTCTGTTTTGTTACAAAGTTATGATGTTGATGCAACAGAAATGAAATCAGATAAAGCCCACTTACACCAACCCACACTAGCTTATATTTGCTCAGTCGATACCTCATACATTCAAACTTATTTGCTAGAAGACTAAGAAAAAATAAGTAGGTTATGTATGGACCAGGGCTAATATACTTGTACAGTATTATATAATATGGAATTCATGACTACAACACTACAGTTGCATTAGCACGTTACTGCCATTCTACAACAATAGAAAAATACCTCACAAAATGCATTTATGTTAAATCAGAAGCTCCCAGCATCAAATAAGCCACCACTAATTTTCTTATCACTAGATATTCCAGGTATCGTCACTTGTATCCAAAAGTCATGGTGAACAGTTTGCTCCATAACGACTATATCTGAACACTTCTCCCGTGTATATAATATCTGAACAAAGATGTCTGCCTCACTGCTACATTCAAATTTACTAATTCTGGCATAAGTTTGTATCAGACAAAGCCGCTACAATAGAGAGCATTACTTGTCAGCGTTACCAAGGACATTATATCTGTGTATAATGTCCTTGGCGTTACAGACATGTAGGATTGATGGTTTTGTGGATAACTGGGTGTGATCAGATTTAGTAGAGCAAAATCAATTATTGGGCCTGATTTTCATAGACACAGACTTCAGGGAGTAATTAGAGCCTCTCCAAGTGTACCACAGCACACCTTGCCAGACTTCACAGGAGTTCCCACAGTTGCGCAGGTAGCGGCCGTTGAGGAAGGAGAAGCTGCAGCCCCAAAACCACCAGCCGCCCTGTCCCCACCACTGAGAACAGTGGCAGGGACAAGCATCGTTGTCCCTGTCCACAGTGGAGAACCTCTGCCCGTTGTTGTCAGTCATGGAGGCTCCCGCGTCGCCTGAATACCCGGAAACGGTCAGCCGGTACTGGTCTGACTCACCGGACACCCTGGATGGGAACAGCAAATCACTCAATATCAGTTATGAACAACTATCTGCATTCTGTATCTGTATAGCCGGTATAACCGCCCTTCGGTGTAACACACCAGCTTCTGTATCTGTACAGCTGGTATAACCACCTTTTGGCGTAACACACCAGATTCCGTATCTGTATAGACGGTATAACCGCCCTTCGGTGTAACACACCAGCTTCTGTATCTGTATAGCCGGTATAACCGCCCTTCTGGGTAACACACCAGCTTCGCAGGCACGTGGCGCGGCGACAGCTAGCTATATCACACCAAACGACTTGTTACACACAATCTTTGCACATTTAACTGCAGGGGTTGTTTATAGCTTTCTAGTGATGATGCCCCAACTGTGCTTGGTGGCAACGAGTTCCAGTCTACGATAGTTCTGGGGAAATATCTGGAGCTTTGGAAAAGTTCTGGAGTTTTTGAACACCTCAATTCTGTATCTGTATCTGCCAGTATAACCGCCCTTCGGCGAAACACACCAGCTTCGCAGGCACGCGGCGCGGCGGCAGTTATATCACACCGAACTTTGTTCCTTGCCATGCTTGTGATCTGCTCCCTCATGCTAAATTTTTCTAGAAAAAAACCCAATATCTGCTACAAATAGTCACTAGAAGGAGGAGCACCAACCTAAAAGTGTTGTATTCCGCGTAGCGCGTTCGCATATCCCAGTCCATCATGTCGATCCGTAGTCTATAGTCCTTCTGAGTAGTCAGGAGGTGGATGTTGTCATTCCCAAGCCAGTATTCCCCGTTCTTGTTCCCAAACCCGTGCTTGTACTCCTCCCAGGTCCGGTTGAATGGAACTGACCCGTCCAATCGTCGTTGGATCACAGTCCAGCCCCCTTCTGTGGAAAAACCATCATAATTTCTTTGCAAGCAATTAAAAACAATTTACCAGCACATCGGCAGAATGTACTGCGCCCGATTTTTCGCGTTTTACGTTGGATTTTCGGTCAACGTTGCATTAGCATTTTGCTTGTTGCAGACAATATTTTTTTCGACATAAGATTTGGAAACTACAGACGGAGTGTTGATCTTATATGCGCGAATACAACCTTGTATGGGACGTTCTGCCGAAGTGCTAAGCAAAATATATAACGGGTTTTGCAGTGCAGTACGTTCTGCCAACGTGCTTAGTTTACATGGTAACAGCATGAAATGTGTTCAACTTAGCTTTGCCGGAAAGATTGATTGGAATAGACTGACTCAGTGAGCGATTTCTCATGAAAATAGGGATTTGACCAACAACAGAGTTGACTTTTGCATCCCCACATTTCAGTTTTAGTGTTGCTTTTTGCAGTTTATGCACGCCTGTGTATATTACATTTATTGCCTTAAAAGTCAATAAAATAATATCTACCTGCTGTATCCATGTCACAGTAGACCTCTACACCGGACAGGGGTGAGCCGAGTGTGTAGACTCCACTGGTCGTGTGTCCGGCGGCTTTAAATGCAGCACAGTCTGACACTGGGAAACGGTAAGTAGCAGGGGACAGAGTCATGATGCAGTGTACAAAATACTTTTTTGAACCAGGTTGCCCAGTGGGCAACCTACGGCAAAAATTAGGTTGCCCATCAAAACTTTAGGTTGCCCCTGATCTATAAGTTACTACTTTCCTCAAATTAAGTAATGTTACATACATAAACCTTTGACAATATTTCTAACAGCCTTTAGTTAACTGATACTAGTAAGAGCCAATAATTCCTAACAATTAGTAAAAAATTAAAAGGCATATCTGCCGGATACAGTGGTGCAAGCCAAGTAGGCATGATTTTGGAGGGGGGGGGCATTCTTAAAATTCAGGTAGCACACAGGGCTGCATAGGTTCAAAAATAGGTTGCCACATTCACATGCATGTACTATGAGTATATGGTGACTGGAGTAGAGCAGATCATGAAATTGCAACATTATGTAACCCAACACCAGTCACCATTGTGACAGACGTCAACAAATCATGTCATTGGTCAGAGTTTGAAACAAGAGGAGGAGGAAGAAACTGAGTAAAAACAAGATGTTTTCCTTCGGTAAACATAAAAAACTCAAGTAAGAAAAGAAGAAAAAAAGGTCGCAACTTCAGCACTAGAAGCCATTGTACTGCATCAAAATGTTTGTATGATGTAAGGTGATGTGACCGGTAATGCTTGTACGTGTATATGACTATCATCTGTCTATGAAATTCTAGGATGTGTAAGCACCAAGATGGAAATGTTATGGCTGTGTCTCTGTAAGACCTGCACGTGTAGCACCAGAACCATGAGAAACTCGGACCCTCGGGTGTGGGCTCATGTGGTGTAGCGGCAGAGTGCGCGACTCAGAACCTACAGGTCCCGGGTTCGAGTCCTGACATGCCACCGATCTTGTGCCCTTAGGAAAGGCACTTTACACGACTTTCCTTACTTTGCTCAGGTGTAAAGGAGTATTGTCCTGTCATGTATTTGTCCCGTGTTGGTGACGGCATTAATATAAGTTGATACAACTTGAGTGTGCCGTCACCACGTCTGGTGATTACATGTTGGATTAAAAAATAAAAAAAATCGGACCCTAAAACTCACCTGCAGGAGGAGCAGTCGGGGCTGCTGGGGTTGTGACCTGCGGAGGACCAGTCGGGGCTGCTGGGGTTGTGACCTGCGGAGGACCATCACTCGCGGGGGGTCCTGACAGACATCCCAACTCTGTTGGTTTGATAAACATGTATTCAGTTATTTTTCAAGGTTTTGACCTTTTATTACAGATAAGGCCGCACCAATTTGATTCTTGGTTAACGGATTCTTCTAGAAAAATAATGGAGGGGGCGGGAAAAAAAAATAAAAATAGGCCTATATAGGCATCCTATTATGGCCCAAAATGGTATGATAGGAGCCATGAAGTCAACACACCAGGCTGGTTCAAAATTTAAACAATGAATTTTTAACTTAAAACAATACCACTGCATTGAAAGATGGAATAACTGTAACAACTAGGAAGAAAAGGACTGTTTTCAATTGTTCCGGGCATTTTGCAGTTGATTCTGAATTTTTTTTTGCAAATCAGAAAAAAATGAAGCGGGCAAATCCGTTAACCAAGAAATTAAATTGGTGTGGCCTAAGAGCATTCCCAATCAAACACCTGACAGACCGGCAAGCCAACTTTATTTACCTGAACGTTTTCCAAGGATGACTACAGTCTTGGACTCTGAGTTCCTCTTGGATCTGCGGTGCACTTCCGCACTTTTCCAAAAGGTGGCGCTGTCATCACGTCGCCAATCGTCAGTTGAGCCAGCTGGGCCCTATAAGGCAATGATCTTCCCGTTACAGTTAACAAGCACAGTCCCAAGCTTTGCCATAGGCTCTATACTGTAGTATGACAAAACACAAAAACATATTAAAACTACTTTACTCAAAACGAATACTTACTTAACTTAAGTATGATAGGACAATCACATAAAGCTACTTTACTCACGATGAACATTTACTTGTTTGTAATTCAGAGCACAACAAGGCTCCTTATTACAACCCTTGAGCTTCACATGCAGGAACGGTGCTCATAAACTGTAGTATGGCTTAGAAAAAAGGTTTCGATGCTCTAATTTCTTGAGAGAGAAAACAACAGCAATCTACGAATCAATGATGATAGTTACTGTTGGAAAAAAGGGACAAAGAAAATGGACACAATCATCCTTACCTTGTCCTCAGCCTCCTTCTCTTGCTTCAACTGCATCTGGAGCACCTGATCCTTCAGGTGGTGTAGTTCTTCCTCTAACGCCATTTGCTGTTCGCGCTGATCTGTCTGGAACGCGGTGTGCTGATCCTGTATATTCCATATCTCTCTCATGATCGCACTTTGCTGTTCCCGCATAGTGGCGATGTCATTGAACAGGGCGACGAAACCCACCACAGCCGCGAGTCCTGACAGTGCCAGGACGATTCCTAAGGTTCGTTGGTTTCCATGACGACCTACAGAACCTTCCGGAGCTGCCTCGCCGTTTGGGAACAGCTTCTTGGACGACATCTTCGAGAAACCTGGCGGAACATGACGCAAATGAAAACATGATTTCAACTAGAAAATAATGGAATCCGGAAATGCAAAAAGGGCCAAGCGTGCTGCAATAATTCTGATCCAGTCTTGCAAAGAGTACTAGTCTGTGTCTGTATCTGTATAGCCGGTATAACCACCCTTCGGCATAACACACCAGCTTCGTAGGCACGCGGCACGGCGGCAGCTGGCTACATTACACCGATCGACTTGTTACACCTACAATGTAACCCTTGAACTTCTAACTCTACACATTGTTTAAAGCTATCCAATGACAATGCCCCTACTGTACTTGGTGACAGCGAGTTCCACTCTGCGATAGTTCTAGGAAAGAATGAATGTTTGTGTGTATAAAGCCGCAAAGCTGCATTTGTACATTTTTCTTTGGTATAAGGCAGAAGTGCTTTCAATGAGAAAGCCTACTGTATAGTTATCGCGAGGAAGAAGAATCAATACATTAAGTACAGTGAAGACAACGGCAAGAAGAATAAAAACAAGTCAAAGTCTCCGCTGCAGAAAGTAAATAAACTTGAAACTTGCAGTAGTGCCCAGACGGGGTGTCAGCTCAAACACTGCTGGTTTTCACAATGTCACGCACGACCGTGGGACAGGTGAATAAATGGTTTACATCTAAATTAAGGACCTGTAAGTAGCTTAACATGTTGTCTATGAGACAAATGCCCCCAGAAACATATTAAAAACAATTCTGTAACACAATCACTCTGCTGAATAAGCCCTTAAAGTGGCATATGTGTTCCTCGTTCCTTTTTAGACAAAGCCCGCAGTTTTAGCGGGATAATAAAGTTTCCACACAGCCGGAGAACAAGTGTAAACCAGCCTAAAGTTTAGCGACATTGCCAGGTTACCGCACTAATGGGATTCTCAGTAACATGCATTTCAATAGAGTCCATCAGTCCTCATTTATTTGTTATGGTAACTAAAAAAGTGACGCTTTATAAACTGTAATTTGCCTCCTGTTGCCACAAATGACTACAAATGCTGTTGATAGGTGACTAAAGAGTTTGCTTGGAAAAAATGTATTATTAATGTAGGCTTTGGTTTACCTGTTGTGTAAACCAATTAAAAAGGATTTCTTTCAACAAAAGGTTTTCCACTTTAAGGGCTTATTGCGCAGTGATTGTGTTATAGAATTGTTATTGGTATGTTTCCAGGGGTCTTTTCGTCATTGACAACACACTAAGTTACTTACTGGTCCTTACTTGAGATCTAAACCATACAGGGCTCAAAATACTGGGTGCATGTACACCTTAGTGCACCCAAAATTGGAGCTGTGCCCCTAATTCTTTTCTATGGGTGCACTGGTGCACCCAAATATTTTTGTAGGAATTTTTAAAAAATTTTTTGTGTACCTGATTTTTTTAGGTTGGGTGCACCAGTGCACCAATTTCCAAAAATGAATTTCGAGCCCGCTGCCATATATTCACCAGTCCCACGGTCGTGCATGGCATTGTGAAAACCAGCAGTGTTTGAGCTGACACCTCGTCTGGGCACTACTGCAAGTTTGAATTCTATTTACTTTCTGCAGCAGAGAATTTGACTTGTTTTTATTCTTCTTGCCGTTGTCTTCACTGTACTTATCGTATTGATTATACTTCCTCTCAATAATTATACGATAGTGCTGTGTACCTATAAACCCACATTTAGGTTCAGGTCCGTATTCAAGTCCAGAGGTTTAGGTTCAGTTCCGGACTTGTAAGTTACCATTTGCTTCATTTCCCGCCAGGTTTTCTCGAAGATGTCGTCCAAGAAGCTGTTCCCAAACGGCGAGGCAGCTCCGGAAGGTTCTGTAGGTCGCCATGGAAACTGGCAAACCTTCGGAATCGTCCTGGCGCTGTCAGGACTTGCGGCTGTGGTGAGTTTCATCACCCTTCTGTTTATGGTGCGAGAGATGGCCACACTGCGGGAACAGCAAATGGCACTCCAGAAAGATCTGCGGGATCAGCAAACGGCGCTCATGAGAGAAATACGGGATCAGCACACCGTGTTCCAGACAGATCAGCGGGAACACAAAACGGCGTTCCAGGAAGATCTGCGGGAAGAACTACACTACCTGAAGGATCAGGTGCTCCAGATGCAGTTGAAGCAAGAGAAGGAGGCTGAGGACAATGTAAGGATGATTTTGTCCATTTTTTGTCCCTTTTTTCCAACGGTAACTATCATCATTGATTTGTAGATTGCTGTTGTTGTTTTCTCTCTCAAGAAATTAGAGCATCGAAACCTTTTTCTAAGCTATACTACAGTTTATAAAAAAACATTGGAGCAAATATGTGAAGCTCAGGGTTGTAAAAAGGAGCCTTGTTGTGCTCTGAATTAGAAACAAGTAAATGTTCATCGTGAGTAAAGTAACTTTATGTGATTGTATCATTATAAGTAAGTATTCATTTTGAGTAAAGTACTTTTATGTTTTTGTGTTTTGTCATACTACAGTATAGAGCCTATGGCAAAGCTTGGGACTGCTTGTTAACTGTAACGGGAAGATCATTGCCTTATAGGGGCCAGGTGGCTCAACTGACAATTGGCGACGGGATCACAGCGCCACCTTTTGGAAAAGTGCGGAAGTGCACCGCAGATCCAAGAGGAACTCAGAGTCCAAGACTGTAGTCATCCTTGGAAAACGTTCAGGTAAATAAAGTTGGCTTGCCGGTCTGTCAGGTGTTTGATTAGGAATGCTCTTAGGCCACACCAATTTAATTTCTTGGTTAACGGATTTGCCCGCTTCATTTTTTTCTGATTTGCAAGAAAAAAAAATTCAGAATCAACTGCAAAATGCCCTGAACAGCTGAAAACAGCCCTTTTCTTCCTAGTTGTCACAGTTATTCCCTCTTTCAATGCAGTGGTATCATTTTAAAGTTAAAAATTCTTTGTTTAAATTTTTAACCAGCCTGGTGTGTTGACTTCATGGCTCCCATCATACCATTTTGGGCCATAATAGGATGCCTAGGCCTGTTTTGTTTTTTTCGCCCGCCCGCTCCATTATTTTTCTAGAACAATAATCCGTTAACCAAGAAATTAAATTGGTGTGGCCTTATCTGTAAGAAAAGTTCAAAACCTTGAAGAATAACTGAATAAATGTTTATCAAACCAACAGAGTTGGGATGTCTGTCAGGACCCCCCGCGAGTGATGGTCCTCCGCAGGTCACAACCCCAGCAGCCCCGACTGCTCCTCCGCAGGTCACAACCCCAGCAGCCCCGACTGCTCCTCCTGCAGGTGAGTTTTAGGGTCCGAGTTTCTCATGGTTCTGGTGCTACATGTGCAGGTCTTACAGCGACACAGCCATATCGTTTCCAGCTTGGTGCTTACACATTCTAGAATTTCATAGACAGATGACAGACATATACAAGCTTTACTGGTAACATTACCTTACATCATACAAACATTTTGATGTAATACAATGGCTTGTAGTTGTGACGCCTGTTTTGTTGTTGTTGCTATTTTCTTACTTGTCACCTATCTGTATCTGTATAGCTGGTATAACCGCCCTTCGGCATAACACACCAGCTTCTGTATCTGTATAGCTGGTATAACCGCTCTTCTGCGTAACACACCAGCTTCTGTATCTGTATAGCCAGTATAACCGCCCTTCGGCATAACACACCAGCTTCTGTATCTGTATAGCCGGTATAACCGCCCTTCAGTGTAACACAGCAGCTTCTGTATCTGTATAGCCGGTATAACCGCCATACGACGTAACACACCAGCTTCGCAGGCACGTGGCGCGGCGGCAGCTGGCTATATTACACCGATCGACTTGTTACACCTAACCCTTGAACAGGGAACCCACTAGGCAACCTGGTTCAAAAAAGTATTTTGTACACTGCATCGTGACTCTGTCCCCTGCTACTTACCGTTTCCCAGATACAGACTGTGCTGCATTTAAAGCCGCCGGACACACGACCAGTGGAGTCTACACACTTGGCTCACCCCTGTCCGGTGTAACGGTCTACTGTGACATGGATACAGCAGGTAGATATTGTTTTAAGGCAAATCATACATGTACATGTATGTACAATGTAATATACACAGGTATACATCAACTGCCAAAAGCAACACTAAAACTGAAATGTGGGGGAAAAAAGTCAACTGTGTTGTTGGTCAAATCCTTAGTTTCATGAGAAATCGCTCACTGAGTCGGTCTATTCCAATCAACCTTTCCGGCAAAGCTAAGTTGAACACATTTTATGTTCTTACCAGGCAAACTGAGCACGTCGGCAGAACGTACTGCACCTGCACAAAACCTGTAATATATTTTGCTTAGCACTTCAGCAGAATGTCTCATATAAGGTTGTATTCGCGCATATAAGATCAACACTCCGTCTGTAGTTTCCAAATCTTATGTTGGAAAAAATATTGTCTGCAACAAGCAAAATGCTAATGCAACGTTGACCAAAAATCCAACGAAAAACGCGAAAAATCGGGCGCAGTACGTTCTGCCGACGTGCTGGTAAACTTTTTTTGATTGCTTTCAAAGAAATTATGATGATTGTTTTTCCACAGAAGGGGGCTGGACTGTGATCCAACGACGATTGGACGGGTCGGTTCCCTTCGACCGGACCTGGGAGGAGTACAAGCACGGGTTTGGGAACAAGAACGGGGAATACTGGCTTGGGAACGAGAACATCCACCTCCTGACCAATCAGAAGGACTATAGACTGCGGATCGAGCTGATGGGCTGGGATATGCAGACACGCTACGCGGAATACGACACTTTTAGGTTGGTGCTCCTCCTTCTAGTGACTATTTGGAGCAGATATCAGGGTTTTCTCTAGAAAAATTTAGCATGAGGGAGCAGATCAAAAGCATGGCAAGGAACGAAGTTCGGTGTGATATAGCTAGCTGCCGCCGCACCATGTGCCTGCGAAGCTGATGTGTTACGCTGAAGGGCGGTTATACCGGCTATACAGATACAGAAGCTGGTGTGTTACGCTGAAGGGCGGTTATACCGGCTATACAGAAGCTGGTGTGTTACGCCGAAGGGCGGTTATACCGGCTATACAGATACAGAAGCTGGTGTGTTACGCTGAAGGGCGGTTATAGCGGCTATACAGATACAGAAGCTGGTGTGTTACGCCGAAGGGCGGTTATACCGGCTATACAGATACAGAAGCTGGTGTGTTACGCCGAAGGGCGGTTAGACCA
>NW_017804509.1:1103371-1120632 GCF_001625305.1 Branchiostoma belcheri
CCCACAATTGCTTTTATTTTGCTTCTCCTTTGGGGCAGAAATTCTACGGCACTTGCACAACACAACTGCAGTTCGAAATAACACTTTTCTCATGGATACACTAACTCCTAGATTAAAATGCATTAAGACTGTTGTATATTGTACAATGCAAAATTCCATGATACACTGCAACACCTTTTTAACTAGTAAACCAGTTTGATTGATTTGCTTTTAAAGATTTCGCCATAAAGTGCCCTGCAGTTCCAGAACAAGCTGCTAGGGGGACCAAACTTACACCACTTATTCCTGACAGGAAAAGCTATCAGGACAAAAGATACAAAAACCGGAAGTTATGCTGCAGTACCAAGGTCATCCACCAGGAGGCCCATATTTGACCTTGACCTTTGGCTTCCTAAGACTTACATGTACCAGCATAGCAAATATCATCATAATCCATTAAGGGGTTATGAAGTTATGCTGACTACAAATGTGCGGAAACACAAACACACATGCACACAGACATGCCAAAAACAATACCTCCATTTTTCATGGAGGTAATGAAACAACCACAAACATTTTAAGATTCACAGCATTTATTTTGCAAGTCTTTATACATCCAGTCCTGAGGCGGGAGAATTTTGCACAAAACACGTATTTGTTACAAAGTGAAGACCTCCTGTATATATAATCCCATATTTAAACTAGAAATTTAAAGTAACATTTGCAAAGCAAATGCATAATGTTTACCTTCACATATGGACATCTGTTAATTCTTACTCAAAACACATACACATATATGGTGACAAGAGTCTAAATCCCTCCTGCTATAAAACTGCAACATTATGTAACCCAGCCGTTACCATGGTGATAGACATCAACAAATCTGGTCATTGGCCAGGTCAGAGGTCACCGTTTGGAGAAGAAGAAGAAGAAGAAACTGAGCAAAAACAATGTTTTCATTCGGTAAACATAAAAATCGGTCACATACAGAAGTCGCAATTCAAGACTTTTACATGTTTACTGCTGCAAGCTATAATGCTACAGTAATGACTAGAAGATCATATGTTGGGTTAAACCGTTTTCTTATTCAGTAAATTAACAATAGATTGAGGTTTATTGCGGTAAAACTCTCCTTTAACTGCCCACCTGAGGGTGACAGCTATTCTTTCAGGAGAGGGTACATAAGACATGACAATACATCACATACAATTACATATACATTTACATTACAAAATCATTTAAAAGAAACAAATGTGTAACATCGTATGTGCTTTACTTATTCAAGACCCTCATGTGCTTTAGTAGGTCTTGTTTGAACTTCTCATGTTATGACACTGTTTGCAGCCCATGTGGTAGAGAGTTCCATGCTGCAGTAGTTCTGTATGTGAAGGCTTTTTTAGTGCTGTTTGTTTTTGGTTTGTCTAGTTTGAAGGTGTTCCGAGTAGCATTTCTGGTTCTGTAAGTGTGTTGATGTGACACAAGGCGCAGTTGATTGTAGAGTACGGCTGGTTGTTTGGAATTTTTTTGAAGGTGCACATTATTATTGATCTTAAGTCTCTCCTCCACGGTCTGCCAGGACAGTTCCTGGTGAATCTGATTCCCACTAGATGGTACGGGGTTCTGACAGTAGCACTTTTTGGCAGGAATATGGTTCAGTTTGTGACTATTTCTGGTTATTTCATGCTGCAAACATGATCAGGAAACTTTTTTTTTTAAACCGAATTTAACGTCATTTTTCCCCAACTGGGGGTTAGACGTGCTTGCACGAGGTACAAGTCTTTTTTTGAAGCACGATTTTTACGGCTGGATGCCCTTCCTAACGCCAACCCAAACCCTAGTAGGGCCCAGGAACCCTGTAACTGAGGGGGGAAATACGTGTTAAGTGCCTTTCCCAAGGGCACAACGTCTGGGTGCAAGTCCGGACATGTCTGGGTCCAACCCTGGGGATTGAACCTGGGTCTTCTTGCTTGTAAAAAACTAACCTGTTGAATTTTCTGGAAACAACTTTACTGTTCGCCAGCTCATCTGGGCATCATTTCAGACTTCTGAAAAAAAAAAAAAAAACATTTAGTGACTTTGACTACTGACTGCTCAACTCTGGTGCTACAAGTCTGATGAAGACTTAGACTTCACTGATGGAATACTTAAAGTGTTTTAAAAATTCTGTGAAGCATGAAAAAATGGCTCTAAAAAAACCAAGAGTTTATCTGTAGTGTCCTCAGAACTGTTTAGTCATCAGGACTGATTCAGTAGCAGAACTGGACAGAATGTTTCATCACAGGACACACAGATACCTGCTGGTCTGTAAGGCCTATAGGAAAGAAATGTGTTTCCTGTTTTAATCTTGGAAAAAATAAGGGTTGGTAGGTAGGGATTATCTTTTTTCTTTTCTATAGACTTTGGCAATCTCTAGTGATCCAACTTATACAGTTGAACCAAGTAAATCTTGCATGAGGACACATATATTTTAAACCAACATTTTTTCCTAGGCCTTATACACACAAGTCAGAGAAACTGACCTGCTGAATTCTGGGGAAACAGCCTCCTACGGTCCTCTCTGGTCAGATGGGTATCACTTCAGACAAGTCAGAGGCAGGGATTTCTGTGAAAAAAAAACATTTACTGATGATTCTACAAAAATGCTCCATGGAATTGATAACTTTGGAGGCCTGAATAAAGCAAAAACAACAGATGGAAGAAATTCAAAGAAGCCACGTGACAAGCCTCACTGGGTCAGTCTACTGAGGAAGACCACAGTGACTGGTTGAAAACTCTAGGTGAGAGAACCTTTTGTTAGATCTAAAGTTTTAAATTTAAACAAGTAACTACCAAAACAAACTACTGTAGTTATAACACACAAGTTGGAGGAACTGACCTGCTAAATTCTGAGGAAACAGCCTCCAGATTCTTCAACTCAGCTGCACAGCAGACATGTTGGTTCCTTAAGGAAAAACAACATTTACTGATTATTCCACAAAAATGCTCCATGCAGTTGAAAACTTTGGAGGAATAAGGATAAAGCAAGGAGGACAAGAAAAGCAGGTAAGAATTTTAAAGAAAAGCAACTCTAATGTGAGAGTTTTTCTGTTGTGTCCTCAGAGCTGTGAAGTCGTCAGGACTGGTTCAGTAGCAGAACTGGTCAGAATATTTCATCACAGGACACACAAAAACTTCCCACTACATAGACTAGTGAGACTACTTCTTACTGAGAACTGATTCCTACAGGGTTGTCTTCAACATTCTTGACTCTTAAAAACTAAACCAGCATCCCCAGCTTTCCATTGGAAGGAAAACAGCCCTGATCCTGGTGCACCCAAACTAAGAAATAGGGTGCACAAAAATGTTTGTGGGTGCACCATATAAGACAAATACTACTATATATTTAACATCTTTACATGCGTAAACCTACAAAAATATTTGGGTGCACCCACAGAAAAAAATTGGGTGCACTATGGTGCACATGCACCCAGTATTTGGAGCCCTGCCACCACACCATAGTTTGTACTCACCTGTAGTTGCTCCATGGTCCACCCTTCAGTCCCCCACCTCCAGCTGTTCTTCCTCCTGCACGTCGAGCATCCTTAGTGCGTCGCTAATTTCATATGTCACGACCAGCGAGTCTCGGCTGGCGCTCGACACGTTAGACAGCTGGTAGATACTCTGCTGCCCGGCAACACCTGCGGACAGAACATGGTCGTCAGGGTTACGGAACATGGTTGAATCAGGGAGCGATATCTACTTCGGCCTATGGACTGATCCAACCATCAACTTTTTCAGTGTGAATTTTCCTGTTGTACAAGACTGGATGAAGACCTACATTTCACTAATGGAATAGTGCTTGAAAAAGTCAATAAAAAAAGGGCTGTACGAAAACTTTTTTTCTGATGTGTCCTCAGAGCTGTGAAGTCGTCAGGACTGATTCAGTAGCAGAACTGGACAGAATATTTCATCACTGGACACGCAAAACTTTACAACTTTTTTTCTTAGAGGCTGCTAAACTGATTGTCTTCAAGTGTCTTCAGATGTAAACAAGTCTGGAGTCTCACCTTTGACCTCCCAGACAGAGGTCAGGAACCGCTCGTACCAGCGCAGAGCCGTCCGGTCACCGGGCGGTGTCACCGTGGCAACCACCGGGCACAGGACACGCCCGGTTACGGACCTGTCTTCTGACCTGCAGGAGAGAAAGGCGAGAAACAAATTTTATTTTCAGTTTGTGAGGACACTCACTAATAAAAAACATAAAACTATGTCTGTTTCCTTTCCAGTGTGCAGAGTTTGATTTTCAACAAGATACAACAAGACTTATAAAAAGTTTTGTTGCTTGTTTAAACCACATTTTTGTCACATGAAATACATACATGTAAGTTTTCACACTGTAGTAGAACTCTACATAAGAACTTAATTGTATTCTTATTCAGTATTTTAGCATGGTGATATGTGTTTGGATCAAAAGTTTTAACTTTAAACATGGTGATATGTTTATTGCAAATCTATAGGGAAAGAATAACAAAGCAATGAAAAATGCAAACTTATGTGCTGCTATGGAGACAGTTGCCAAGGTAACAGGACTATAACCTACAGTTTGTTTGAGATGAAGAAAGCAGCGTCGACGAGGTAAGCACACAGTCTGGCCACTACGGGGGCTGTCTCAGCAGTCTGGAACAGGGCATGAGAAGAATTTACTGTCAAACCACACTGGTACGAGTGTGAGAGAGAGCATTTGTGTGTGTGTGTGTGTGTGCGTCCCCGTGTGTGTGTGCGCATGAGTGTGTGTGCGTGTGTGTGTGAGTGTACTGTATGAGTCTGTGTGTGCACGTCTGTTTGTGTGTGCGCGTGTTTGTGTGTGAATGTGTGTATGGCAGCATTTGATCCTGACCACAATCTTTGTGCATATGGCAGCGTATGTGTGCACATGTATGGTAGGATAAAAGTGCATATATATGGCAGCATATGAGTGCGTATGTATGGCAGAGTATCCGTGTATCTGTTTGGCAGCATGTGTGTGCGTATGTCTGTGTATATATTGCAGCGTATGTGTGCGCATGAGTGCGTATGTATGGCACGATATGTGCATATGAGTGCGTATGTATGGCAGCGTATGTGTGCGTATATATGGCACATGTGTGCATATGAGTGCGTCTGTATGGCAGCGTATGTGTGTGTTTGTATGGCAGCATATGAGTGCGTATGTATGGCAGCGTATGTGTGCATATATATGGCACGATATGTGTGCGTATGCGTGCGTATGTATGGCAGCGTATGATCCTGACCACCACGTCGGTGGCCAAGTGCAAAAGCCACCACGAACCCGTTTGCTCTGGCACCCGTCCCTTGTTGAGTGGTCTATGGGGAAGAACACTCACTACACTAGGGTGCCTTGTGGGAGTGGGACACATATAGTAAATGTGTGTACCTACATGTGTGTGTATGCGTCTACATGTATGTGTGTGTGTGCATGTGTGTGCCCTTGTAGAGTGGTCTATGGGGCAGAACACTCACTACACTAGGGTGCCTTGTGTTTGTGTGTGTGTGTCTGTGACTGTGTGTGTGTGTGTGTGTGTGTATGTGACTTTATGTGTGTGTGTTTGTATGCGTGTGTGTGTTTGTATGCATGTATGTGCTGTGTGCATTCATGTGTGTGTGTGTGTGTGTGTGACTGAGAGTGTGTGTGTGTGCGTGTATGTGTGTGTGTGTGTGTGTATGTGTGTCTGTCTGTGTGTGTATGTATGTGTGAGTGGGTAATACTGGGTATGTTTGTGTGTGTGTATAGATGGGGGGTCACTATGTCTCACCTGAGCTGTGCTGACGTAGTAGTCCAGATTGTCCACTAGGATAGCGGTGGGGAGGGGGGCCTGGGTGTGGACGGAGCTCAGGTACTGCAGTAAGGACTCCTGGGTGTTCAGGTACCTGTATATGTACCACAAGATGGTAGACTAAGTTAATATTCAGGTACTTAATTAAAGTACCATACGAGAAGGACTTCAAAATTTAGTCCTGGACATTTTCATTTACCTAGACTATCACAAAGTTAACAATCACAGCATCAGGACATGTACAGAAAACGGGGAGGGGGCCATTTAAAAGTGGGAGGGGGGCACTATTTATGGCAATCACTCATGATCTTTTTTTTTATTTATTCAACAAAAGAAAAGAACAAAAGAAGTGAACCATTCAAGTTGACAACATCAGTCAAATAAAACCAAAGTAACTCAAATGTACATATGGTACATACAAGTAGTATGAAATCATAATAATAGGTAATATGAATCATTCATGACCTTTATTTGCAATCAGATACAGATTCATGCACAAATACAGATTCATGTACAGACACACAGATACAGACTTTCCGAGCAGGAGGGTGGCACAGAAAAGTGGAAACTCACAAGATCTGCAGCTGTTTGAGTGCCATCTGGTCGGGTTTCTGCGTCCCCGCGACCTTGAGCGGCATCGTGTGGAGCGTCTCGTGCGAGATGAAGGTCACGCGGCGACCTTGGCTCACCAGACTGAGGCCGTACTGGAACAGCAGCGCTGTTTTACCACTGGAACAGCAGAGAAAAGAGTCAGCAGCTATAAACTGGACAGCTGTGTGCTGTACACAACAGCAGAGAATACAGTGAACAGCTGTTAAAAAAATTAACATAAATGTTGTGTTTCCTGTTTCGGTCCTGAAAAAATTAGGGTTGGTATGTAGGGATTTTCTTTTTGTTTGTTCCTTTTATTTTTAGACTTTGGCAATCTCTAGTAATCCAAGTTATACAGTACAGTTAAACAAAGTCAAGCATGCATGAGGACACGTGTATTTTCATATTTGTTGGAAAACTATTTTGTACAGTGTTTCATCACGCAAGTTTCAGATAATGGAGCTAGTACTAGAAAAATTTGTGATCAGCTTGGAAAATTTTATATGTCTACACAAAAAAGGCTAGGGTGGGCAGTTTTTGCTAGGGTCTGTCGGGAAACAGGAAAATTTTTTCTCCTAGGTCTAAATCTGTGTGTTTCTGTGTCCAGCCGATTTTTCACCCCCACATGTGGGTGGGAGGTGAGGGATCGAAGCTGGAGTTGGTTTTGCACCGGCTACCAAGCACAGCGTGCACGGGAATCATGCTGGCCTGTTTTATAGTGCATCTCCACAATCTTAGCTAGAACAGTTAACATACACAAGCACACAGCTACCAAGCACAGCGTGCACGGCAATCATGCTGGCCTGTTTTATAGTGCTTAGAACTATCACAACCGGCTTAAGCTAACACTTTACTACACAAGCACACTGTGCCGGCTACCCATGCCCTAGCCTGGGTGCCACTGGACACAAAGTATCTCAGGCTCACTGAGATACTTCGTGTCCAGTGTGCTATGGGTTTAGAACCCAGGCTACCCATGCCCAGCACACAGCTACTACGTAGCAGGCATGGAACAGGAACCTTGAAAAATTTAATGTGTCCCATTTTATTTCTTGAACCTTGGTAAGCACAGTTTTCACAAGCTAGCTATAGCTATAGCAACCTGTAGAAGCAAACTAGGATATGTGAACTAGTGCTACAAAAGCACTCGGCGTTCGTCTCGTGCTAGTCAAACTTTTTCTCAGACTCTAAAGTGCCCCCCTCCCCACTCAAAGTTTACCCTACTTCAAACAGTACTTTGCACTGAGATATCATTTAAGTTTTGTGATGGCATACCCAAGCAAAACGAAGTAATATAAGGCCAGAAAGGTGCTGAATAGTATTTATTTCGCAAAGTTGTTCACAATTTGTGCACCACAACAAAGAAAAACATGTCTAAATCTCTCACACGAGAAAACTCTTTACCACACCAGGCTGTAGAAATTGACGAATTTTTCCCACTTACCTACCCTTGGGACCCACCAAAACACAGCGAGGAATCTCCGTGGATTCTACCGGCCGTGTCTCTGCCTCGGATGTTTCTCCCTTCCCGCCTGATTTGCCGGATGTCGTCCGATTCTGACAGAGTTCCACCGGGAACATGCCTCTCACGACGGCCGCCATCTTCCCGCACTGCAGGACGGGATACTCTCCAAGCAGAGGTTTGGAGGGTTTGGACTTAGCCTGACTAAATCTGCGCTCCTAGCGGCCGGCCCGGTATTACACCAGGAGGGCAGATTTAGCCAGGCTAGGTTTGGGCTAGCCTGACTAAATCGCGCTCCTGGCGGCCGCCGCCCTAACCTCCAGCCGAGAGCTTGTGTATACACAGGCTAGGTTTGGGCTAATTTTTGGCGTGTTTCTAAGCTTTTTTTTATCGGGCTTTCTTTTTTGCAGTGGTATCTTTTTTACGTTGTGTTGGAGTAAATTACATATTACAGATGCAAAAAAAAAAAAGCCTGTTAAAAAAGTCGACACACGCCAAAAATAAACCAAAACCCAAACATCTGCTTGGAGAGTAATGCTAGGACACAATCCATGTGACTCAAGGGAAACCTGTTGTATTTCAAAGTTTCCAACTTCGGGAGATTTTTCTCATTCGGTCCACTAAATATAAAGGTTAATCTCTAGTTAAAAACAAAATTTACCACCAATCAGACAACAGGGAAACAAAACACCAAGAGACAAACACAAGTTTTCCAGCCAAATTTATTGTACTCTGTTTACATCCATCAATTTAAAACTTCTGCGTACAACAACCTGACTGTAGGTTTTTATCTGTGAATTTCTCAATTTTCTATTTTTGCAGCTTTAATATAAAGTCCTGGGCATTTCTTACTAGCCTCCATAGCACGCCAAAAACTGGGGGTTTGGGGGTCTTCAGGTTCTTTGGGAGCTTTTATGTGCTATTTTCTGATTGCATATAGACAACATAGTCGGCCTGGTTGATTTACCCTCGTTTTTTTTAACTGGGCTAATCAGAAAACAGCCGAAGACCACCAAACCCCCAGTTCTATAAGCCTGCTACGGAGGCTAATCAGAAAACAGCCGAAGACCACCAAACCCCCAGTTCTATAAGCCTGCTACGGAGGCTAATTCCTTCCCCAGCAGTGCAAATACATGTATTTATACCAGAGCAGTTTGCTATGATTGGTTTAGACGTTAGTCTCACTTCCTTTGCTCCGCAAAAGAACATCACTTTGCTACATAAAGGTGTCGAAGGTTATTAACAAGAAACAAAATGTAGCGATCTGCAGGAAAAAAACAGTATTTAAACGAAGGTCACAGACAGTGCATGAACTATGACCTACGCTGACACATATACAACCTTTGACCCAGGATGACCTTCGTACAAGCAGAATAAATATTCCAACTGTAGCAGTTTTGTACATGACCATATTAGGCATGCCTGGGTACAATTATTCCGTACAATTTTGTACCTCACCATATAAGGATAACCTGGGTACCTACAGTTTTGTACCTGACCATATATGGATAGCCCAGGTGCAAATGTTCCCTACAATTTTGTTCCTGCCCTGGCTGCCCATATATGGATAGCCCAGGTGCAAATATTCCCTACACAGTTTTGTACCTGCCCATATATGGCATTGGGTACAAATGTGCCCTACAGTCCACATTTGATTAGCCCAGGTGCAAATGTTCCTTACAATTTTGTACCTGACCATATATGGATAGCCCAGGTGCAAATGTTTGCTACAGTTTTGTACCTGCCCATATTTGGGTAACGGGGTACAAACTTACTCCTATACAATCTCTAGCTGACAAGCAGCAACATAGCCCGGCTCCAGACATTTAGGCTGTTCAGTCTGCATAGTTTGTGCTCACCAATACAGGAGCCTTACTGCAGAGCCTGCATAGTCTTCACTACATAACCTCTACCAGGCTTCGGGAGGTGGCTGGAAAGAGTAGAAATCGACCAAATAGACACATAGCATGCCGAGAGAGTTGGTCCGATAGAGAGTACAGTTTGCCGCAAACGGGTACGTTTCTAGCAGACCAACTCCCCCGGCATGGTATCTCTCTAATTGGCCAATTTCTACTCTCCATTTTAGCCGCCTCCCGAAGCCTGGTAGAGGCTATTCCTACAATCACTGTTAACTCCCTTCAACCCTTACAACATATGTATGTACAGGTACAATCTCTTAACACAAAATTGCATAAACCTAACTGCATACAGTAACGTTAGCCCAATACACTGAAGCAGCTAACAATGGACGATCCCCAGCCAACAATGGATGATCCCCAGCTAACAATGGACAATCCCCAGCTATGGATGATCCCCAGCTATAAACAATGGACAATCCCCGGCTAACATTGTACAACTGCTAGGCACGTATGGCTGAAATTAGTCACTGCATCTTTACTGTAAAAATTGCTATAATAATTATTCATACACCTCATTTTCAGCAGGCTCTTCATTACTGTAAACATTGCTATATTCACATTAATCTTTCTTATCCACTATTGCATCTGGAATCACCATAATGATCGAGTTTTACAGTAATTTTTACTCTGATTTTCCAAAGTAAATTCTGTACAGATCTCTGGCACAACTCTCAATAGTTTGCTATAATTTCAGAACTCAGTTCTCCTCACATGTTCCTTGAAAATGCCCTCTACTCTTCTCTTTTTCTTAAGATTCTTGTTGCCCAGACCTTCAACTTCTAAGATCTCTTCCAAGACCAGAAATGTTTGCATCAGACTTTCTTATGTCATGATCCTTAAACTGTCAGTCACTTAATTAGCAACACAAGAAGTTATTTAACATCTTGGTGACCAACTTTAAGTGACAATATTTCTCACCTATTTCTGTTCCTTCCACATAATTCTGTATCCTTTCTTTCGCCTGTTTAACCCAAACCCTGCCGGGCTACTCTCTAACCAACACAATTCTGGACGAGCCCTTTGCAGAAAACAGGTTAACTCAAAATGAACAAAGGAAGACTTCGGCAAAAATCAGTACACAACAGAAAAGACTTACAAAGCAGCTCTGCAGGATAAAAGACCACAAAGTCTCGACCAATAAGAAACTAGCAGGTGACCAAACCTATTTTACAACTAGTTGCCAAGTCAATATTACATTTAACCCAATTGCTGAGAGCTGGGACAAAAGAGAAAATTGGCAGCTAAAATAGGCTAATCTCCAAGCAGATTCTAGGGTGGCAAAAGACAGTATCAAATTGGCCAGGCAGTATCCATTGGCCAGAGAGGGTCCAATACGCCACCCAAGGGTTTGCAGAAAGGTGCAGGCATCAATGCCTGGCATATGGACCCTCTCTGGCCAATGGATACTGCCTGGCCAATTTGATACTGTCTTTTGCCACCCTAGGATCTGCTTGGAAATTACAAATAAGTTTGGTCACCAGGCTAGGAAATGACATGGAGACATGGCAACAGACAAGCAGCAACATCGCAGAACTTCGCCAACAAACACAAGGCAAGCTGAAGCAGCCGAAAACAGCATTGTTCTACACTGTTAATGGTTTGCTACATTCCTGTGAGGTTCCTACGGTCTGATATGGTTACGTATTGATCATGCACTGATCATGTGTTGATCACGGATTGGTCATGTGTTGATCATGTACTGATCATGTATTGATCATGTACTGATTATGTATTCGGGAGAATCCTGGTTGGTCCGCTACAAGTCTTGAACTGACAGTGTAGAATTTTCATTGATTTGTGTCAACCTACAACAGACTGGTGCACATTACAGGTTAGACAGAACTTCTGAGTTACGTGTTGGACAGACGATATCTAGAGTTTTTGTATGTTTAAAGTTGAAACTTTTGATCCAACACATAGAAGTTCTTTTACCTAGAGCTTTCGACCAGTCACTCTGGTCTTCCTCAGTAGACTGACCCAGATACCTTTGACCCAGTGTTGGGGTCACACTTCAGAGAAGCCACGTGACAAGCTTCACTGGGTCAGTCTACTGAGGAAGACCAGAGTGACTGGTTGAAAACTCTAGGAGAACTTTTTGTGTTGGATCAAAAGTTTTAACATTAAACAAGTAACTACCAACACAGATGAACTTTCATGACTTGTTATTGCTGTTGGCTTCAGAAACCTGCTGACTGCCAGTAGTGGGAGTTACAAATGTAGGATTTTACTTGGAGATTACAATATACAACAGGGCTCAAAATACGTGTTTTTTCTCTTACCTACAATTATTGTAAGTCGTCAAAATTTCACCAGGTATATTTGTAAAACTTTCTGCAAATAAAGATTACGTTGATTCTTCTCGATACAACACAGGTTTAGTATATAATATATGTTTGATTGTGAGTCATAATTTCTTTCCTGAAATTTAGAGGCAATCTGTCAATAGTTTACGTGATATTTAAAAACAGTTTCCTGAAATCTATTTCCTGTACGTTTTAGGTGGGTAATTTTTCCAGCCCTGGATGATGTAAGAGTTGGAAAAACACAATTCTTTAGTGACACAAACACAGGACAGGACATGACAGGACAGGACAGAGGACAGTAGAAATTGCTATTTTCCAGGGTGGTTGCATATTTTCATGGTTAGGCCACACCAATTTAATTTGTTGGTTCTCAGATTTGCCTCTTAATTTTTTTCTGATTTGCAAAAAAAAAAAGATTCTGGTTCTGAATCAGCTCAAATATGCTCATATTTTGCCCCCAACAGTTGAGGAAAGTCCTTTTCTTCCTAGTTGTTAGAGTTTTCCATCTATCAATGCAGTGGTTTGATTAAAAGTTATGAATTTGTTTAAATATTAAACCAGGCCTTTTGTGTTGACTTCATGGCTCCTATCGTTGCATTTGGGGCTATAATAGGATGCCTACACCTGTTTTCATTTTTTATTTTTCGCCCTGTCTCTTTTTTCGCCGTCGTTTTTTCTGGAAAAAATCCGAGAACCAACAAATTACAAAATGTAGCTTGGTGTGGCCTTAGAATAGAAAGCTGTAGAGTTCTCACATATTTCTTTTTAGTTTAGATGAGTTTTAGCCTGAGCATGTTGACCTCTGACCCTGCAGTAGAATGGTAGCTTTTTGCCTCCAAAATGTACAATTTTTTTCATCGCAATAATAATCATCATATTTTCTAGTCTTGAGGTAATTAATGTTAATGTTTACCAGCCTCAATTCCTATGTAGAGGCCATGGGAAAACTAAAACACCAAAATTGTCAAATTTTCTCTTATTTCCACAAGCGCGTGGCTAAAATTATAATTGTAATAATTATTACAATAAATGATAAGCAATAATAAGCCACCCCCACCAAAGTGCGACTATCCCAGAATTCCTGTCTTCCTAGCAAAATATGTACAACTTTTCTGCCCTTTATAATTAATAATTATTAACATAATCATTCAGCAACTCTTAATCATAACAACAAGTACGCTGCTGACATGTAAACAAATGTTTACAGGTAAACAGGTGTTTACATAAGTGTTTACATAACAAATGTTTACAGGTAAACAATTGACAAATTCATGTCGGCAAATAAACAAGTGTTTACAGGCAAACAGTTGTTTACAGGTAAACAGTTGTTCACACAAGTCAACAAGTGTTTACAGGTGTCAAAAGTAAACAAGTGTTTACAGGTAAACAGTTGTTGACAGGTAAACAGTTGTTGACAGGTAAACAGTTGCTTACAGGTAAACAGTTGTTTACAGGTAGACTGGCGGATGTTTTTTCTTGCTGGAGCGTCTGCGGGCACTGCCCCTGTCGCTCTGACTGCCGCCGTGGGATCTGTGATCATGTGATCCCGCCGAAGATCGCGGGTTAGAACCCATGGGTGACCTTGGGTTGGATCCCATGGGTGACCTTGGGTTAGAACCCATGGGAGATCGTGGGTTAGATCCAGTTGGGGATCTCACTTTTGACCCTGACGACCTTGAGTGCGACCCACGCTGCCTGTGTTCCGTCTGCGCCATGGGCATGAAGTCCCCGTGACCTTGAACGTCCTTGCCCATCCTCTGCGGCAGCTCGACGAAGTGCTCGTAGCCGCGCGGCTGCTGCATTGCATGCTGGGAGTCCTGCGGAGCATGCTGGGAGTGCTCGTGGATGGTGAGCTGGTCGGGGCGCTTGACCGGCGACTGGCGGCCATGCTGGTTGACCTTGGTGGGGGAGTGGCGGCCATGTTGGTTGTTAAAGGCGAGTTCGTTGGGCACGTCGGAGTCGTACGCGGTTCCGGACTCGAGATTCTCCAGCGACTTCTCCATGAAGACTTCGTACTGGTCCCCATCCACGTTATCGTAATCCGAGCTGTGTGAGTACGCCGAGTCACGGTTAGGGTCGCGACCGTTCACCTTCGGCCTCTCCAGCCCGTTCTGGGCGACCCCGCCGATGTGCTGACCCCCGACCCCGCTGCCCAGCAGGATGTGCTGACCCCCGACCCCGCCACCAGGCAGGATGTGCTGACCTCCGACCCCTCCCGGCGAGCGAAACTCGTACTCGCGCCGCGGGCTTGTGTGCCCTGGGTCACTGCGCCCTGGGTCACCGCCGCTGGGCAGCGGGGAAGTCCTTATTTGGACGGTGACGTCCAGGGATTTCCCGTTCCGCTCAAAGTGCTGCGTGGGCAGGTGGTACACCTGGCCAGTCGCCGGGCGGGGCTGCTCGGCGACGGTTACCAGGCGGGGCTGCTCGGCGACAGATGGCTGCCTGGCGGGGTTGTCCGAGGTTGTCCTGGCGGGAACAGGGTTGTCCAGGTTGGTTGTCCTCCACGACGGCTGCCTCTGCGGAAGGCGTTCGCTCGGCTCGGGATACTGGAACGTCGGCTCGGGGTGGAAGGTCATCGCCGGGGGCAACGCTCCGGCACTGTCCAGGTCCGTCGTCCGCCATGTTTCCTTCGGCAGCGGCGACGTCATCACGGCCTCCTGCGGTTGGCTGACAGTGCCTTGCGGAACCGACCAATCAGGAGCCTCGTCCCGATGACTCATCGACCTGGTCGGTTCTAGTTGCTGTGGAGATGGTTCCCTTGGAGACTGTTGTCGTGGTGACTGTTGCCTAGGCGACTGTTGCCGTGGAGACTGCCGCCTGTAGGAGCCCTCCCGGGAAGGAGTCCTGTTGGGGGTGGGGCTGGGCGACCTTTGAACGTCGACCCTGACGACCCCCGTGCCGTTGGGAACGCCGCTGGGGGCGCCACGGATCCCGGTCATCTCCTCAAAGGTGTATTCCCGCCGGTACCGAACGGGATCTGGGGGACCTCCGGGACCTGCAGACAAACAGAGGGCATGTGAGTTAGTACCACTCATATCTCACACCAAAGCAACACCAGATTCTCACACAATTATGCAAACAAGCAAGGCAAATGCATAATGTTTACCTTCGATATATGATCTACTCTGTTAATACTTACTCAAACACATTCATACATATGGTCAGACAGGAGTTTAAATCCCTCCTGCTATAAAATTACAACATGATGTAACCCAACACTAGTTACCACAGTGACAGACGTCTGGTTCAGGTCATTGACCGTATTTGTTTGAAGAAGAAACTGAGCAAAAACAACACAGTATGTTTTCCTTTGGTAAATAAACAGACAGCGCATATGTGACAAGAGTTACATGTAGTACCACTCATGTCTCCCACCAATGCAACACAAGATTGTCACACAATAGAATATACAACCAAAAAAAATAAACAAACAAACCTTGGGGGGTGGTGGAAGGTCGAGTTTCTGCTTGCGAAGGTCGGACATGGTCAGCTGCAGCTGGTCGATCACTTCATCGTCATCGTACCCAAAATCCTCCTCAAGATCCTTCTGGAAAAACGTGGCAAGATGCTCGATCTCCATCTTAGCGATACGCTCTGGAACATAAGGTACATGACTTTTGTAAATTACACTAACACTCACTCAGTCACTCAATCCATGCGCACATGATGCGTAGAGCCTACTAGCTTCGTCAAGGCCCGCCATTAATTACACACACAAGGTAAATAAGAGGTTACACCAATCCTGGATGTCTAACCTTCACTCACAAACACAGAACACTGCTCAATCTGACAAAACTGTTGTTTCAAAATTAATGTTCAGACTTAAAATACTACAAAGAGCCATGTACATGTATGAGGCTTACTCCTGCATATGTTAGTGCATCTTGAGACTTACTTTTGTGCATCTTGAGCAGGCCTTTAGGTACCTTATTGTTGGGTGTCCATCATTTTTATTGTATGCTATGCGCAGTGAAGACCAGGGATTTTTTCAAAATTCATAATGCTTACTTTTGTGCATCTTGAAGACGGTGAGGGCCATAGCGGTTAAGACGGCCTCCCCCTCTAGGATGTAGATGTCCCAGAGCCTCAGGACCAGTCTGAAGGGAACTCTGCTGAGGAAACACTGGAAAAACCACTTCATGGAGTACAGCGAGGTGTGGATCTCATTCAGGTCCTGGTAATTAACATACAAATATCATTGAGTATATCACATTCATGTTAACAAATAAGAAACAAATAAACAACGGAGTACAGCGATGTGCAGATCTCACGTCTTCACCACTATCACAAAGTTTAGCCTGACCTCAAGCTTTCTCCAAGTTTTTCTTGACCTTGAGGTACTAGTTTTTTCTTGACCTTGAGTTACTCACCAGGTTTTTCATGACCTTCAGACTGTCGCAAGGTTTGGCCTGACCTTGAGCTGCTTGCCAAGTTTTTCCTGACCTTGAGGCACCCTTTAGATTTACTTGACCTTGAGGTACTCTCCAGGTTCTTGACCTTGAGGTATCATTATTTCTTGACCTTGAGCTACTCATCATGTTTTCATTGACCTTGAGGTACTCACCAGGTTTTTCTTGACCTTGAGGTACTCACCAGGTTCTTGACCTTGAGTTACTCACCAGGTTTTTCTTGACCTTGGGCAGGAACTTGCCGAGCAGCTTGTCGTGGTGATCCTGAAAGCGCAGCAGCTTGGGGAAGCCGGGGATGAAGAACCCGTGCATCTTGTGCTTGTTGTCTGTCAGGAGCACGGAGATCGCCCAAAACGCATCCTGGGGGGGGGCAAACATACGTAATGTACCTTCCCCTCACATACAGTGTACCATCCCCTATCATATGGTGTACTAACCCCTCCCCTACACCAGTGCATCTTGTGCTTGTTGTCCGTCAGGAGCACTAAGATCACCCAGAACGCATCCTGGGGGAGGGGGGCAAACATATGTAATGTACCATCCCCTAAAGTACAGTGTACCCTCCCCTAACACAATGTATCACCCCTTCAACGGTTAAACATCCAGGTAATAAGATACATCAAAAAGCAGTTATTCAAGCAACTGGATATGATTTTGGAAACGGTCAGACGTTTCAGCTAGTATCCACTAGCTTTCGTCAGTGACAGTCAGTGCCAAAAGCTAGTGGATACTATAGCTGAAACGTCTGACCGTTTCCAAAATCATATCCAGTTGCTTGAGTAACT